>NC_091295.1:23177545-23317545 GCF_038502225.1 Cherax quadricarinatus | reverse complement strand
CACTACCTTGACCCTGACCACCATGTTACCTTGACCCTGACCACCATGTTACCTTCACCCTGACCACCACACTACCTTGACCACCACACTACCTTGACCGTGACACTACCTTGATGACCACCATGCTACCTTGATGACCCTGACCACCACACTATGACCCTGACCACCACACTACCTTGACCCTGACCACCACACTACCTTGACCCTGACCACACTACCTGACCCTGACCATCACACTACACTGACCACCATGCTACCTTTGACTACCTGACCCTGACCACACTACCTTGACCCTGACCACCACACTACCTTGACCCTGACCACCTTGATGACCACCACACAACCTTTACCACACTACCTTGACCCTGACCACCATGACCATCACACTACCTTTACCACCACACTACCCTGACCACCATGACTACCTTGACCACCACACTACCTTTACACTGACCACCATGCTACCTTGACCCTGACCACCACACTACCTTGACCACCACACTACCTTGACCCTGACCACCACACTACCTTGACCCTGACCACCACACTACCTTGACCCTGACCACCACACTACCTTGACCCTGACCACCACACTACCTTGACCCTGACCACCATGTTACCTTGACCCTGACCACCACACTACCTTGACCCTGACCACCACACTACCTTGACCCTGACCACCACACTACCTTGACCCTGACCACCACACTACCTTGACCCTGACCACCACACTACCTTGACCCTGACCACCACACTACCTTGACGCAGACCACCACACTACCTTGACCCTGACCACCATGTTACCTTGGCCCTGACCACCACACTACCTTGACCCTGACCACCATGTTACCTTGGCCCTGACCACCACACTACCTTGACCCTGACCACCATGTGACCTTGGCCCTGACCACCACACTACCTTGACCCTGACCACCACACTACCTTGACCCTGACCACCACACTACCTTGACCCTGACCACCATGTTACCTTGGCCCTGACCACCACACTACCTTGACCCTGACCACCACACTACCTTGACCCTGACCACCATGTTACCTTGGCCCTGACCACCACACTACCTTGACCCTGAGCACCATGTTACCTTGCCCCTGACCACCACACTACCTTGACCCTGACCACCATGTTACCTTGGCCCTGACCACCACACTACCTTGACCCTGACCACCATGTTACCTTGGCCCTGACCACCATACTACCTTGACCCTGACCACCATGTTACCTTGACCCTGACCACCATGTTACCTTGGCCCTGACCACCACACTACCTTGACCCTGACCACCATGTTACCTTGGCCCTGACCATCACACTACCTTGACCCTGACCACCATGTTACCTCGGCCCTGACCACCACACTACCTTGACCCTGACCATCATGTTACCTTGGCCCTGACCACCACACTACCTTGACCCTGACCACCATGTTACCTTGACCCTGACCACCACATTACCTTGACCCTGACCACCATGTTACCTTGACCCAGACCACCACGTTACCTTGACGCTGACCACAACGTTACCTTGACCCTGACCACCACGTTACCTTGACCATGACCATCGCGTTACCTTGACCCTGACAACCATGTTACCTTGACCCTGACCACAACACTACCTTGACCCTGACCACCATGCTACCTTGACCCTGACCACCATGTTACCTTGACCTTGACCACCACGTTACCTTGACCCTGACAACTATGTAACCTTGACCCTGAACACCACTCTACCTTGACCTTGACCCCCACACTACCTTGACAATGACCACCACACTACCTTCACCATGACCACCACACTACCTTCACCATGACCACCACACTACCTTCACCATGACCACCACACTACCTTCACCATGACCACCACACTACCTTCACCATGACCACCACACTACCGTCACCATGACCACCACACTACCTTCACCATGACCACCACACTACCGTCACCATGACCACCACACTACCGTCACCATGACCACCACACTACCTTGACCATGACCACCACACTACCTTGACCATGACCACCACACTACCTTCACCATGACCACCACACTACCTTCACCATGACCACCACACTACCGTCACCATGACCATCACACTACCTTGACCCTGACCACCACACTACCTTGACCCTGACCACCATGTTACCTTGACCCTGACCACCATGCTACCTTGACCCTGACCACTATGCTACCTTGACCATGAACACCACTCTACCTTGACCATGACCACCACACTACCGTGACCATGACCACCACACTACCTTGATTCTGACCACCACACTACCTTGACCATGACCACCACACTACATTCACCATGACCACCACACTACATTCACCATGACCACCACACTACCTTCACCATGACCACCACACTACCTTCACCATGACCACCACACTACCTTGACCTTGACCACCACACTAGCTTGACCCTGACCACCACACTACCTTGATCTTGACCACCACATTACCTTGACCCTGATCACCACACTACCTTGACCCTGACCACCATGCTACCTTGACCCTGACCACCATGCTACCTTGACCATGAACACCACTCTACCTTGACCATGACCACCACACTACCTTGACCATGACCACCACACTACATTCACCATGACCACCACACTACCTTCACCATGACCACCACACTACCTTCACCATGAACACCACACTACCTTGACCTTGACCACCACACTAGCTTGACCCTGACCACCATGGTACCTTGACCTTGACCACCACATTACCTTGACCCTGATCACCACACTACCTTGACCCTGACCACCACACTACCATGACCCTGACCACCACGCTACCGTGACTCTGACCACCACACTACCTTGACCCTGACCACCACACTACCATGACCCTGACCACCACACTACCATGACCCTGACCACCACGCTACCGTGACTCTGACCACCATGCTACCTCGACCCTGACCACCATGCTACCGTGACCCTGACCACCACACTACCATGACCCAGACCACCACACTACCTTGACCTTGACCACCACGCTACCTTGACCCTGACCACCACGCGACCTTGACCCTGACCACCACGCGACCTTGACCCTGACCACCACGCGACCTTGACCCTGACCACCATGCTACCTTGACCCTGACCACCATGCTACCGTGACCCTGACCACCATGGTACCTTGACCCTGACCACCACACTACCATGACCCACACCACCACACTACCATGACCTTGACCACCACGGTACCTTGACCTTGACCACCACGGTACCTTGACTCTGACCACCACGCGACCTTGACCCTGACCACCACGCGACCTTGACCCTGACCACCACGCGACCTTGACCCTGACCACCATGCTACCTTGAGCCTGACCACCATGCTACCTTGACCCTGAACACCATGCTACCTTGACCCTGAACACCATGCTACCTTGACCCTGAACACCACGCTACCTTGACTATGACCACCACGCTACCTTGACCCTGACCACCACGCTACCTTGACCCTGACCACCACAATACCTTGACCCTTACCATCATGCTACCTTGACCCTGACCACCACACTACCTTGACCCTGACCACCACGCTACCTTGACCCTGACGACTACGCTACCTTGACCCTGACCACCACGCTAAGTTGACTCTGACCACCCCGCTAAGGTGACCCTGACCACCACGCTAAGTTGACCCTGACCACCATGCTACCTTGACCCTGACCACCACAATACCTTGACCCTTACCATCATGCTACCTTGACCCTGATTACCACGCTACCTTGACCCTGACCACCACGCTACCTTGACCCTGACGACCACGCTACCTTGACCCTGACCACCACGCTAAGTTGACTCTGACCACGACACTACATTGACCCTGACCATCACGCTACCTTGAGCCTTCTTGAAAATATTTCAAAGTATCAAGAACAGGATGGGTGGTGTAGTGCTCTGGCAGAGTATTGGATGGGCGTTATAGTGCTCTGGCAGAGTATTGGATGGGCGTTATAGTGCTCTGGCAATGTATAGGATGGGTGAAGTGCTCTGGTAGAGTATAGGATGGTGTTGTAGTGCTCTAGCAGAGTATAAGATGGTGTTGTAGTGCTCCTGTAGAGTATAGGATTGATGAAGTGCTCTGGTATAGTATATGATGGTGTTGTAATGTTCTGACAGAGTATAAGATGGGTCAAGTGTTACAAAAAACGCGATATCTAATAATGATAGAGATCTCCAGTGAATACTAGAAAGGACTGCCCTTCTAGCATCCAGCCTGTTACTGGGTTTTCGTAACAAGTAGTCAGTATCCTGGTCCATTATCCATTAGAATTTAGCAAGATTTAATAGTGCTTCAGAATTACAACTGGTAGGCTACTAACTAAAGAAATTAACATTTAGTAAGTTTATTAATAACAATAAAGTCGTCTAGGCGTATAAGATCAAAGTAATTTGTAGTAATCAATTGAATACAATATAGGATACAGGTTCCTACACTTCTCTCGTGTACAGTAGTATTGTGCTGAAGGCACATATCACATCTTTATGACTTTTAAGTAAAGTCTGGTACATTGTTAGCATTTGATAACATAATACATATATATACAAGTAAGTTTGTGTGTATGTGTGTAAGTGCTCTAAGTAGTTCGCTATGTCTCAAGACTCGACTAGGCTTAACCAGTGACTGACAAAGTCTTCACATAAACTAATTTCTTGACCAACCTGGCAATCAGAACAGCTTGCTTGAACAATAAAACGACTGATAAGCCGAACAGCAATATTACAAGCAACAGCGACACAGAATCGGGAACTAAGTAGGGACCATCTGCAGATCCTCCACAAAACTCACAAAACTCCCATACTACTGAATTTAAGTTCAACATTAGAAAATCCCCGACTGTGACAGTATACAGACACCAGTACAAATTAGGTCAGAAGCTACAGCTCAGGACCTGAGTTTCTCAGAGTGTTTATGTGACACACAACCTCAGTACAACGTCGAAAATCACTAAGTCTAAGCCATGCTCTGTGAACAGAGTTACAAAGAACCAACAACAAGGAAGCGACAGAGACGATCTTCCAACAAGGGCCCGCAAGGAAGAGCTAGAGAGGCTGTGTTGCTGGAAGGCACGTCAAACAGACAAGAGCTAGCGCAGGCCAGCTAGACCCTCTCTCCAGGTGAGATGTGATCACCCCACCCTGATCACGTGACTCCGTGAACTGCTGCTGCCCAGCAACTACAGAGAAGCCGGCAGAGAAACGAGCGGAGCGATAATTACAGTAGTTAGACAATGCTGTCAGCTACTTAACACTCGAACTATGAGCACTGAATAATATATAAATGTTACATCCTACCTAATAATATAACTAAGTCAAATAATATAAAGCAATATATTTACGATTTAGCTAATATCGCAAATATAAGCAATATAAAATTATATAACACGCAATATACATTATATACATTGTGACCCATTCAGGGGTCACAATATCAAGTGCTATGGGAGAGTATAGGATGGGTGGTGTAGTGCTCTGGTAGAGTATAGGATGGGTGGTGTAGTGCTCTGGTAGAGTATAGGATGGGTAGTGTAATGCTCTGGTAGAGTATAGGATGGGTAGTGTAATGCTCTGGTAGAGTATAGGATGGGTAGTGTAATGCTCTGGTAGAGTACAGGATGGGTAGTGTAATGCTCTGGTAGAGTACAGGATGGGTAGTGTAATGCTCTGGTAGAGTATAGGATGGGTAGTGTAGTGCTCTGGTAGAGTATAGGATGGGTGGTGTAGTGCTCTGGTAGAGTATAGGATGGGTAGTGTAATGCTCTGGGAGAGTATAGGATGAGTGGTGTAGTGGTCTGGTAGAGTATAGGATGGGTAGTGTAATGCTCTGGTTGAGTATAGGATGGGTGTTAAAGTTCTTTGGAAGAATAAATGATCAGTGTTTGATCTGGTCATCAAAAATTTTCTGTTTCAACTTTCAAGGCACACATTGTATATATATATATATATATATATATATATATATATATATATATATATATATATATATATATATATATATGTGTGTAGTGTGTGTGTGTGTATGTGTGTGTGTGTGTGTGTGTGTGAATATGTATACATGTTTGGAGTGTGAAACTTGTTTTAGTGTGAGTGACAATATCTGTGTATACAAACTGCTTACAACAATGACAAAAGATAATTATGTGTTTTATATGAATATGTGTATATGTCCGATACAGTGTGTTGTGTGTGTTTATGTGTGAATCTATACCTAAGTTTGATGCAGAGAATTATGTGCATTTTTGTATGAATGTATGTATATGATTGATACAGTGTATTGTGATTTTTTTGTATGAATATATGAATACGTTTGATTCAGAAAATTGTAGGTGTTTTGGTAAATTTATTCGTAAATGTGTAACAGTGATGATGAATGTTTGGAATGTATATGTGGAAATGCTGAATTGTGTGTGTGTGTGTGTGTGTGTGTGTGTGTGTGTGTGTGTGTGTGTGTATGCAGAGAAAGGGAGAGAGTTGGAATACACTTGTATATCTTCGCGTATCATTCAGAAACAAGAGACGAATAACGAGAAAAAAAGATAATTAATAACAAATAATTACAGTTTTCATGTATGGAACTTGTAGGTTCACTCAAGGACAGTAATTTATATTCCAAAAAACGTTGACAAATACTCTCACATAGCTAAATAATCGAGAAAATTAATAGTTAATATGAATGTAATATGAAATATAAACAGAATTCTGAAATTTTTACTATGTGGCCAGGGTTTCGTGGGCTACCTGGGTGAGTGAGGTCTGTCATCTAGGTAGTCTACGGGTCGTGGCTGTCCAGGAGGATGTTACTACTGGGTGCAGATTTCTGCGTGTCCTCCTTAGTAATAACATCCAACTGCTCTCGTTGTTTTGTTGGGTTGTTGTGTTGTTCTTTCGTTGTTCTGTCCTTGCGTTCTTGTGTTGTCCTTCTGTTATGTTGTTGTCTGGTCCTTGTGTTGTCTGGTCTTTCTGTTGTGTTGTCTGGTCCTTGTGTTGTCCTGTTGTGTTGTCCTTCTGTTGTGTTGTCTGGTCCTTGTTTTGTTGCCTGGTCGTTGGGTTGTCTAATCCTTGTGTTGCTGATCTCGGGGAAGGGGTGAATGGCGAATATCTGAGGGGACAAGGATGGGCACCTGAAGCCATGATCTTCCCTTTCAGAACATCAAGACCATCAAGAACATCAAGACCTTCAAGACCACCATCCTTACCACCAATCCACCATCATTCCATCACCATCACAGCCAGTCCATCACCCTCACAAGCAGTCCATCACCTTCATCAGCAGTCCATCACCCTCACCAGTAGTCGCTCATCACAGTCGTCAGTCGTTCATCACGATCATCAGTCGTTCATCACAATCATCAGTCGTTCAATAACAATCGTCAGTCGTTCATCACCCTCACCAGCAGTCGTTCATCACAATCGTCAGCCGTTCATTACAATCGTCAGTCGTTCATTACAATCGTCAGTCGTTCATCACAATCGTCAGTCGTTCATCAACAATCGTCAGTCGTTCATCACCGTCACCAGCAGTCCATCACCTTCACCAGCAGTCCATCACCCTCACTACCAGTCCATCACCCTCACCACCAGTCCATCACCCTCACGACCAGTCCATCACCCTCACCACCAGTCCATCACCCTCACCACCAGTCCATCACCCTCACCACCAGTCCATCACCCTCACCACCAGTCCATCACCCTCACCACCAGTCCATCGCCCTCACCACCAGTCCATCACCCTCACCACCAGTCCATCACCCTCACCACCAGTCCGTCACCCTCACCACCAGTCCACTATCACCACAAGTCCATCACCCTCAGCACCAGTCCATCACCCTCACTACCAGTCCGTCACCCTCACCACCAGTCCACTATCACCACAAGTCCATCACCCCCACCACCAGTCCACTATCACCACAAGTCCATCACCCTCACCACCAGGCCATCATTCTCACCACCAGTTCATCACCTTTACTACCATTCAATCCTCCTCACCACCAGTCCATCACCCTCACCACCCTTCCATCACCCTCACCACCAGTCCACACCCTTGTCACAGGTCCATCACCCTTTTCACACCCATCACTCTTGTATTTGTCCATTATCCATTCAACCCTTCCTGGTCACTCACCTACCACCCTGTTCACTCATTCATCATCTTCCTCACTCGTCATTACTTAAACTTTGCAACCAGTACATCGTGAGTCTTTTTTATATAAATATTACTCGCTATTGTCCTAATGTCCTTTTCTAAATTTATTTATCTTTTGCCCATCATAGTTCGGCTCATAACATTTCCTGGAATTCCTGGATTTTCTGTACTCTCATGTTCCTAGCTGCCTTATAAACAGGAACTACACGCGCTTGCTGACAGTCCTTGAGTACAAAACGCAACAAGTGTTTTAAACTCAATATCTTTTAAATTTTATTCCATCTACCACTGCTAGATTTCAAGCTTTCACCCGTTTTACTATTTTATAGATAATAGATCAAGCTGTACAAGAGCTGAAGGTTCAATATATCTAGCAAATTTGTGTGGAGGATGTACTGAAGGTGCTACCTATCTTAACATCATTCACACATCTAAGTATTGTATATATATATATATATATATATATATATATATATATATATATATATATATATATATATATATATATATATATATATATATATATATATATATAAAATATAAATATATAAATATAAATATATAAATATAAATATATATATATATATTTATATATATATATATATATAAATATATAAATATATAAATATAAATATATAAATATAAATATATAAATATAAATATATAAATATAAATATATATATAAATAATATATATATATCTATATATATATATATATATATATATATATATATATATATATATATATATACAAAACTGTTGTCCAGAGGGCTGAGGAAGGGTTGTTGAGGTGGTTCGGACATGTGGAGAGAATGGAGCGAAACAGAATAACTTCAAGAGTGTATCAGTCTGTAGTGGAAGGAAGGCGGGGAAGGGGTCGGCCTAGGAAAGGTTGGAGGGAGGGGGTAAAGGAGGTTTTGTGTGCGAGGGGCTTGGACTTCCAGCAGGCATGCGTGAGCGTGTTAGATAGGAGTGAATGGAGACAAATGGTTTTTAATACTTGACGTGCTGTTGGAGTGTGAGCAAAGTAACATTTATGAAGGGATTCAGGGAAACCGGCAGGCCGGACTTGAGTCCTGGAGATGGGAAGTACAGTGCCTGCACTCTGAAGGAGGGGTGTTAATGTTGCAGTTTAAAAACTGTAGTGTAAAGCACCCTTCTGGCAAGACAGTGATGGAGTGAATGATGGTGAAAGTTTTTCTTTTTCGGGCCACCCTGCCTTGGTGGGAATCGGCCAGTGTGATAATAAAATATATATATATATATATATATATTATTCTTGCTCTAATTATCTATATTTAATTTTAACATCTGTGTGAGAGCAGGTATATATACAAGTGTATGTAGACTGTGTGTGTGTGTGTGTGTGTGTGTGTGTGTGTGTGTGTGTGTGTGTGTGTGTGTGTGTGTGTGTGTGTGTGTGTGTGTGTGTGTGATTGTGCATAATGTATATATGGTGTCTGAGTGGAGATATATTAATGTGTGTGGAAAAATATTTATATGTTCACTAGTGAATGTTTCTCTGCCACAGACGTGCAGAAAACATTCACAAAATTAATAAAAAACTAATTAATATTTATAAAAGTTTATGTGAAGACTGACAGATACTTTACCTCATCCACACTAATCTACATGTAATTAAACGTTACTAGTCTTATACAAAATTACAACTTTCATTGGGGTTAGGTTATGCGATGGTTACGTTTGTAGCTGTGTTGATGGGTGTCACTACATGACGCAAATTTCTTTATCTTTCCTCCTGAAGCAAATTTCTGTCTCTCCTCCTGACGCAAATTTCTGTCTCTTCTGACGCAAATTTCCGTCTCTCTCCTCCTGAAGCAAATTTCTGTCTCTCCTCCTGACGCAAATTTCTGTCTCTCTCCTCCTGAAGCAAATTTCTGTCTCTCTCCTCCTGAAGCAAATTTCTGTCTCTCTCCTCCTGACGCAAATTTCTGTCTCTCTCCTCCTGAAGCAAATTTCTGTCTCTCTCCTCCTGAAGCAAATTTCTGTCTCTCTCCTCCTGAAGCAAATTTCTGTCTCTCCTCCTGACGCAAATTTCTGTCTCTTCTGACGCAAATTTCTGTCTCTCTCCTCCTGACGCAAATTTCCGTCTCTCTCCTGACGCAAATTTCCTGTCTCTGTCTCTCTACTCCTGACGCAAATTTCCATCCCTCTACTCCTGACGCACATTTCCATCTCTCTACTCCTGACGCAAATTTCTGTCTCCTGGCGCAGATTTCTGTGTCCTCTCCTGACGCAAATTTTGCGTGTCCTCTCCTGTAATTCCACCCACCTGGACAGTCCCGACTGTAGAGTAAAACGGAATAAAACATAAATTTTCGCTTCACAGAAAACTTTAAATTGAAATTACTTGGCTCCTCTGGCCCGAGATTTATGGAATGGGCGTTCGTGAGTGTCTTTGTTTCTTTGTCTCACTATACCTTGCGGGGAAATGGCAGGTATGTTAAAAGTGTTAGAAGTGAGGGTAATGAAGTATTGGATCATCTTGTTAGGAACATGTGACCTGGATAACTCTTTTACCATACACAAGAATCCAAAATGCTTATGTTCACCAGTAACATTTTCCCGCTTATTCTGCTCATATATGTTCTTCATGAATCAATAGAAAAACGATGTTCAGAATTAAGTACCCAGAGATTTTTAACACCCACAAAAGTCGGGGACTGATGGTATCCAGATTGTTCACTGTGACACATTCCTATGAAAAAACTGAGAAAAGATACAATGAAGATAACTGTGCAACGCTGCCTGAGTACATAAGAACATAAGAAAGAAGCAACACTACAGCAGGCCTACTGAACCATGCGGAGCAAGTCCATGTCCCCCCCCCCCCGGATAAGCCCACTGACCCACATAGTCTGGCTACCTTCACTCAAGGAAGGAGCACGGCACCAGACCCAGCAGCACAAGCTAGTCAGGTCCAACTCACATCCACCCACACCCACTCATGTATTTAGCCTATTTTTAAAACTAAACAACGTTTTAGCCTGAATAACTGTACTTGGGAGTTTGTTCCACTCATCCAAAACTCTATTACCAAACCAGTGCTTTCCTATATCCTTCTGGAATCTGAATTTTTCCAACTTGAAACCATTGCTGAGAGTCTTGTCTTCGTTGGAAATTTTCAGCACGCTATTTACATCCCCTTTATTTATCGCTGTTTTCCATTTATACACCTCGATCATATCCCCCCTAATTCTACGCCTTTCGAGAGAGTGCAAATTCAGGGCCCTCAGCCTATCCTCATAGGGAAGATTTCTGATACATGGGATCATCTTTGTCATCCTCCTCTGTACGTTTTCCAGTATATTTATATCCATTCTGTAATACGGTGACCAGAACTGAGCAGCATAGTCTAAATGAGGCCCAGCCAAGGATATACATGTATAGAGTTGAAGAACAACCTGAGGACTTCTATTATTTATACTTCTAGATATGAAGCCAAGAATTCTGTTAGCTTTATTGCGAACGCTAATGCACTGTTGTCTTGGTTTTAGATTACTGCTAACCAGAACTCCTAAATCCTTTTCGCAATCAGTAGTATTAAGATCTGCATTATTTAGTTTATATGTCGCACGGTTATTTTCCTGTACAACATTTAGAACTTTGCATTTGTCAATATTAAACTGCATCTGCCACTTCTCCGACCATTGCATCAGTCTATTCAAATCATCCTGGAGTGCTCTAGTGTCCTCATTAGAATGAATTGGACGGCCTATTTTGGTGTCATCAGCAAATTTGGTTATGTCGCTATTTATTCCCTCATCTATGTCGTCTAAGTAAATTGTGAACAACAACGGGCCCAACACTGACCCCTGAGGAACACCGCTTGTGACGTGCCCCATTCTGATTTCTCCCCATTTATGCAAACTCTCTCCTGCTTATTTGTCAGCCATGCCTCTACTCAGGAAAAAAATTCTCCTCCTATTCCGTGTGCCTTAAGTTTCCTCAACAGCCTTTGATGTGGAACTCTATCGAAAGCCTTACTGAAGTCCATATACACAATATCATATTCAGTACCATGATCTACCTCCTCAAACACCTTAGTGAAAAAAGTTATTAAATTCGTAAGACAGGAACGCCCCTTTGTAAAACCGTGTTGAGATTCATTAATCATTCTGTACCTATCAAGATGGCTACGAATGGCTTCGGCAATTATTGACTCCATAAATTTTCCCACTATGGAGGTAAGGCTTATTGGTCTACAGTTCGAAGCCAAGGATCTGGTATTACATTTGCCATTTTCCACTTATCAGGCACTATGCCAGTTTGTAGTGATATGTTAAAAAGATTAGCCAAAGGTATGCTAAGTTCCTCTTTACATTCCTTTAACACCCTTGCGAACAATTCATCAGGGCCTGGGGATTTGTTAGGTTTTAGTTTCTCTATTTGTCTGAGGACCATGACACTAGTTACCGCAATCGTGCATAGTTTATTATCGTCCTGTTCCACATAATCTATTATTTCAGGAATATCGCTAGTATTTTCCTGGGTGAAAACTGAGAGGAAGTAGGTATTGAGAATTTCACACATATCCTTATCACTGTCAGTGATCTGACCTAGGTTACTTTTAAGTAGGCCTATCTTGTCCCTAATCTTACTTCTTTATACCTGAAATAACCCTTTTGGGTTAGTCTTTGAATTTCTTGCGACCTTAGCCTCATAATCCCTTTTTGCTTTTCTTATTCCTTTGTTTATTTCTCTCTTTAACTGAATATATTGATTTCTTAACTGTCCATCCCCTCTTTTGATACGTCTATATATGCCCCTCTTTTGATTCATGAGATGTTTTAGTCTATTGTTCATCGATTTGGGATCATTTTTGTTAGATCTAATTTCCCTACTCGGAACAAAAGTTGTCTGGCAGCTAGAACTATGCTCTGAAAAACGTCATATTGGCAACCAAGAACACCTACCTGACCCATAGTCAGGACATCCCAATTTAGCCCACTCAGGTTATTTTTCAGTCCTATGAAGTCGGCCAAGCGAAAATCTGGACAGAGATTTGATTGCAGTTATCTGGGTAATTCCATGATACATTGAAACGAAGTGATTTGTGATCACTTTCCCCAAGCTCATCATTAACCTGAAGATTATTAATTAGTGACTTCTTGTGATATTGTTCCAATCAATTTGTCTAAAGTTAAAATCACCCATTATCACAACATTTTCATATCTAGATTCCTTATGAATTTCGTCCCATAACAGCTTACTTCACTCCCTATCAAGGTTTGGGGGCCTGTGAATCACACCCAAAATTAATTTGTCACGACCCTCAAGAAACTGTAACCAAACAGACTCTGTGTTCGATGTTTCTAATCTTATATCATATCTAAAACAACTATTTAGATTATATCTGACATACATCGCCACTCCACCACCCTTCCTGTTGACCCTATCAGTGTGGAATAGTTTATAGCCCTGTATGTTGCATTCAGCAGGCATTTCTCTATCTTTCAGGTTGAATCAGGGCTCTGTTATACCAATAATATCTATATTACCTGCACTTGCAAGTAATCTTAGCTCATCTATCTTATTTCTTAAACTCCTACTATTTGTATAGTAAACTTTAAGGGAGCTAGACACTCGTTGCCCTCTACTATCTCTCTTTGTTTGTTGATCAATTGATTTGCCATTACTAGCAACCTTATTTTGAATATTTTCTTTTAAACATATCCCTGAGGTATCCCGGTAATAGCTGCTGTTTTTTGAACCCTAATACTGCAGCCTGATTGTTTCCCACAAACACCCATACCTCTATACTCTCTCAGTTTAAATTCGTAGACAAGTCATCAATTACCCTCTCAATCGAATTGGCTAACGCAACCATTCCATCCCAAGAGAGATGAACCCCATCCCTTGCATACATATCACGTTTGTCGAAGAATAGGTCCCAGTTATCAATGAATGGGATTGCAAGTTTCTTGCAGTACCTGTCTAGCCAGCAATTTATACCAATTGCCCTAGACATCCATTCATTGCCCACTCCCTTTCTAGGCAAGATGTTACATATGACTGGGATCCCTCTCTTAGACCTAACTACTTCTATGGCTGACCTGTACTTATCCAACAGCTCCTGTCTCCTGCCCTTCCCAATGTTATTACTCCCAGCACCGAAATAATGGGCTTATTCCCATTACCTGCCATAATATTATCCAACCTGCTGATTATGTCACCAACACCAGCTCCTGGAAGGCACACCCTCTGTCTGACCTTTCTGTCTGTTACAAAAAGCACGGTCCATTATCTTACCCGAGAATCACCTACTATTAAAATATTCATACCTTGATTAGCATGGGAATCAGTGGTATCTTCCACCTCACTAATCACTGAAGTGCACTCGTCCTGGAGAACAGAGAATCGATTTCCTACCTTCACATTATCTCTGTTAACCCTCCTTATCTTCCTTCTTCCTGAAGTGTGAACCACTTGCCAATTAAAGCGGCTGCCACGATCACTGCTGGTGACCATTTCCTCCTTACCAGCTAAATCCTTCTGACACTCACTCCCAAACTCATCTAGGCGACGCTTCAGCCTCCTATTTTCCTCCTGAAGAAGTAGAACCTCCTTCAACACTTGAACCTGAGATTCTAAAACACCACAACAAGCCATGGTGCTCGGTAACACCCCCACGCTAACTCCCAGAGAGCTGAGACGGCTAAATTAATTCATCCATCAAGTTCAATCACAATGACACATTGGTAATTTCTCAAATGTTTACTGGTACCATGAACCAGCCTACGGACAACAAATGTCTACTGGTGCCTCGAACCAACCTATTGACCACAAATGCAGTATAATACGATAATTTACTATGTTTCGCCCACACAGTGGACTTTATAAAAGTCACAAACAGATCTACCCGAGTAGAGAGTACGTGAGTATATATAGGAAATAAAAACTTAGCCAATAAAGGCTCACTGTATATTGCAACTGTTTGCTTTTCCAAAGTGTCAGAATTTTCTTCCATTTATGTCCTACTGACCACCACCTGATACGGAGGTTCTTGCAATGATCGATAATACTATTTTTCCTTATTAATCATTTGTAGTTTCTCCTTTCTCCACATCTGAAAAAAAGTAGAATTGAGAAATGTGGAGAAAGAAGTGAGAGATGAGAAGAAAGGAGATGTAAGAGACTTGTGGATGAGGTGAAGAAAACACTGAAAGTGACTTTTCTTAAGAGATGTTTAAAATAGTTACATTTTTTTTCACATCTACACTTTTCTCTTCTTATGTATTGAGAGAGATAAGTCATTGACCTACAGTAACAGTAAAAATTCTTAGTGAAAAAAAAGAAAGTCAACCAACTGACGCTACCTTGACCCTGACAACCACACTACCTTGACCCTGACCACCACACTATCTTGACCCTGACCACCACACTACCTTGACCCTGACCACCACACTACCTTGACCCTGACCACCACACTACCTTGACCCTGACCACCACACTATCTTGACCCTGACCACCACACTATCTTGACCCTGACCACCACACTATCTTGACCCTGACCACCACACTACCTTGACCCTGACCACCACACTATCTTGACCCTGACCTCCACGCTACCTTGACCCTGACCACTACACTAGGTTGACTCTGACCACCTCACTTCCTTGACCCTGACCACTACGGTTCCTTGACAACCACACTATCTTGACCCTGACCACAAAGTTACCTTGACCCTGACCACCACACTACCTTGACCCTGACCATCACACTACCTTGACCCTGACCACCACACTATCTTGACCCTGACCACCACACTACCTTGACCCTGACCACCACACTACCTTGACCCTGACCACCACACTACCTTGACCCTGACCACCACACTACCTTGACCCTGACCACCACACTATCTTGACCCTGACCACCACACTACCTTGACCCTGACCACCACACTATCTTGACCCTGACCACCACACTATCTTGACCCTGACCACCACACTATCTTGACCCTGACCACCACACTACCTTGACCCTGACCACCACACTATCTTAACCCTGACCACCACACTACCTTGACCCTGACCACCACTCTATCTTGACCCTGACCACCACACTATCTTGACCCTGACCACCACACTATCTTGACCCTGACCACCACACTATCTTGACCCTGACCACCACACTATCTTGACCCTGACCACCACACTATCCGACCCTGACCACCACACTATCCCGACCCTGACCACCATACTATCTTAACCTTGACCACCACACTATCTTGACCTTGACCACCACACTATCTTGACCCTGTCCACCACACTATCTTGACCCTGACCACCACACTATCTTGACCCTGACCAACACACTATCTTGACCCTGACCACCACACTATCTTGACCCTGACCAGCACACTATCTTGACCCTGACCAGCACACTATCTTGACCCTGACCAGCACACTATCTTGACCCTGACCACCACACTATCTTGACCCTGACCACCAAACTATCCCGACCCTGACCACCACACTATCCCGACCCTGACCACCACACTATCTTGACCCTGACCACCACACTATCTTGACCCTGACCACCACACTATCTTGACCCTGACAACCACACTATCTTGACCCTGACCACCACACTATCCTGACCACCACACTATCCTGACCACCACACTACCTTGACCCTGAGCACCACACTATCTTGACCCTGGCCACCACACTATCTTGATCCTGACCACCACACTATCTTGACCTTGACCACCACACTATCTTGACCCTGACCACCACCTTATCTTGACCCTGACCACCACACTATCTTGACCCTGACCACCACACTATCTTGACCCTGACCACCACACTATCTTGACCCTGACCACCACACTATCTTGACCTTGACCACCACACTATCCCGACCCTGACCACCACACTGTCTTGACCCTGACCACCACACTATCTTGACCTTGACCACCACACTATCTTGACCCTGACCACCACACTATCTTGACCTTGACCACCACACTATCTTGACCCTGACCATCACACTACCTTGACCCTGACCACCACACTACCTTGACCCTGACCACCACCACATCACACTACCTTCACCCTGACCATCACACTACCTTGACCCTGACCACCACACTACCTTGACCCTGACCACCACACTACCTTGACCCTGACCACCACACTACCTTGACCCTGACCACCACACTACCTTGACCCTGACCACCACACTACCTTGACCCTGACCACCACACTACCTTGACCCTGACCACCACACTACCTTGACCCTGACCACCACACTACCTTGACCCTGACCATCACACTACCTTGACCCTGACCACCACACTACCTTGACCCTGACCACCACACTACCTTGACCCTGACCATCACACTACCTTGACCCTGACCATCACACTACCTTGACCCTGACCACCACACTACCTTGACCCTGACCATCACACTACCTTGACCCTGACCACCACACTACCTTGACCCTGACCACCCTGACCACCACACTACCTTGACCCTGACCATCACACTACCTTGACCCTGACCATCACACTACCTTGACCCTGACCATCACACTACCTTGACCCTGACCACCACACTACCTTGACCCTTACCACCACACTACCTTGACCCTGACCATCACACTACCTTGACCCTGACCACCACACTACCTTGACCCTGACCACCACACTACCTTGACCCTGACCATCACACTACCTTGACCCTGACCACCACACTACCTTGACCCTGACCACCACACTACCTTGACCCTGACCACCACACTACCTTGACCCTGACCACCACACTACCTTGACCCTGACCATCACACTACCTTGACCCTGACCATCACACTACCTTGACCCTGACCACCACACTACCTTGACCCTGACCATCACACTACCTTGACCCTGACCATCACACTACCTTGACCCTGACCATCACACTACCTTGACCCTGACCATCACACTACCTTGACCCTGACCACCACACTACCTTGACCCTGACCACCACACTACCTTGACCCTGACCATCACACTACCTTGACCCTGACCATCACACTACCTTGACCCTGACCACCACACTACCTTGACCCTGACCATCACACTACCTTGACCCTGACCATCACACTACCTTGACCCTGACCATCACACTACCTTGACCCTGACCATCACACTACCTTGACCCTGACCACCACACTACCTTGACCCTGACCATCACACTACCTTGACCTTGATCACACCCTTGACCCTGACATCACACTACCTTGACCCTGACCATCACACTACCTTGACCCTGACCACCACACTACCTTGACCCTGACCACCACACTACCTTGACCCTGACCATCACACTACCTTGACCCTGACCACCACACTACCTTGACCCTGACCATCACACTACCTTGACCCTGACCACCACACTACCTTGACCCTGACCACCACACTACCTTGACCCTGACCATCACACTACCTTGACCCTGACCATCACACTACCTTGACCCTGACCACCACACTACCTTGACCCTGACCATCACACTACCTTGACCCTGACCACCACACTACCTTGACCCTGACCACCACACTACCTTGACCCTGACCACCACACTACCTTGACCCTGACCACCACACTACCTTGACCCTGACCACCACACTACCTTGACCCTGACCATCACACTACCTTGACCCTGACCACCACACTACCTTGACCCTGACCACCACACTACCTTGACCCTGACCATCACACTACCTTGACCCTGACCACCACACTACCTTGACCCTGACCATCACACTACCTTGACCCTGACCATCACACTACCTTGACCCTGACCACCACACTACCTTGACCCTGACCATCACACTACCTTGACCCTGACCATCACACTACCTTGACCCTGACCACCACACTACCTTGACCCTGACCATCACACTACCTTGACCCTGACCATCACACTACCTTGACCCTGACCACCACACTACCTTGACCCTGACCATCACACTACCTTGACCCTGACCATCACACTACCTTGACCCTGACCACCACACTACCTTGACCCTGACCATCACACTACCTTGACCCTGACCACCACACTACCTTGACCCTGACCACCACACTACCTTGACCCTGACCATCACACTACCTTGACCCTGACCATCACACTACCTTGACCCTGACCACCACACTACCTTGACCCTGACCACCACGCTACCTTGACCCTGACCACCACACTACCTTGACCCTGACCATCACACTACCTTGACCCTGACCTACCTTGACCCTGACCACCACACTACCTTGACCCTGACCATCACACTACCTTGACCCTCACTACCACCCTACCTTGACCGTGACCACCACGCTACCTTGACCCTGACTACAACACTACCTTGACCCTGACTTCTGCGCAACCTTGACCCTGGCTACCACACTACCTTGACCCTGGCTACCACACTACCTTGACCCTGACTACCTGACCCTGACCATCACACTACCTTGACCCTGACCATCACACTACCTTGACCCTGACCACCACACTACCTTGACCCTGACCATCACACTACCTTGACCCTGACCATCACACTACCTTGACCCTGACCACCACACTACCTTGACCCTGACCACCACACTACCTTGACCCTGACCATCACACTACCTTGACCCTGACCACAACACTACCTTGACCCTGACCATCACACTACCTTGACCCTGACCATCACACTACCTTGACCCTGACCATCACACTACCTTGACCCTGACCATCACACTACCTTGACCCTGACCATCACACTACCTTGACCCTGACCATCACACTACCTTGACCCTGACCATCACACTACCTTGACCCTGACCATCACACTACCTTGACCCTGACCATCACACTACCTTGACCCTGACCATCACACTACCTTGACCCTGACCACCACACTACCTTGACCCTGACCATCACACTACCTTGACCCTGACCATCACACTACCTTGACCCTGACCACCACACTACCTTGACCCTGACCACCACACTACCTTGACCCTGACCATCACACTACCTTGACCCTGACCATCACACTACCTTGACCCTGACCATCACACTACCTTGACCCTGACCACCACACTACCTTGACCCTGACCACCACACTATCTTGACCCTGACCACCACCCTACCTTGACCCTGACATCACCCTACCTTGACCCTGACCATCACACTACCTTGACCCTGATCATCACCCTACCTTGACCCTGACCATCACACGCTTACCTTGTCCCTGACCACCACACTACCTTGACCCTGACCACCACACTACCTTGACCCTGACCATCACACTATCTTGACCCTGACCATCACACTACCTTGACCCTGACCATCACACTACCTTGACCCTGACCACCACACTATCTTGACCCTGACCACCACACTATCTTGACCCTGACCACCACACTATCCCGACCCTGACCACCACACTACCTTGACCCTGACCACCACACTATCTTGACCCTGACCACCACACTACCTTGACCCTGACCACCACACTATCTTGACCCTGACAACCACACTATCTTGACCCTGACCACCACACTAGCTTGACCACCACACTATCCTGACCACCACGTTACCTTGACCCTGACCACCACACTATCTTGAACCTGACCACCATGCTACCTTGACCCTGACCACCATGTGACCTTGACCCTGACCACCACGTTACCTAGACTCTGACCACCACCTTACCTTGACCCTGACCACCACCTTACCTTGACCCTGACCACCACACGACCTTGACCCTGACCACAACACTATCTTGACCCTGACCACCACACTATCTTGACCCTGACCACCACACTATCCCGACCCTGACCACCACACTATCTTGACCCTGACCACCACACTATCTTTACCTTGACCACCACACTATCTTGACCCTGACCACCACACTATCTTGACCTTGACCACCACACTATCTTGACCCTGACCACCACACTACCTTGACCCTGACCACCACACTACCTTGACCCTGACCACCACACTACCTTGACCCTGACCACCACACTACCTTGACCCTGACCACCACACTACCTTGACCCTGACCACCACACTACCTTGACCCTGACCACCACACTACCTTGACCCTGACCACCACACTACCTTGACCCTGACCACCACACTACCTTGACCCTGACCACCACACTACCTTGACCCTGACCACCACACTACCTTGACCCTGACCACCACACTACCTTGACCCTGACCACCACACTACCTTGACCCTGACCACCACACTACCTTGACCCTGACCACCACACTACCTTGACCCTGACCATCACACTACCTTGACCCTGACCACCACACTACCTTGACCCTGACCACCACTACCTTGACCCTGACCATCACGCTACCTTGACCCTGACCACCACACTACCTTGACCCTGACCATCCACTACCTTGACCCTGACCACCACACTACCTTGACCCTGACCACCACTACCTTGACCCTGACCACACACTACCTTGACCCTGACCACAACACTACCTTGACCCTGACCACCACGCTACCTTGACCCTGACCACCACTACCTTGACCCTGACCACACACTACCTTGACCCTGACCATCACACTACCTTGACCCTGACCACCACACTACCTCGACCCTGACCACCACACTACCGTGACCCTGACCATCACACTACCTTGACCCTGACCACCACACTACCTTGACCCTGACCACCACACTACCTTGACCCTGACCACACACTACCTTGACCCTGACCATCACACTACCTTGACCCTGACCACCACACTACCTTGACCCTGACCACACACTACCTTGACCCTGACCAACACACTACCTTGACCCTGACCATCACACTACCTTGACCCTGACCACCACACTACCTTGACCCTGACCACCACACTACCTTGACCCTGACCACCACACTACCTTGACCCTGACCATCACACTACCTTGACCCTGACCATCACACTACCTTGACCCTGACCATCACAATACCTTGACCCTGACCACCACACTACCTTGACCCTGACAACCACGTTACCTTGACCCTGACCATCACACGCTACCTTGACCCTGACCACCACACTACCTTGACCCTGACCACCACACTACCTTGACCCTGACCACACACTACCTTGACCCTGACCATCACACTACCTTGACCCTGACCATCACACTACCTTGACCCTGACCACACACTACCTTGACCCTGACCACCACCACTACCTTGACCCTGACCACCACACTACCTTGACCCTGACCATCACACTACCTTGACCCTGACCACCACACTACCTTGACCCTGACCATCACACTACCTTGACCCTGACCACCACACTACCTTGACCCTGACCATCACACTACCTTGACCCTGACCACACACTACCTTGACCCTGACCACCACACTACCTTGACCCTGACCATCACACTACCTTGACCCTGACCACCACACTACCTTGACCCTGACCACCACACTACCTTGACCCTGACCATCACACTACCTTGACCCTGACCACCACACTACCTTGACCCTGACCACCACACTACCTTGACCCTGACTACCTTGACCCTGACCCACACTACCTTGACCCTGACCACCACACTACCTTGACCCTCACACTACCTTGACCCTGACCACCACCACCTTGACCCTCTACCTTGACCCTGACCACCATTGAGCCTGACAAACACGCTACCTTGACCCTGACCACCACGTTACCTTGACTGACACACTACCTTGACCCTGACCACCTTGACCCTGATAACACTACCTTGACCCTCACACTACCTTGACCCTGACTACCTGACCCTGACCACACTACCTTGACCCTGACCAAGACCCACTTGACCCTGATAACCACGCTACCTTGACCCTCACACTACCTTGACCCTGACCATCACACTACCTTGACCCTGACCACCACACTACCTTGACCCTGACCATCACACTACCTTGACCCTGACCACCACCTTACTACCTTGACCCTGACCACCACACTACCTTGACCCTGACCACCTTGACCCTGACACTACGCTACCTTGACCCTGACCATCACACTACCTTGACCCTGACCACCACACTACCTTGACCCTGACCATCACACTACCTTGACCCTGACCATCACACTACCTTGACCCTGACCATCACACTACCTTGACCCTGACCACCACACTACCTTGACCCTGACCATCACACTACCTTGACCCTGACCACCACACTACCTTGACCCTGACCATCACACTACCTTGACCCTGACCATCACACTTCCTTGACCCTGACTACCACCCTACCTTGACCCTGACCACCACCCTATCTTGGCCCTGACTACCACGCTACCTTGACCCTGACTACCACACTACCTTGACCCTGACTACCACAATATCTTGACCCTGACTACCACACTACCTTGACCCTGACTACCACGCTACCTTGACTCTGACCATCACACGTTACCTTGACCCTGACCATCACACTACCTTGACCCTGACCACCACACTACCTTGACCCTGACCACCACACTTACCTTGACCCTGACCATGACCACCACCCTACCTTGACCCTGACAACCACACTACCTTGACCCTGACCACCACACTACCTTGACCCTGACCACACACTACCTTGACCCTGACCACACACTACCTTGACCCTGACCACCACACTACCTTGACCCTGACCACCACACTACCTTGACCCTGACCACCACACTACCTTGACCCTGACCACACACTACCTTGACCCTGACCACCACACTACCTTGACCCTGACCACCACACTACCTTGACCCTGACCATCACACTACCTTGACCCTGACCACCACACTACCTTGACCCTGACCACCACACTACCTTGACCCTGACCACCACACTACCTTGACCCTGACCATCACACTACCTTGACCCTGACCACCAACACTACCTTGACCCTGACCACCACACTACCTTGACCCTGACCACCACACTACCTTGACCCTGACCATCACACTACCTTGACCCTGACCATCACACTACCTTGACCCTGACCAACACACTACCTTGACCCTGACCACCACACTACCTTGACCCTGACCATCACACTACCTTGACCCTGACCACCACACTACCTTGACCCTGACCACCACACTATCTTGACCCTGACCATCACACTACCTTGACCCTGACCATCACACTATCTTGACCCTGACCACCACACTACCTTGACCCTGACCATCACACTACCTTGACCCTGACCATCACACTACCTTGACCCTGACCATCACACTACCTTGACCCTGACCATCACACTACCTTGACCCTGACCATCACACTACCTTGACCCTGACCATCACACTACCTTGACCCTGACCATCACACTACCTTGACCCTGACCATCACACTACCTTGACCCTGACCATCACACTACCTTGACCCTGACCACCACACTACCTTGACCCTGATCATCACACTACCTTGACCCTGACCATCACACTACCTTGACCCTGACCATCACACTATCTTGACCCTGACCATCACACTACCTTGACCCTGACCACCACACTACCTTGACCCTGACCATCACACTACCTTGACCCTGACCACCACACTACCTTGACCCTGACCACCACACTACCTTGACCCTGACCACCACACTACCTTGACCCTGACCATCACACTACCTTGACCCTGACCACCACACTACCTTGACCCTGATCATCACACCTACCTTGACCCTGACCATCACACTACCTTGACCCTGATCATCACCCTACCTTGACCCTGACCATCACACTACCTTGACCCTGACCACCAAACTACCTTGATCCTGACCACCACACTACCTTGACCCTGATCAGCACCCTACCTTGACCCTGACCACACACTACCTTGACCCTGACCACAATGCTTCCTTGACCCTGACCACCACACTACATTGACCCTGACCACCACATTACCTTGACCCTGACCACCACATTACCTTGACCCTGACCACCACCCTACCTTGACCCTGACCACCACACTACCTTGACCCTGACCACCACGCTGCCTTGACCCTGACCACCACGTTACCTTGACCCTGACCATCACCCTACCTTGACCCTGACCACCACACTAACATGACCCTCACAACCACACTACCTTGACCCTGACCACCACACTACCTTGACCCTGATCATCACCCTACCTTGACCCTGACCATCACACTACCTTGACCCTGACCACCACACTACCTTGACCCTGACCACCACACTACCTTGACCCTGACCATCACACTACCTTGACCCTGACCACCACACTACCTTGACCCTGACCATCACACTACCTTGACCCTGACCATCACACTACCTTGACCCTGACCATCACACTACCTTGACCCTGACCATCACACTACCTTGACCCTGACCACCACACTACCTTGACCCTGACCACCACACTACCTTGACCCTGACCACCACACTACCTTGACCCTGACCATCACACTACCTTGACCCTGACCACCACACTACCTTGACCCTGATCATCACCCTACCTTGACCCTGACCATCACACTACCTTGACCCTGATCATCACCCTACCTTGACCCTGACCATCACACTACCTTGACCCTGACCACCACACTACCTTGACCCTGACCACCACACTACCTTGACCCTGATCATCACCCTACCTTGACCCTGACCATCACACTACCTTGACCCTGACCACCACACTACCTTGACCCTGACCACCACACTACCTTGACCCTGACCACCACACTACCTTGACCCTGACCACCACACTACCTTGACCCTGACCATCACACTACCTTGACCCTGACCATCACACTACCTTGACCCTGACCATCACACTACCTTGACCCTGACCATCACACTACCTTGACCCTGACCATCACACTACCTTGACCCTGACCATCACACTACCTTGACCCTGACCACCACACTACCTTGACCCTGACCATCACACTACCTTGACCCTGACCATCACACTACCTTGACCCTGACCATCACACTACCTTGACCCTGACCATCACACTACCTTGACCCTGACCATCACACTACCTTGACCCTGACCATCACACTACCTTGACCCTGACCACCACACTACCTTGACCCTGACCACCACACTACCTTGACCCTGACCATCACACTACCTTGACCCTGACCATCACACTACCTTGACCCTGACCACCACACTACCTTGACCCTGACCACCACACTACCTTGACCCTGACCATCACACTACCTTGACCCTGACCATCACACTACCTTGACCCTGACCACCACACTACCTTGACCCTGACCATCACACTACCTTGACCCTGACCATCACACTACCTTGACCCTGACCATCACACTACCTTGACCCTGACCATCACACTACCTTGTTAAGTCTCCACTACGGAGTCAAAGATTTATTTCCAAGTTGTACAATGTTTATACAGAAATTGGTGACATTTTGGTTATGCGAGCATAAAGTCCGTGGTTATGTGAGCATAAAGTCCGTGGTTATGTGAGCATAAAGTCCGTGGTTATGCGAGCATAAAGTCCGTGGTTATGTGAGCATAAAGTCCGTGGTTATGTGAGCATAAAGTCCGTGGTTATGTGAGCATAAAGTCCGTGGTTATGTGAGCATAAAGTCCGTGGTTATGTGAGCATAAAGTCCGTGGTTATGTGAGCATAAAGTCCGTGGTTATGTGAGCATAAAGTCCGTGGTTATGCGAGCATAAAGTCCGTGGTTTTGCGAGCATAAAGTCCGTGGTTATGCGAGCATAAAGTCCGTGGTTATGCGAGCATAAAGTCCGTGGTTATGCGAGCATAAAGTCCGTGGTTATGCGAGCATAAAGTCCGTGGTTATGCGAGCATAAAGTCCGTGGTTATGCGAGCATAAAGTCCATGGTTATGCGAGCATAAAGTCCGTAGTTATGCGAGCATAAAGTCCATGGTTATGCGAGCATAAAGTCCATGGTTATGCGAGCATAAAGTCCATGGTTATGCGAACATAAAGTCCGTGGTTATGCGAGCATAAAGTCCGTGGTTATGCGAGCATAAAGTCCATGGTTATGCGAGCATAAAGTCCGTGGTTATGCGAGCATAAAGTCCATGGTTATGCGAACATAAAGTCCGTGGTTATGCGAGCATAAAGTCCATGGTTATGCGAGCATAAAGTCCATGGTTATGTGAGCATAAAGTTCATGGTTATGCGAACATAAAGTCCGTGTTTATGCGAGCATAAAGTCCATGGTTATGCGAGCATAAAGTCCGTGGTTATGCGAGCATAAAGTCCGTGGTTATGCGAGCATAAAGTCCGTGGTTATGCGAGCATAAAGTCCGTGGTTATGCGAGCATAAAGTCCGTGGTTATGCGAGCATAAAGACCGTGGTTATGCGAGCATTTCGGTTAGCCTTAAACATAACTTAAGACTACAATGGCAATAATTATATGCTAATATATAAGGACTTTAAAATACAGCAATTTATGTAACTAATGTTTACAATGTATCCTAAATATTACTGTGTTTCGAAATAGTTAAATACAAAAATAATATTTATATATTAACCTAGCACAATTTAAAAACAAAGAAACACAATTTACAGTAATGAAGATGTGAGGTGTAATGCCCCAGGCTCCCGACTGTCTCACAATCATACCAACAATAACACCCAAAAAAAAAAAAAATATGTTCTCTCCCCAGTTACCTGTATGTGTCTTTTTTATAAACTCAAGCTTACTAAGTATATTTAGGCAGAGGTACACATAAGAACAATTATCATGGATAGTGTAAATTACCCGGGATCGGATCGAGGACGACGAGAGCTGTCGTAAGATGGGAAGGAAGAAGGATAAGGAAGGATGGAAATAACTGGAAAAGGATGGGGAGGAGGGGAAGAGGAGGAATCAAGGCAAGTGGCCCAACCACTTTGGGACATGTGGTACAAAAGTACTGGAGACGTAGATAGAGAGGCTTGACTGATGTCATTGCTTGGCTCACTAGGAGAGGATGGCGAAGGCAGCGGTAGGAGCTGGGAGTGTCAGAAGGCAGCAAGCAGGATGAGTTGGTTATCGTCTTAAACCGTTTATCAGTGCGGTAAATTGTTTTCGAGAGAGTTGTATCACACTTATGGGAGAGCTGTAGTAGTATTCGTTGGTTTGGAGTTGGTGGAGTATCTGGTTGTAGGTAGGGAATGGTCTTTCTTCGCTTTGGTACGATACAGTGTTGTCTTGGAGATGTTGGATGAGTTCTAGGCGAGTCATGCTTGCAGAGTATAGCCTCGTGTTGTAGAATTCGAGTCCTTTGTGTTTAACCCATGGTGTTCCAGGTAATCGACCTGAGCTAAGTAGAGAAGGCGGTGGTGGAGTAGAGGAAGGTGGTGTTGCTTCGTTTTCAACTTCAGTAGACGAATTAGAAGATGTTTCTGGTGGTAAGGCTTCTGATTGGTTGGATTCAGTGAGAGGTGGTGGCGGTGGAGGCTTCTCATTGGTCGTTGTTGGACTGACGTCACTAGTTGGTGGTGTTGATGGAACTTCTGCAGAAGAGTTGGCGATTAAGTTTTTGGTGAATTTGAGAATTTCTTCAGAAGGTGGAGATGCTGGAAATGTAAATGAAGGCATGTTATTTAATGCAAATAACTCGTTGATGGTAGAGTTAAATGATCCAGGTACAGCCATGTTTTGCATATGAGCGTATAGTAGACAGTAGTGAATCTTCGTTACGTCACATGTTGGAGGAGTGATGGTAGTGGTGGTGGTGGAGGCGGGCTGAGTAGATGCTTGAAGTAATTTTGTAGTGTCTGCTTGTATTTTTGCAATTGCTGCATACGTTGGAGTGTTGCTAGTAGTTTTTTTCTTTGCTGCATCTTGGGTTTTCTTCATAATATCCTTTCTTGTAGGACATTTTGCTGCCAGTGTATGGTGATCATTACTCTTGCAGTTTAAGCACGCCGGTTGTGTTGGAGCAGCAGCGGTGCAGGAACTGAAGGTGTGTCCCTCACTACCACATGTAATGCAGAACTTCTTGTCTTTTACTGGACATGCTTTGGTGGTGTGATGGTATGAATAACAGTTCCAGCAATGTTGGATGTAGTGATATCTCTCTGCTTCAATGTAGGTAGGGCTGATGTAGTAGTAGTAGACAGCAAGACCTTCGTTCAGTGCAGTGGCAGCCATGTTCACGTCGGTGAAGGTGACCTTGATCATGGACGTTGCATTTGGGATTTTTGTAATGCTGTCAACAGTAGCCCAAGTATTTTGCGTCTCGATGGATGACTTGAGTTCAGCAGGTGTTTGAGACGTTAGAATCTTGTCCAGTTTTTTTAGGAATACTGATTTCCTTGCCCTGAGGGCAGGAGATGATGTAACAGTAAACCCTTGAGTAGTAAGAGTAGTGATGGCTTCTGTAGTGAGTAGCTTCTCTGCTTCAGCATCATCGTGACACACAACAATGAATGCTTCTTTCAGTGACAATATGGTGTTGAATTTTACTTCCAGTGCTCCCTGAACAACAGTTGCAAGAGCAATCTTCGTTGAATCATCAACGGTACCATTTCTTGGTTTGATCTTTACACGATTTGCGTAGCTCATCGTGTAAGTCAAGGCGATGACAACGCTGGTAAAGGTTCCCCTCCCCAACGGAGATCGTAGGGAGACAGAGTAACGAGTGCTGCTATGACCTGCCTGGGCGAGAGTCAAGAGCAGAATCATTTGTGAATTACCCGGGATAACCCAGAAAAGTTTCAAGCTTTGGTCTATGCTTATTTACCACTCAGAAAACTCCAGTGTGTTCAAATAACAAAGTATCCAAGGGCAGGTAGTGTGTGTACTGGCGACTTTAACTACCCTAAAACCACGTATTTTGGAGTTAGAGTTACGATAGTTCTGAGGTAAGATGCGTTTTCTGGAACGGATTAATAATGTAACTCAAGTGACCACTGTACTGTATAATAAAATAAATCTGAGGTTCTAATACAAAAGTAATAATATCCTTATTAATTTTTTAATATCACAATGGTTTTAAATATTTGTATTTAATTAATTACAATCCAGCCAGTAAGATTGTATGAATCAGAAATGTGGTCATTAGTCATTTTCAGTCTCGGGAATCAGAAAAACTCAAGATTAATTAATGTAACTTCATAAAAAGGCTCACTCATCATAAATAACTCGACTAAAACAATGGAAAATTCGTAAATACCTTTTCAACAAGAGAAACTTCATTAAATTAAATTTTTAGACAAAATACTTAGGTACACAAGTGAAGTAGACTCTTGCTTCCAGAGATGGAAGTAGATCCCACTAAAAACTCTATCGTTATATCCACTTATTAAAATAATGCATCTACTCATATATGATTAATTTATAAAGTTTAAAATTTGAAATTACAAACCATCCAGCAAGTGTAGATTTCCCCCACAAGTGATCTCAACGGTCATGGTAGGTAAGTGGTTTATATAATAATGCTATCACACTTAACCTCATTGCCTAGTGATAAGAAAGTGTCTGGGTTCAACTGCAGGAGGAGAAGGTTAGTTATTCCTAGGATCAAGAGTTCTTAGAGGGCATCAAAGTTACAAGGTATTAAAAGTTGGTTAAAGCCTAGTTTCCAGTATGATGCTGAGAGAGTAAACTTGGAAGGCTTTATAGTACATTTTAAAAAAAAAAATTGAAAGGGGGACCTGGTGAAAAAAAAACTAACTGCATAAACACTGACAAAAGGTTAAAAGAGGATAGAAGTGAGAAAAAGCGTATTTTTTTTTTTACAATTATTTAAGTTAAATAATTTCTCAGAGATACGATGCTAGAGGAAGGAACAAAGTCAAACAATGCACAGAGGAATCTTATTCCACAATTTTTAAAAGGGTGGAGGGGTAAGCCAGCGGAAGGCCTCTGTCAAATAACCAGAAGCTCCAGCTGCTGGTCAATATATGACTAAGACCCGCGTCAGGAAATACATGTCGCGTTTCCTGACAAAACTTTACCTAACCTAACCTAAAAAAAAGAGAGAGAGAGAATTAATATAATAAGCACGTTTACGTTTCGTGTACTAATGCACGAAATAATTTCGAAAAGGCTAGAACCAACTGAAACCTGAAATAGCCCAACCAACTAAACTACGAGAAAAAAAAGCATTTTAAAAATGTTGTTTTCGATGAAGCGGAAAAAAGAGTTGGAAGGAGAATATTGGCAAAAGAAACACAAACCAGAGTACGGATGGGGTTTGAAACCATAGCAAGGGAGTCGTAGAACTCCAGGTCATTGCGTAAGCCACTGGGTCAGCTAGCTACAATAAGATTCATCCAACTAGGTATATTTATACACCATAGGGAGGTTAGCATGGGCTACCACTGTGACCACAAATGCAAGTTTTTATAGATGAATCTACCGCCATCGTGGCCTTGGCCACGCAAAGAATACAGACCGAGTAACAATACGTTTAAATATCATAGAAGGATCTAACTGATATTAAGAAAAAATAATATATCACTGGAATGTTATGAAAATGGAATCAACAGAAACTGATATGTCACAATAACCTTCAAACATAGGAATGAAAAAGTCCCCTCAAGGCCGTCATCATGATTCACGAAATCGTAATAACACGACTGCCAACAAACCACGGTACTGGTGGGGCTCTAACTCATGGCAAGCGAGTCGTAAAACTCGAGGCCAGTACGTAAGCCACTGGGCCAGCTGGCCCAGTGGCTTACGAACTAGAGTTCGTCACGGCCACGCTGGCGGAAGATTCATTTGTAAAAACTTGCATTTGTGGTCGCAGTGGTGGTCCATGCTAACATTCCTATGCTACATAAATATATCTAGTCGGAGGAATCTTATTGTAGCCAGCTGGCCCAGTGGCCAATGGCCATAATCTATGAAGCTATTACGACAGTGTCGCGGAAATTAAAAAAAAAATGTATTTACCTCGACTTTAAAAAAAGTTTTTGACAGAGTTCCCCAAGAGAGATTAATTTGGAAATTGAGGAACATGGGAATAAAAGGTTAATTGTTACGGTGGATGAGAGACTGAGAGGAAGACTGTCCTCCCGAGACGTCGCCAGCGAGATGCCACGAAAATCTATTTGCAGATGTTGCAAATTATCTTAAGGAAAATAGACAATAAAATTATATTAATTCACTACAGGAAGACTTTGAGAAAAATTAGCAAACTGAGCGACACATCAATGACATTATTATTATTAAGGTTTGTCAGGAAACAGGATATTTGTTTCCTGACTCGGGTCTTAGTCACCTGATGACCCGCAGTCATGAATGACAAAATTCAATGTGAGATAAATGTCATGTACTGGTAATGCGAGGGAAAAAAATCAGGTCACGTGAAGAATACAGACCGAGTAACAAAATGTTTAAATATCATAGAAGGATATAATTATGAAAAACTTAATATTATATCACTGGAATATCGTGAAAATGAAATCGTCAGAAACTGATGCGTCACAAGAGGCTTCAAACATAGGAATGGAAAAGTATTCAGAAAAAGATGTTTGTACAACATATGTTAGCCGAATATTGAAATTTGCAGCAATTAGAAATGCTCCAAAGAGCAGCCTAGTATAGGCAAGTAGGCCTACTGCAATGTTCCTCCATTTTTTTGTACTAACAATGGTTACCAAAGTTGAATTATGAAATATCTTTATTTCCACAAGTATACATGTACAAGGTATACATGTACAAGGTATACATGTACAAGGTATACATGTACAAGGTATACATGTACAAGGTATACATGTAAAAGGTATACATGTAAAAGGTATACATGTACAAGGTATACATGTACAAGGTATACATGTACAAGGTATACATGTACAAGGTATACATGTACAAGGTATACATGTACAAGGTATACATGTACAAGGTATACAGGCCTAGCTGGCACCAGAGCATTTTGGGCAAATTAGGTCAGTTTTGTCCCAGGATGCGACCCACACCGATCGACTAACACCCAGGTACCCCTTTTACTGATTGGTGAACAGGGACAGCAGGTGTCTCATGGAAACACATCCTAATGTTTTCCCAGCCTTACCAGGGAATCGATCCCCGGACTTCAGTGTGCGAGTTGAGTGCGCTAGCGATCAGGCTACGTGTCCAGGTTGGCTGACAGCAGGAAAAGAAGACATGTGATAGCTTATATTTAAGCTTATACCAAGACATGACAGAAGACTTAGTACCTGCAACAGGGACAAGAGATGAAAGCTGAAATCAAGAAAAAAGTGAATATATATATATATATATATATATATATATATATATATGTGTGTGTGTGTGTGTGTGTGTGTGTGTGTGTGTGTGTGTGTGTGTGTGTGTGTGTGTGTGTGTGTGTGTGTGTGTGTGTGTGTGTGTGTGTGTGTGTCATAAAAAATACTGAAGATTAGACAACATAAGAATTGCTTTCCTATCTTAGCAATAAAAAAGGTAAAACAGAAAACTTTACACAAACACACACACACAAAACAAACACACACACACCCAACACAAACACACAAACAGGGACAACCGCAGGGACGACTTCTACTACAGCAACGTGCGCAACTACGGAGAGCAGAGGCCAAACTACGGGAGGAATTGGTAAAGAGACTTATGGGAGGGGCTGCAGCAGATGTATGGTGAGGCCCCGTGGTTCGAACACTTCCCCAGGCAACAACCACTGGTGGCCTGGTTGAAGTATGACTCCATTAAGAACCTGCTCGTGAGAGCGAGATTCCCTAAGAAAACCAGCAGAGAAAGGTGAGACTCCTGTGAGTTCTGTCCCTCTCCTGAAGGTTCAGTGCTGCCAAGGTAAGGGCAGGGCCTGGCCCTCCCTTGAGGCCCCCTAACTGGACCAGGGTGGGGCGCTCAGTGCGGGCATGCAAGTGCCACACAACGAAAGCCTAGTAGCGATCAGTGAAGAGGCGGGGCCAGGAGCTCGGACTCGACCCCCGCAACCTCAACTAGGTGAGTACAACTAGGTGAGTACACACACACACACACACACACACACACACACACACACACACACCAAAAAACTCGTCTCTCTGGAAAGTGTTGAGACCAAAACATAAGAAGGTAGGACGGTTTCCTCAAATTACCCCCACAAAAGAAAGATATTGCCGGGCGTTCCTCAGGCAATGAAAAATATTGGGTTAATGTGAAATCCAATAACAACCGAAGCTACGACCAAGTCACGCGGGAGAAGCAACGACCAGGTCACGAGGGAGAAGCAACGACCAGATCACGAGGGAGAAGCTACGACCAAGTCACGCGGGAGAAGCAACGACCAGGTCACGAGGGAGAAGCTACGACCAGGTCACGAGGGAGAAGCTACGACCAAGTCACGCGGGAGAAGCAACGACCAGGTCACGAGGGAGAAGCAACAACCAGGTCACGAGGGAGAAGCTACGACCAGGTCACGAGGGAGAAGCTACGATCAGGTCACGAGGGAGAAGCTACGATCAGGTCACGAGGGAGAAGCTACGATCAGGTCACGAGGGAGAAGCAACGACCAGGTCACGAGGGAGAAGCAACGACCAGGTCACGAGGGAGAAGCTACGACCAAGTCACGCGGGAGAAGCAACGACCAGGTCACGAGGGAGAAGCAACGACCAGGTCACGAGGGAGAAGCTACGACCAGGTCACGAGGGGAAAGCTACGACCAGGTCACGAGGGAGAAGCTACGATCAGGTCACGAGGGAGAAGCTACGACCAGGTCACGAGGAAGAAGCTACGACCAGGTCACGAGGGGAAAGCTACGATCAGGTCACGAGGGAGAAGCTACGACCAGGTCACTTCAGTACCAACGCACCCTGTCACAAAAGGCTCATAGCATGCAAGCACCACGCACGTATCTATCACCACACACGAATCTCAGATATACTCAAGACAAAAAGCGCGCACGATATCACGCACGCATCCCAGACAACATTCATCACACACAACATGCATTACATACCAACACGTGGGCCAGGAGCTGTGACTCGGCCCCTGCAACCAAATATAGGTGAGTGCACCTTCCCTTACCATGCAGCAATAAACCAAAATCGACGTAATACACTTTCTGCCTCTCCTCCCTATCACTAAGGACCGGTGCTGCTGCTACCGGTAAAATTTCCCCAACATTCCGGTGATGGTGGTACCGGTGAAACTCCCGTCTTAACACTGCAGCAAATGCGAGAAATATCAAGACGCACATAACTTGCACTTAAAATATGGTAAGCTGTCGTCAGGTAAGAGAGAACTCTGAGCAGGAAAATTCTCGTTCCCTCGACAAGGCTTTCGTTCCAGTACTGGGTAAAGAATCTTGATCAGTTATGAAAATTTTTAACAAATCACACTGCAATTGTTAAGCAATTTGTTCAAAATTCTGACTGAATTATGTCTTATATATATATATATATATATATATATATATATATATATATATATATATATATATATATATATATATATATATATATATATATTGGAGGATAGATGGGCTAATGAGAGCATAGGCAATGGGGTCGAAGAGGTATGGGGTAGGTTTAAAAATGTAGTGTTAGAGTGTTCAGCAGAAGTTTGTGGTTACAGGAAAGTGGGTGCGGGAGGGAAGAGGAGCGATTGGTGGAATGATGATGTAAAGAGAGTAGTAAGGGAGAAAAAGTTAGCATATGAGAAGTTTTTACAAAGTAGAAGTGATGCAAGGAGGGAAGAGTATATGGAGAAAAAGAGAGAGGTTAAGAGAGTGGTGAAGCAATGTAAAAAGAGAGCAAATGAGAGAGTGGGTGAGATGTTATCAACAAATTTTGTTGAAAATAAGAAAAAGTTTTGGAGTGAGATTAACAAGTTAAGAAAGCCTAGAGAACAAATGGATTTGTCAGTTAAAAATAGGAGAGGAGAGTTATTAAATGGAGAGTTAGAGGTATTGGGAAGATGGAAGGAATATTTTGAGGAATTGTTAAATGTTGATGAAGATAGGGAAGCTGTGATTTCGTGTATAGGGCAAGGAGGAATAACATCTTGTAGGAGTGAGGAAGAGCCAGTTGTGAGTGTGGGGGAAGTTCGTGAGGCAGTAGGTAAAATGAAAGGGGGTAAGGCAGCCGGGATTGATGGGATAAAGATAGAAATGTTAAAAGCAGGTGGGGATATAGTTTTGGAGTGGTTGGTGCAATTGTTTAATAAATGTATGGAAGAGGGTAAGGTACCTAGGGATTGGCAGAGAGCATGCATAGTTCCTTTGTATAAAGGCAAAGGGGATAAAAGAGAGTGCAAAAATTATAGGGGGATAAGTCTGTTGAGTGTACCTGGTAAAGTGTATGGTAGAGTTATAATTGAAAGAATTAAGAGTAAGACGGAGAATAGGATAGCAGATGAACAAGGAGGCTTTAGGAAAGGTAGGGGGTGTGTGGACCAGGTGTTTACAGTGAAACATATAAGTGAACAGTATTTAGATAAGGCTAAAGAGGTCTTTGTGGCATTTATGGATTTGGAAAAGGCGTATGACAGGGTGGATAGGGGGGCAATGTGGCAGATGTTGCAAGTGTATGGTGTAGGAGGTAGGTTACTGAAAGCAGTGAAGAGTTTTTACGAGGATAGTGAGGCTCAAGTTAGAGTATGTAGGAAAGAGGGAAATTTTTTCCCAGTAAAAGTAGGCCTTAGACAAGGATGTGTGATGTCACCGTGGTTGTTTAATATATTTATAGATGGGGTTGTAAGAGAAGTAAATGCGAGGGTCTTGGCAAGAGGCGTGGAGTTAAAAGATAAAGAATCACACACAAAGTGGGAGTTGTCACAGCTGCTCTTTGCTGATGACACTGTGCTCTTGGGAGATTCTGAAGAGAAGTTGCAGAGATTGGTGGATGAATTTGGTAGGGTGTGCAAAAGAAGAAAATTAAAGGTGAATACAGGAAAGAGTAAGGTTATGAGGATAACAAAAAGATTAGGTGATGAAAGATTGAATATCAGGTTGGAGGGAGAGAGTATGGAGGAGGTGAACGTATTCAGATATTTGGGAGTGGACGTGTCAGCGGATGGGTCTATGAAAGATGAGGTGAATCATAGAATTGATGAGGGAAAAAGAGTGAGTGGTGCACTTAGGAGTCTGTGGAGACAAAGAACTTTGTCCTTGGAGGCAAAGAGGGGAATGTATGAGAGTATAGTTTTACCAACGCTCTTATATGGGTGTGAAGCGTGGGTGATGAATGTTGCAGCGAGGAGAAGGCTGGAGGCAGTGGAGATGTCATGTCTGAGGGCAATGTGTGGTGTGAATATAATGCAGAGAATTCGTAGTTTGGAAGTTAGGAGGAGGTGCGGGATTACCAAAACTGTTGTCCAGAGGGCTGAGGAAGGGTTGTTGAGGTGGTTCGGACATGTAGAGAGAATGGAGCGAAACAGAATGACTTCAAGAGTGTATCAGTCTGTAGTGGAAGGAAGGCGGGGTAGGGGTCGGCCTAGGAAGGGTTGGAGGGAGGGGGTAAAGGAGGTTTTGTGTGCGAGGGGCTTGGACTTCCAGCAGGCATGCGTGAGCGTGTTTGATAGGAGTGAATGGAGACAAATGGTTTTTAATACTTGACGTGCTGTTGGAGTGTGAGCAAAGTAACATTTATGAAGGGATTCAGGGAAACCGGCAGGCCGGACTTGAGTCCTGGAGATGGGAAGTACAGTGCCTGCACTCTGAAGGAGGGGTGTTAATGTTGCAGTTTAAAAACTGTAGTGTAAAGCACCCTTCTGGCAAGACAGTGATGGAGTGAATGATGGTGAAAGTTTTTCTTTTTCGGGCCACCCTGCCTTGGTGGGAATCGGCCGGTGTGATAAAAAAAAAAAAAAAAAAAAAAAAAAAAAATAATAAATAATATATATATATATATATATAAACACAAGATCACAAGAAACTAGTGGTATGTTACCAGGCAATAGGAAAGTAGTAATATTCCAGCGCTTTCGTGATCTCTCGTATTATCAAGGAAGAGCAAAAGTAATAAAGTAACAAGTGTCTTCTATAACAGATATATTTGGAAAATGCGGATTTATCAACATATCTTTTAAAACATCAGATTTTTACATTATGAATGAATCTAGCTTTTACACAATCCTGAACTTGTAGTCAAACTGTAATCAATATTTTTATATATTTCGGTTTTATATTTCGTTTAAATCACTGATTTGTATATTACAACTTTGAGTTCTTTACCAATCAATGAGGTGATTAAAATCTCTCTCTTGAATAAACAAAGCATTATGATCTTGCCCAATTGTAATGCTACATTTATGTTACCTTTAATTGTAGCTCAAAACCTTTTCCATCTTTCCTTAAATAAAATTTATTGATCTTTGCACTTTAGATCTTACAGAAAACAACCATCATCATTTTTGGGTTAATTTTTACTCAGTTTTCTTGACATGATTTTGAAATATATGATTTTGAAATTCTTAAGTGAAGAAAGGATTTCATGTTTCTTTGTCTTTATTTCTAGGGTTGTAAATGTTCCTAGCAATTTTTAAAGGTATGTCTATAAAACTTGTTGATCAGTGCTCTTGGTGGCCGCCTAACGTTATAAAGTTCGGTAATGTAGAGGTTAAGGCGTCAGGCTTCTGGTCCCCTACTTGTCTAAGTTCAAGTCTATCACTCCGTAGTATATCTGTACGCATAACCACTCGTTCTGGGGTTGCAATGATATTTATACTGCTTCTTGGTGAACATGAGAGGGAGGAGAATGAAACAGCTGAAATGGCCACACACCCAAATTAGTCCAGCGTTAGAGGAAAACATGACTAGCATTCCTGGTGGCCGCCTAACGTTGTGAAGTATTGGTTTGATTAGCAGGTATTGGATTGGAAATAGAGAAGTCGATGAGTGAATCAGTCTGCCTAGTAGGGTATTACAGCAAAAATCTTGGGTAGCTTCAAATTTAGGTTAGATAAATACATGAGCGAGAGGGATTGGGTTTGAGTGGAAGTTGCACATTGATGTAATAGGGTTATCAAAGCTTATTCCTTGGGTAGCATTGAAATTAGGTTGGGCAAATATTTTTGTTAGTGCGTTTGGATTTGAAAAAGACCTGCCTAGTATGGGCTAGTATTCCTTCTTTCTTACCTTCTTATTGTGTAGTGGATGAGGCTTCAGGCTTTTGGTGTCGTACTCTCGCCGATTGGGGTGCGGCGGCAGCTGGGTTCCAATTTTCGTCGTGCCGCAGTAGTTCTCCGCATATAACCGCTTGTTCCGGGGTTGCACTGAGGTATATATAATCAGGAGAATGGAGGGAGACTCGAACCGTGGTCCAAGTAGGTAGCAGACCCAGCGCCGCAACCATTCAACCATGTCACAGAGATAGTTAATATGATCCTATTGAACCCTCGTAGCTGAATGCTTAGAGATCTGAGTCAGCTACCCGTATGGACCAAAGTTCGAGTACCCGTCCATTCACTTATTACATGAAATAAATGATAGCGTAAATGCCATTTAAGCACTGTTAAAATTTAATTAAATTCCAAGCGCTTTCCTGATCCCTTAATCACAATCTCAATACCATCATTTCAGTTAGATATTCGCAGTTTAGAAGTATAAACATAAGACGTATACTGTATATCAGATTTATATTGGTATATTCACATATTTCACATGCAGACTCCAGACAACAGAGATTAAGCTTTTCTTATTGCTAAACATATATTAACACAGTATGCAGTTTATGGCATTTACTGAGAAGACGTTCCGTCCACCAAGGACGAGGAGTCTTCTCAATAACTGCCATAAACCGCATAGTGTGTCTTATTTAAGTACTTGTTAGTATAACCATTGATACTTGTATATTACCTGTGTTGACACTACACGCCATAAACCGCATAGTGTGTCTTATTTAAGTACTTGTTAGTATAACCATTGATACTCGTATATTACCTGTGTTGACACTACACGCACGTTGTATATGTTGACACCACACATGTTATCCAGCGGCAATGATCTGGTAAAGAACTGTTCTACATTTCAAGATATATTATTGATACACAAACTGCTTAAATTGTGTAGTAGTTTTCCCACTCCTTAACAGCATTAATGTGATCAACACTCGGGAAACTTGCTGGAGGTGTTGCCATGACTGCCTCTGTTGTGATGATCATGGTGAGCATGTGCAGGTATGTGCTGGTGTTTGTATATATACAAAGTGCTGGACAATTTCCACACAACAGGAGTTGAGGGAGTCAGACATTTCTAAAGCAATGTAACTTATCTCTGTGGGTTCTGAAAGAACGAGCAGAACCACAGCATGCATCGTTTGCTCAACTTTACAACGAATTGCTTGATAGAGGATGATTGCCTAAAAGTGGAAGGAAGCAATTGCACTTCCAAAATTTAAGGGGGAGAGAAAGGTAGCATTAAACTGCAGCCATACTATATAATGACGATCAGAAAAAAAACACCAGATACCAAAACATTCAGCGCTATTTTAATGATGGTAAATTACAGAACCTCACAAGAGAAAATTTAGAGAAGTCGGGAATGACAGGGAAACTACGAAATAAATCATACAAAAGTGTGAATGTTCAGAAAGAGGCATCAGAATGCGCAAGTGTAGCACATAGCACTGTTTCTGGTTTATATACATGATATGTTGAAAAAGATAGTCTGATGGATCCCTATTCACAAATATGAAAAAAAGAAGACAAATGAAGTTGGACGGGCTACAGGTTTGGTCAGACAGGTGTTAACTCAAATTCAACTCCAACAAAATACAATTTTATAAAAAGAATTAGGGAGGGCAAAGAAGACCGGAAACAGAGTACAGATCCCGGTGAAAAAGGCGGCAAAAATCACCCAGTGAACGAGATCTATGAGCATAGTGTCGACTATGTCGCCAAAGGTGCACATCGGCCTAATACCTTTGTAGCGAATGCTTGTCTGAGAAATCCAAAATTATCCTTCAGCAATCTCAAATGTCAGAACACATGTACTGTTCAAGGCATTAATTAGAAGAAATATTTCGCCATGACTGATTTTCTCAGTCCAAACACAGAGCAAATTAAAACAATGTTATATAGTGAACAGAGATAAATGATCAGTAGTGAAGTATGAGGCGAGGCCATAACAGGTCAGGCTGCAGTAAATGGGTATCACGTGAAGACTGATCATAATATGGGCAATAATCTGTCGTCTGAAAGTATGGAAACAATGAAGCTCCCAGATCTTTGTGGGATGGTGGTGGGGGATGAAAGGCAACGTGCGCCTCTGATAGCCATTTTCACGGATGATTAACCTAGCCTCATTGCAGTTCCTCGAGTGTCGGCAATCGTCCGTATGTAGGACAGAGGTGCCGTTGCGGTCATCCTGGCTGCAGGTGTATCCGTGTTAGGCTAATTTCCAAGAATCTTGAGGTCTCCTACAGGTGTTGTTCATCGCATCTTCCACACGGTAAAACGTACACTCCTGAGCTATTTCGTTTTAGCGCTTCTGCGCCAAGATTCTGATAGATGATAAGGGCTGGTGGCTATTTTGACAGGATGGGTGTTAAATAGTTTAGCCACATTAGATGCCATGTTGACTAGCAGGCTTCTTGCACTCTCGTACAAAGTGAACAGAATACCAGAGTGGGTTTCTTACATAATACCAGAGTGGGTTCCTTACAGAATACCAGAGTGGATTCCTTACAGAATACCAGAATGGGTTCCTTGCAGAATACCAAAGTGGGTTCCGTACAGAATACCAGAGTGGGTTCCTTACAGAATACCAGAGTGAGTTCCTTGCAGAATACCAGAATGGGTTCCTTGCAGAATACCAAAGTGGGTTCCGTACAGAATACCAGAGTGGGTTCCTTACAGAATACCAGAGTGGGTTCCTTACAGAATACCAGAGTGGGTTCCTTACAGAATACCAGAGTGGGTTCCTTACACAACACCAGAGTGGGTTTTAAATAGAAAATTCTTCTTAACTGATCTCTCAAAAACATGTAAAACTAAGAGAAGCGGAAAGAGAAAAATTTGGAAGGAAATGAGGAAAAAAGGAAGAACGAGGAGAGGAGGGAGAGAGAAATAAAGAAGGGGAAGAGAAAGAGAGAGAGGAAGGCGAAACAGAGCGAGATCAAGACATATTTATTTATTCCTGTTAACATTTACGATTACATATTAATATTCAAAATATTGGAAAAAATATCCCTGGGTCGAAGCAGCCAGGTCAGTAAATAAATCCATAACCATGCATTGAAGGAGAGAAAATAATGGCAGGGACGTCAAATGTGATGTATTACGTCGACGTCAGTTGCACAATAATTTATCTTGTGTCAACAGAATTAAGTAATATTATTTAACATCAGTACCAGAGGAACAGCAGGCGCCCAATAACGCAAGAATCTGCAAAAGTTTCATAACGATAGGCAATACTCGGGCTAGACTGGTAGCCAACCCGGAAGCCATTACACTATGTAACAAAATTTCACGGGGAAACCAAGCATCGTTTCCCAATTCTTTATAACTAAACAAAATTTAAAAAAGCAATTTTGATCCCAAAACTTTGCTTTTGTGGTCCGAACACTTCTGGAACACTTTCAAGAAAGACTGATGTAAAACTATTATGTTCTAGGGTTTTGCTGGGCAAATATAAAAACGGGCTCACAAACCAGCATTCAGTTCAGCTCTGGCTACCTGAGAAGACACATCAGAAGAAGTAAAATGGCATCATGAAGCTCTAATCATTCTCCAGTCGCATTCTACTACATATGTGGTCAATTCATTAAGACAAGAGCAAAGAAGTTCTCTGTAACAACATCTAAAAAATGTGTGAAGCTTACATAGCATATTTTGGCATGCCAGTTGTGGACCAAGACAAGACCTGGGCGCCTCATGTTGCTTGTGAACATTGTAAGAAAACACTGGAAGGTAAGAAAGTCATTAGTTATATGAAGGGTAAAATCTTGAATAGGGACATTTTTTAAATGAAATGTATGTAAAGCAGCAAATCAAAAAATGAAGAGCACTCTGAATATGAATATGATCTCACAGATGCAGCTGTTGGGAGGAATCCTTGCTACCCTAACCAAACAGACCTTAATGACCTTATCAGAGATCTTGGTTTGACAAAGTCAAATGCTGAGCTTTTGATTTCATGGTTCATGGAGTGAGACTTGGTGGATGAAAGTGTGCAAGTGACAAGCCAAAGAAAACGTCACCAACATTTCTCAAGCTGCTTCACTAATGAAGACAGGTTGTGCTACTGTTATGATGTATCAGTTCTGTTTGATGCAAATGGAATTGCATGCAATCCAAATGAGTGGAGACTCTTCAATGACAGCTCCTCCAGAATCTTAAAGCTGTACTTCTGCACAATGGGAACAAGTATCCATCTTTTCCTTTGGCTCAGTCAGTGCATCTTTGGGAGAACTACAACAGTGTCAGACTTCTACTGGAAGCTTTGAATTATGATAGGTATGGTTGGGAGGTTATTGGAGACTTCAAAATGGTGGCATTTTTGATGGGACTCCAAGGAGGTTTTACCAAGTTTCCCTGTTATCTTTGTCATTAGGATAGTAGAGATAGAGCAGCACATTACCAGAGAAAGCACTGACCTCAAAGGACTGATTTCTCAGTAGGAAGAGATAATATCAAACATAAACAATTGGTGGATGTTCAAAAGGTTCTGTTCCCTCCATTACACATCAAACTAGGGCTAATGAAACAGTTTGTTACAGCTCTTGACAAAGAATCTGCAGCCTTCAATTATCTTCAAGACTTCTTTCCCAAGCTATCAGAGGCAAAGGCGAAGGCTGGCATCTTCACTGGACCACAAGTCGGGAAAACCATGGAGTGTTCAGAATTTCCAAAGCAGCTCACAGAGAAGGAAAATGAAGCCTGTGAGAGTTTTGCTGCTGTTGCACACGGCTTTCTGGGCAACAACTAGGCTGGCAATTATGTGGAACTTGTTGAAACCTTGGTGAAAAGCTATGGTCAGATGGGCTGTAGGATGTCCCTGGGAGCATACTCAGAGGAGCAAGAGGAGCGCTTCCACCAAGATATAATGGACTTTGAGCACAGATATCAGGAATCTTATAATGAAAAGATGATGGCAGACTACATTTGGTGGCTTCAACGGGAAAGTGATTTGTGGTATGGTAGTAAATCTAGAAAAACTGTTCATTTTTATCTTTGTAAATATGTTTCAAAAAGTTTAAAATAAAATTTGTGTAAATTTTAGTAAATTTTATTTGTAGATGAATGGTTCAGAGAACCGACATGTTGATAAATTAGACACATGTACAACTCTTGGGTATCTTTATTGAGGAAACGTTTCGCCACACAGTGGCTTCATCAGTCCGTACAAAGGAGAATCTTGAAGAACAGGAGGAGAATGAGGTAATCAGTCCCTCAACCTTGAGTCGATGTGGTCAGTCCATCAATCTTGTCCATCAAATTTTATTTAACTATATGCTTTCGTTTGACATCGAAAACTAGCAAAAAATATTGAAATTTAGCCATTTTTGCCAAAAATTCATCCTGGAAGCCACAAAAGCAGTTTAAAAGGAATAATGGGCATTATCTGTTGTTTTGCAATAAAGGGAGTTGGAAAACAACACTTGCCTGGAACAAAAAATTGTGTTACATAGTGTAATCAGTGTGGGAAAGACTGTTGTGGAAGGTACAGTGAGAAAGTTTGAAGTGTTTGATGTAAATAATGTGGAACCTTTACCTTACCTCAACAATACAGCAAATATGTCAACATACTGGAACAGTAAAGTAATGCAGAAAAACGGTACAGCAACACGCAAGAACAGTACAGTAACTTGCAATAAATACTGTAACACAGAAGAACATTACTACTGTAACATTCAAGGACTGCATACTGACACATAAATATAAGTGTTTGTCTTCTGCCTGCTGATTATACCAAGCAATGAATATGTCAAAATTGTGACTGATAGAGTGACGGAAAAGACAATATAATGAAGAACTGGCTAGAAAAGTACCTCATAACAGAACACAATACAGTACAGTAACACAAAAGAATAATACAGTAACATAAGAACGAAACTGTAGCACACAAGTACAATAACATACAGCAGAACAGTACAGCAGTACATAAGTACCACACAAGAACATACAAGAAAACAATAAAATAAGGGAAGAGTAGAGAAAGATGACAATAATACTGGCCAGGTTGTAACATCCACATCAGTAATCCCTTTTGTCCAGAGGTTGACTCTCTCAGTTTGTACATCTTATTTTCTTTCCCTACTTTTTTTTGCGTTTGTAAATATTTTTCTCAGTATAGTGAAGCTGAGAAGAGTGAAGACATGAAAAATTAAAAAGTGAGAGAGACTACTTGTATAATAATTCATAAGAATGTTTTCTTTGTATATCCAGTACAAGATTCTCTCAGTTGTTACTTCCTTATATCTTCACATTTATCATTAAGAATATCTACAAAATACTATGTAACAACATTCTACATTCCCATTATTCAGAATTATATTAAAATATACAATTTATATAAAAACTGGAAGTCACATATCACTACACATCACTAAAAAACTCTGCAAATTCAGAGTCATTTCTTTAAATCATAAATCATTATTGCAAATCATAAATCATCGCAAATCATAGATCATAACAATACATCACAAATCATCAGTACCCATAGCTTTATTAAGTAGGAGGTAATTTATCTCGAATTTTTAAGTCCGGAGGGCCAACAGGTCCCTCAGACTTACACTCTAATATATTACAGAGCAGATACACTCATAAGGAGAGTTGTGGTCTCATGACGTCTGTGTTAGAAAGTACATATATGTGCATGAGAATGCACATATGTGAGTTACATAGGTGTTGAATATTAAGTATTGTAGGTGTGCTGGGGAAATTATGTTTATATATATTCTATAGGCCTTTTCTCAAACGGGACCTCGGGGGCGTGATCCCCATAACCTTCTCCAGGTATACTCTCCAGAGTATGTGTGTGTGTATGTGTGTGTATGTATTTGTATACTTGCGTGCTTACTTGTGGACGTGTCAGTGACTTGCATATATATATATATATAAAAGACGAACTGCAACAAAAAAAGAAACTGACAAGTTTTTTGTAAGAGATTTCTTGGTGAGAAGACAGAGTCACATACGGACACAAATTTAAACAATAAGTGAAAAAAAAATAAACGAACAGTCTTTGTTCCTGTCTTTGTTTCTGGTACAGTTCACAACTGCTGGACACAGTGTTAGATACCATTGCAAAATATTGTTTAATTAAAATAAAATGTTAATGTATGTCTATTGCCTGCTGATTATATCAGACAATAATTATGTCAAATTTGTGATTGATCGAGTGACGGAAAAGACAAAGTATAAGTAATGAATAACTGGCTGGGTTTAGAAAGTGGAAAGTTATGTATGCATCAACATAATTCTGCAAAAGTTCATTATTATTATAATCAAAAAGAAGCGCTAAGCCACAAGGGCTATACAGCGCTGCTGCAAAAGTTCAATAAACAGAAAAGGCGAATTGTTACAAAAAAAAATCGCTTTTGTTGCCAGAGTTAAAGTACAAGTGAATAAAAACACCAGTATCGAAGATACTGATGAAATCGCTTTTTTTTTGTCGATAAATCTAGACTACCATGAAGGTCGACATTATCAATAAGGAGACTTTTTATTGTGGATGAGAGTGATGGATCCTCAGAAATGTTAAGTGTAACTCTTTTGGGTTAGTATGTAGTCCTTGCATGTTACACTAGTAATTTTCTTCTGTGCTACTGTATTTATTTTAAGTTATTGTACTGTACTCTACTCCGTGGCTTGTGTGACTTGTGGAAGATGTTGTAGGAAAGTACAGGATTCAATAAAGAATTTATGCTAAAGAATTTATTTCCGATTTATTTCCTGTGTAGTAGAAATTAGATGTTAGAGAGGAACGAGAGAAATACATGTGTGATTATCATTGTGTGTGTGTGTGTGTGTGTGTGTGTGTGTGTGTGTGTGTGTATGTGTATGTGTGTGTGTGTGTGTGTGAATGTATTTGTGTACTTTCATATTTACTTGTGGACGTTTCAGTGTCTTGCATATTGGAAAATGACGAATTTCATCAAAAAAAAGAAAGCCGATAACATTTTTGTAGCAGATTTCTTGGTGAGAAGACATAGAATCACACACAGACACACATCTATACACGATAAAACGTTCACACATGCACTTATAAACCTGCATTAGTGAAAACAAAGCAAAAATTAACTTGAACTCTTAATTAAACATAAATAGAAGTCCGAGATTTTTACTAAGTAACCTCACCTTGGTGGCCATGTTGGGTGGCAGCTTGGTCTTGTCTAGCTGGTCTACTGTTCCAGGCTGTCTTGGTGAGTGTAATTACAGGACGCAGTTTTCTGTGTGTCCCCTCCTGTAATTCCACCCACCTGGACAGTCTCGGCAGTAGACCAGCTAGACAAGACCAAGTTACCATCCAACAAGGTCACTGGGAAGGGGCCAACATATACACAACACACACACAGCACACACACCCACCCACCTGGGAAAGTGAGGAAGGGAGTTCATCTGAGGGGACACAGGTGGACTTCTGGACACACGGAACTAGGGAAAGCACCAAAACAACCAGGATTGGGAAGTGTGGAAGGGTTGACATCCCGGGGTTCACGGATGGAGACCTGGACACACAAACCACACCTTACTATGACCTCAATTCACCATGACGTCAAGTCACTATGACCACAATTCACACTACACACACACACACACACACACACACACACACACACACACAAACCCAACCGCCCACCTGGGAAAGTGAGGAAGGGAGTTCATCTGAGGGGACACAGGTGGACTTCCGGACACACGGAACCATGACCATGACCTCACCTCACTAAGAGCACACCTCACTATGACCACAATTCACCATGATCTCACATCACTATAACCACTCCTCACCATGATCCACACCTGGGAGTTCATCTGAGGGGACACAGATGGACTTCTGGACACACAGATCTAGGAAAAGCACCAAAATAACCCGAAGTTGACATCCGGGGGCCCACGGATAGAGACCTGGAAACATGACCACACATGTCTATGACCTCACCTATGACCACAGCTCACTATGACCTGTAATTATGACCATACCTCATCTATGACCTCACTATGACCTCGCCTCACTATGACCACACCTCACTATGACCACACCTCACTATAACCACACGTCACTGCGACCACACCTCACTATAACCTCACCTAATTATGACCTCCCCCACCTATGACCACACCCCCCACCTATGATCACCCCTCACCTATAACCACACCTCACCAACATCCACACCTGGGAGTTCATCTGAGGGGACACAGATGGACTTCTGGACACACAGATCTAGGGTTGACATCCGGGGGCCCACGGATGGAGACCTGGAAACAAACCACACCTGACTATGACCACACCTGTATGACTTCACCTAACTTTGGCCACACCTGACTATGACCACATCTCACTATAACCTCACCTATGACCACACACGGAACTAAACTAGGGAAAGCACCAGAACAACTGGAAGTAGACAAACAAACATAGTCTGATGTGGTCATAGTCTCTTCACAAAAATAAGAGAATAATAATAATAATAATAATAATAATAATAATAATAATAATAATAAGAAGAAGAAGAAGAAGAAGAAGAAAATGAAACTCAAGAAAGGTAGTGATGGTGGAGCTCAATGAAGCAGCAACTCACTGAAGGTTTGAAGACAAGAACAGTCCTATATTTCCCTTTATATTTCCATCACCTTAACTTGTAGTTTACCTTAAACCATCACTAGTACCCTCCAAGTTGGTGCTGGCAAGGAGAGAAGCACTGGTCACTAGTACCCACACCTCACTATGACTATGGAGCCAGCAGGGAGAGAAGAACTGGTCACTAGTGCTTCAAGGTGGGTGCCAACACAGCCAGAAGCGAAGCCAACACTGCTCTGTGGTGCAATGGTCAGCACGGCTGCCTTAAAGCAGCAGACTCGGGTTCGACTCCCGGTGAGATTATTTTACTGGAATGTGTTAAACGGGTAAGGGTTACAGTGCCTAAGAAATCGCAGACATTTATCCCTTCACCAGCATGAGGGACGCTCAATTAAAGGAAATATTATATAATTAATGAGTATCTTGTTCATTACTGGTGTTTTATGTTCGTTTACTGTTAGAACTCAGTCTGAGGAAGAGGATAACTTTTACCTTCTAATCCTTGAATAAAATTAGTATTTGTCCAACTCAATAATTTTTTTTTATTCGCCGGTACTCTCCCGGCCCGGGTCTTTTCCAAGTAGTGGTGACCCGGCCTTGGCTCCCTATCTGGGGAGTGTCTCGAGACCTAAGTCTCCCATGGGAGGAGGTACAAGTACCTCCTCATCTTTGGGACCAACCTAGCCACAATAATTGTATTGTGTTTGTCTTTGAATGTTAAATAATTATTTCCTAATTATATTTAATTATATTTATATATAATTATATTTAACAATATTTTAATTTTCTTTGCATATTATATTTGTATATCGTATAAGTTTTATAAGGATTAATTAACATTTCCTAATTGCGTTGCTTCATGTTTTGCTTCAGTTTATCCTATCACTTGCACCGACTGATACGCCAGCGGTCACGGTTGTTGTGGTCCACCATAGTGATGACCAGACTACAGAGTTCATTACTGGTAAGCAAATGGTCACTTTTGTCGTAGTCCACCATAGTGATACTCGGACCACCACAGAGTCCAGCACTGGTAGGCCAATTCCACAGAGACAATTTGATGTTCTTGTCAACACCAGGAAGGACAACTCCAGCGTTACTCGCTGGAATAATTACAAAGACATTACTCGCTTTCCTTGTAATTACTAAGCAATCTAACTCCAGCGCTCGCTACTCGCTGTCCTGGCAAGTGCTCTCAGTTTAGAGCCCTGCCGCTCTACGACCCTTCTTGCAGTACCAACTTCCTCCCAAAAAATGCAGAGGGGAATGTCGTAAACAACAGCTTCTAGGACTCAGGACGAGGCAGTTTGGAAGATCCTTAGCACTTGGTAGTTACGTCCAGCACTGTTTCAGCTGCAGAGAGAAACTTGGCTCCTGGGCCCAGTATTGTTTGTTATCCACTAGTAGTGAAATGCGATGCATTTCAAAACCGCCCAGAGCGCACCTAATCCCTTGGTTTCCGGTGCCATACTCAAGCTCCTGGGCAATGTTTTATTGCCTGCACGCACAAATTATTTGATGTGCACCAGTAGAGTGTGGATGTACATTAATAAAAAACGATCTAATTTGCAGTGCACATAACAGACAGTCCAGATATCATAGTTACTTGTGCACGAGAGAAATCAACAGAATAAACAAACGTAAAATTAAGAAAAACGAAAAATTTGAATTTTCTTGACAAAACCATAATTGTGTAATATTTAAGGAACATGTCCGCGTAGGTTTTACTGTACTCATAACCATACTAATAAATATATTGTGGCAAATAGCTAAAATTTGCGATTTTGGCTTAAATAGCAACGCTCTTCTTGCCTAATAAGGCAAGCGAAAATATGTGTATGTAATAATTTCGAGAAAATCATTCTGAACGTAACGAGAAAATTATATTTCATTGTGTTTATTATTAAATTATTGTAAACTTATCTAAAATATATTTAGTTGGATTAGGCTAAACTAAATTGCTCTTGTTATAATAAGGTTAGGTAAGTTTTCTAAGGTTCTTTTGGTACAAAATTATTATTTTTTACATTAACATAAATGAAAATATATATCTTGAAACGTATAAGAAAGTTTTAGAAAGGACTTAATTTTAAACTAGTTCTTCTTAAATGCACCATTTCTCTTCTGTATAGCAGTTAGGGAAATCACAGTCAGACTGACCAGCGAGCTAAACATTTGGTTCCTAGATGATGGCACACTAGCAGGTACAAAAGAGTCCCTCCTACATGACCTTACACAGGTAATGACACGGGGATAGGAAATGGGTCTCATCCTGAATCCATCCAAATGTGAAATCATCTCAGTCAGTCAACAAGTGATAAATGCAGTGAGATCAAAACTACCAGGAGCAGCAGTCATTACCCCCACAAATAGTGTCTTGCTAGGAGCACCTCTGGGAAGCAATGCCATTGACACAATTCTCAGGGAGAAATTGGAAGAGTTTAAGGAGAATGGAACAACGAATAGGCAATCTGGACACCCACGATGCCTTGTACCTTCTCACAAAGTGCTTGAGTCTGCCCATGTTGACATATTTCCTAGAAGACGGGCAGTGGAACCAAGCTACACTTCCAGTCAGACTAGGAGACATTGGTGTCCGCAAGTCATCACAGATTGCGTTACCTGCTTTTCTGTCCTCGTGTATTGCATCCAGAGAGCTTGTAGCAGCGATTCTCCCTGAACATCTTAGGGACAAGATAGGAGTCCAGGACCAAAAATTCATTGACGGAGCAATGATCTGGGATAATCTAACGGGCTCTGGAGCCAGACCTGCTCCCCCCAACAACTACAAACAATCGCACTGGGATGGTCCAATAGTGGAAAATATTGCCTCAACAATGCTTCAGAGTGTGTCAGGGAAGGATAGAGCCCGCCTCCTGGCAGTGAGAACCCCTCATGCTGGGGACTTTGTTGGCTGTTCCCAACTCCAGCCTTGGCACACGTCTCGACCCACAGACCATCCGCATCGGTGTTGCCCTTCGACTTGCCGCCCCTATTCTCGCCGAACACAGGTGTATTTGTGGCAGTGAAGCAGCAGACCGATTCGGGTACCATGGTCTTGTGTGCCGTAAATCCGAGGGAAAGATTGCAAGACATGAGGAGGTTAATAACATTATCAAGAGGAGCCTCACAACAGCTGGATGCCCAGCAGTAAGGGAGCCACCCCAACTATGCAGATCTGATGGCAGCCAGAAGCGTCCAGATGGTATCACCCTTCAAGCCTGGACAGATGGGAAGCAGGTGGTGTGGGACTATACATGTGCATCTACCTTGGCTGATACCTATCTCCAATACACCAGGGAGGAAGGAGGGGCAGCTGCCAGCTTCAGGGAGTCCCAAAAGTCTAGAAAATATGGAGAACTTGCCCATCATTATATGTTTGTTCCCATAGACTCAGAGGCCCTTGGCTCATGGGGAAAGAGTGCATCTAAATTCCTTAAGGAGCTGGGAAAAAGACTCATCAGGGTAACTAGGGATCCCAGGGCAGCTAGTTTTCTGTTCCAGCGGCTCAGTGCGGCTGTTCAAAGGGGTAATGCCTGCTGTATTTTGGGCACACGCCCCAGCTCTGAGGAGCTGGGTGAGATTTTCGCCTTATAATCGGTGACACACACGTAACAACATGTACCGTATATGCCACCTTTATATCAACAATGTATCTCTTAAATCTTCTGTACCATATTATGTAATAATATATTCCTATTAGTAAAAAAAAATATATTTCAAAAGATGGGGTGGTAGGGGAAGTGGAATATTCAAACGGCTTCAGGAAGAAATCCAAATTTTTTCCTTGAAGCCTTTTTATCCACTTCTCCGAGGCTGTGGGTCCCACATTTTACACCAGAGGTGGACCCCATATATATATATATATATATATATATATATATATATATATATATTAGTGTGTGTGTGTGTGTGTGTGTGTGTGTGTGTGTGTGTGTGTATGTATGTGTGTGTGTGTGTGTGGGGAGGGGGTTGATGCTTGTGCGTTTGGTGCATGCCTGGTGTGGCAGTGTTGGTTAAGGCATAATACACGGAGGGTAGAGGCAGGCTCCACACATGGTTTTAAGACTATGCATGACAAGGCCCACGAGGCTTACGAGTGTACCCGAGAAGCGGGATGTTAACAGACAGGACCAGGAGCTGAGACTCGACACTTTCAACCACAAAGTGGTGAATGCAAATGGGTGAATACACACGCATGCAGGAATACCAGAGTGCACGCACGCACGCATGCACACGCATACACACACACAAGATTCTGTATACCATTTACGTCAGGCCCATACTGGAGTATGCAGCACCAGTTTGGAATCCACACCTAGTCAAGCACGTCAAGAAATTAGAGAAAGTGCAAAGGTTTGCAACAAGACTAGTCCTAGAGCTAAGGGGATTGTCCTACAAAGAAAGGTTGAGGGAAATCGGCCTGACGACACTGGAGGACAGGAGGGTCAGGGGAGACATGATAACAACATAAAATACTGCGCGGAATAGACAAGGTGGACAAAGACGGGATGTTCCAGAGAAGGGACACAGACACAAGAGGTCACAATTGGAAGTTGAAGACTCAGATGAATCAAAGAGATGTTAGGAAGTATTTCTTCAGTCATAGAGTAGTCATGCCGTGGAATAGCCTAGAAAGTTTCGTAGTGGAGGCGGGAACCATACATAGTTTTAAGGCGAGGTATGATAAAGCTCATGGGGCAGGGAGAGAGAGGACCTAGTAGCAATCAGCGAAGAGGCGGGGCCAGGAGCTATGACTCGACCCCTGCAACCACAAATAGGCGAGTAGGTGAGTACACACACACACACACACACACACACACACACACACACACACACACACACACACACACACACGTACCTACGGGGCCAGGAGCTCGGACTCGATCCCCGCAACCTCAACTAGGTAAGTACAGGAAGTATTTCTTCTGTCAAAGAGTTATCAGGAAGTGGTTTATCGCCTCATAAGGAGGCGATAAAACCATAAAGGGTCATTCAGGGCCAAGGGAATGGAAGGCAATCAGGTTAGAGCCAAGAAAGGGGAGGGTAACTCCAGCTCCTCGGATCAGGAGCCCTTCATTACGATTAAGGTACTTCAAGAGAGTGCATTCAAACATTTCCACGTAATGTCATCTCTTCAACGTAAAAAATCCACTAAAGATTAATTCCTCCTCCTGTGTACTGCTTCCCTCAACACTTGTTGGTCACCCTCTTCCTCTTACACGTAACATTATCTCCAATCCCCTAGTCACTAATTAAACCTACTCTTCCTCCTCTTCCTCCTCCTCCTCAGCCTCCTCTTCCTCTTCTCATTCCTCCTTAAGAGCGTGGAAACGTACGACCTCTGGGATTTGCGGTGTCAGTGTTAAGCCAAGATAAGAGGGAGAAGCTCAAACTTACGGTACTTCTGCCTGGACAAATTGCTGCTCCCTGATAACAGCATTACGAGCCACGGTTCACGACTTGATAAAGCTCTACACAGAGCGAAACGTTGACCCAATAAAACTGTTGTGTAATCTGCGTTTTTTATCCTTCACTTTTATCGGCAGTTAAACATTTCAATCAAGTTAGTCTATTCTTTTATTTTTTTTCCTGAAAGCCTTTTAAACTTTCTTTATCCAGGGATTCTGAATGCATCTTTCAAGAAGGTTGCGCTGAATGTTCCATTCACAGTGTTTTCTCAGTTTCTGTTTACAAGTCTGTCAGTCCTTTCTGTTGTTAGGTAAGACACATATGCAACAGTTAGACAACTTTATTCCGAAACGTTTCGCCTACACAGTAGGCTTCTTCAGTCGAATACAGAAAATAGGCAGGAACAGTAGAGATGTGAAGACGATGTAATCAGTCCATCACCCTTGTAGTCGTAGAATTTGAGGTTGTCAGTCCCTCGGCCTGGAGAAGTTCAGTTCCATAGTCAGGAACTATCTGAAGATCAAGCGACAGTGCGGAGACTTAAATACTGTCGGAAGGAGAGGTGCAGAGTCAGGCCGAGGGACTGACAACCTCAAATTCTACGACTACAAGGGTGATGGACTGATTACATCGTCTTCACATCTCTACTGTTCCTGCCTATTTTCTGTATTCGACTGAAGAAGCCTACTGTGTAGGCGAAACGTTTCGGAATAAAGTTGTCTAACTGTTGCATATGTGTCTTACCTAACAACCTGTCGGTATTGTATACCATTTTGATGCTCATCTTGTCAGACACTGCAACACATGGCATCTTGGTACAGAAAACACCTTGGACAAGCTTTTCAAGTGAGAAGGGTTGGATCTGAGAGGGACATGACCTCTCAGTGGTCACATTCTCACTACTACTACTACTACTACTATGCACCTCTCCTTCCGACAGTATTTAAGTCTCCGCACTGTCGCTTGATCTTCAGATAGTTCCTGACTATGGAACTGAACTTCTCCAGGCCGAGGGACTGACAACCTCAAATTCTACGACTACAAGGGTGATGGACTGATTACATCGTCTTCACATCTCTACTGTTCCTGCCTATTTTCTGTATTCGACTGAAGAAGCCTACTGTGTAGGCGAAACGTTTCGGAATAAAGTTGTCTAACTGTTGCATATGTGTCTTACCTAACAACCTGTCGGTATTGTATACCATTTTGATGTTCAGTCCTTTCTGTGCTGGGACCTTCAAGCTTTTCCATGGGGTTTTCTACATGCCTTTCTATTCGCCTTTTTTTTTTTAATCCTAGGGCAGATAAGTTTTTTTTTCCGGGGTTTTCGAGCCTAGTCTATTATTATCTATAAAGATGTGGTCTCTTACCATCTTCAGTCTCTCAAGTGCCTGAATAAGCTTCCTTCTCCTTAAATATAACAGATGGTTTCCGGAATAATCAGTTTTCCTTGCTAGACGTCCTCCAGATTTCTTCCCTCCCCTGTACGAGCTACCAAACGATGCTCTGAACACACATACATACATAAAAACACACAACATACACAAACACACACACAACACACACACAACACACACACAACACACACACAACACACACACAACACACACACACACACACACAACACACACACACAACACACACACAACACACACACAACACACACACAACACACACAACACACACACACAACACACACACACAACACACACACACAACACACACACGTCCTAACAAGCAGAAAGGAATGAGCGAGACGACCAGACACACAATGCAGCCTAGCAGGTGTGACGCTGCAAACGATGCATAAAGTTAAAAATCCGGAAGCATCGCTAAACACACAAGTAAAAGCACCTACGAGCGGCATAACTTGCGTGACAGACAAAACTAGCTAACCTATGAACTATTTTCAAGAAATTAAAAAAAAAATATTGAAAGCAGTAGTTCATTTTGGTTAATTTTATTTATTTTTATTTATTATTTTTTTTTTTGAGAAAGCGGCACTAGCATGAAGTTTGCGCTTCTTTTAAGTATGTCAACAAACTAGAAAAAACAAATGTTCACAACGAGACTGGTACTAGATCAGAGGGGAATGGATTATAAGGGGAGACTAATTGAAGAGAAAAGGACCAGGTGTGACATGATCATGATATACAAAATACTCAGAGGGATAGATAGGTGATAAAAGCCAAGTTGCTCGAGATTCGAGGAATGGGAGTTCTCTCGCTGGTACCTGTATTTTTCTTGTCATAGGACAGTAACTGAAACGCGCTAGACGAAGTCAACATCATAAGCAGTTTTAAGAGTGGACACGATCGGACCCTGAATGCCGGAAATAAGTAAAAACCGATGGATAAGAGATGATAGGCGGGACCCGGAGTTGGTTCGAATTGATAATAAAAAATAAATATCAATATCCAAAGCAGAATACAAGAATGTATCAAAAAGGAAGTATTAAATGCAACAACTACCGGGAACTTTATAAAGCTGTATGAGACAGTCAACACTGAGGAAGGAACACCACCAGCGCTACTCTGCTCCTTGTACTACTACAGCGAGGTAGTCACACACAAGCCTATGTTTGTTTAACACAGGGGTAACTAAGTTACTTCAGTCAGCCTCAGCATCCCTTAATCTGTCTCGCAGTCTAGCTAGTTCTCCTGTTTCCTGGTCCTGCTTACTCTGTCTCTCTCTTGATCTGTCTTTCTCTCTTGCTCTCTCTCTTGATCTGTCTTTCTCTCTTGCTCTCTCTCTTGCTCTGTTTCTCTCTCTCGCTCTGTCTGTCTTGCTCTGTCTGTCTCTCTTGCTCTGTCTCTCTTGCTCTGTCTTTCTCTCTCTCTCTCTCTTGCTCTGTCTTTCTCTCTCTCTTGCTCTTTCTCTCTCTCTTGCTCTTTCTCTCTCTCTTGCTCTGTCTTTCTCTCTCTCTTGCTCTGTCTTTCTCTCTTGCTCTTTCTTTCTCTCTCTCTCTCTTGCTCTTTCTTTCCCTCTCTCTCTCTCTCTCTCTTGCTCTTTCTTTCTCTCTTGCTCTTTCTTTCTCTCTTGCTCTTTCTTTCTCTCTTGCTCTTTCTTTCTCTCTTGCTCTTTCTTTCTCTCTTGCTCTTTCTTTCTCTCTTGCTCTTTCTTTCTCTCTTGCTCTTTCTTTTTTTTTTTTTTTTTTTTTTTTTACACTGGGTTAGACAAGGTTAAGGATCCCTAACTTTATTGACAAGCTATTTACAGGTTTAAGGATTCCTAACTTTATTGGCAAGCTAAGAGCTGTTACCTACATCAGCTCATTTGAAAGCATTTTTATTGTTATGAGACATACAAGTAGGGAACAGGATGAAGTTGGAGCCATCTGTGGGCCAGCATTTTCATTTGATCAACTGACTTTATCTCGTTGACATCATTATGCTGTACGAATGTGTTCCATACTCGAGTCATCCTGGGTATGTATGATCTCAGATGGAGTGATGTTCTGGAGAAGGGTACAGCCAGAGTGAAGTTGCTGCTTTCTGCCCGTCTTGTGGCATAAAAGCTTGTTTCACGCTGTCCTCGAAGTGGATCCAAGTGTGGTATTTTGACAATATTGGCCTTGTACATAACAGTAAGGCCACCCACATCCCTCCTATGTTGAAGGCTCTACTGAAATGACAGATCTATCCAGGATGGGTCCAGGCGAGAGATGAGACGTCTTGCTCTGTTCTCTACTCTTTCAAGCAGTCGCAGATGAGAGGGGGGGGGCAGGCAAACCAAGAAAGTGGAGCATACTCAAGGTGTGAGCGCACTTGCGCCTCGTACAGGATCTTGCAATCCCTACTGTCAAGCAGATGCGAGATACGGCGAAGTGCTGTAAGCTTCCTGGCTGCCTTGTTTGCAAGATTTACAACATGGTTCTTCATGGTTAGTTTGGAGTCAAATTTCACCCCAAGGATATCAACTTCTTCTCCAGGTGCCAACACCCTCCCATTCATCCTTACCACTGCACCAGCATTACCATCATGGTGCCTAGAGAAGATCATCATTTGCGTTTTCTCAGGTGCAAATGTTACTTGCCATCTATTTCCCCAAGCTGATATAGCTCTCAGCTGGTGATTGATGTAGCTTAGAGCAGCTGGCATTTCTTCTCTTGGATAAGTGAATGTCAGTGTACAGTCGTCTGCATATGCATGTGATTCTGGGATGAGATGAAAAGGTCGTTGAAGTAGACATTCCATAACAATGGACCCAGCACGCTACCTTGTGGAACACTTGCCCTAATAGGATGTCTTGCTGATTCCGTTCCATTGAGAACTACCCTTAGAGATCTACCATGAAGGTAATCACTGAGGAGACATAGCGTAGAGCCTGCAATTCCCAGTGCTTGAAGTTTTGCTAAGAGGCCCTGGTGCCACACCCGGTCGAAAGCGCCAGCAATGTCCAGTGCTACCACACAGCTGACTTTTGATTCATCCAGTGACTGGTGCCACTTAGTGGAGAGGTTTAACAACAGATCAGCAGCAGAGTAACCTTTCCTGAAGCCATATTGGCGATCACAAAGTAGTGAGTGGTAGTCAAAAAACTCTGTCATTTGTATTGAGATTATTGTCTCAAGGATCTTACCAGTGATTGACAGGAGTGACACTGGTCTGTAGTTGCTGATTTCTGCTCTGCTCTTCTTTTTGTGAACAGGGACTACATTTGCCTCTTTCCATAGAGAGGGCCATTTACACTGTACTAGGCAGTGCTGAAAGATGCGAGTTAGAGGTGCTGCTAGCTGGTCTGCACATCTTCTCAACAATCTTGGGCTCAACTTGTCTGGGCCCACAGCCTTTTCTTGGTCAAGCGATTTAAGAAGGAAATGCACCTCCTCCTGCCTTATTGTCACCACTGACAGTTTTGACACAGTTCTTGCAGCTAGCCAAGGAGGGTCCCTTGCTGGATCAGGAACTTGCATTTTGGTAGCAAAGTGTTCAGCAAAGAGGTCCGCCTTCTCTTGACTACTAGTAGAGGTGGTCCCATCCTGTCGATTTAGAGGTGGAATGAGCTCATCAGGCAGATAACCTTGTCTGTCCTTGACCAGGGACCGCCAGGTTTTGGAGCCTACCCTACCTGATGCTAGCTTTCTTTTAGTGTCCACCTCCCATTTAGCAATGGCCCACTTTTGAACGTCACCCATATGCCTACAGGCTTGCGTGTGCAAGTTCCTGTTATAGGTGATAGGATCTCTTATACCTTCGCCATGCTTTGTACTTAGCAGTAGCAGCCTCTCTACAACGAAAGCCAAACCAAGGCTGATCTGTAGGCTTTGTCACATATTGCCGGTGAGGAATGTATTCTTGTTGTAGATTAAGGATGTGTCCAGTGAAGGCTTTCACTTGGTTGTCAACATCCCCTTGGAGAAGAGCATTCCAGTCGGTGGTGGCGAGCTCAGAGCGAAGGGCTGGCCAATTACCTCTTTCCCATAGCCAGGTTGTGCGTGTGGACTCCTCACCTCGTTCTGTTGGGATCTTAAGTGTCGTAAAAACAGCCTTGTGGTCAGACGATCCAACGTAGCCGAGGGGTTGACAAGTGACTATGCCTTCTGCCAGATCACTCACTACTGGGTTAAGGGAGGAGCCAGAGATATGAGTAGGGAAATCAACAAAGCTTCTCATGTCAAACACTGCAAGAAGGTCATCAAAGTCCCTCTGTATAAGGTGCTGGTTGAGGTCACCAACAATTATAATATGTTGACAGTTGTGTTGTAGCAGAAGAAAGTCAATATTTTCCATTAGGAAGTTGATGGGGTCTGCATGTTGCCACTGAGGTCTGTACATTGCACATGCTAGTACAGAGGTACTAGCGTTTATACAGAGCTTGAAGAACATCATTTCAAGATGTGTAGGGGTGGCAACATCAATGTGCTGGGCGTGAACACTTTTAGAGAAGCACACAGCAACACCTCCTCCTTGCCCTTGCCTGTCTCTTCTCATCCATGAGGTGTAGCCAGCAATTCTTGCAAAATTTTCTGGAGTCTTGTCATCCAAAAATGTTTCAACAACAGCTATCATGTCGGGACGTCGAATGTTCACAAAACTATGTGTGAGCTCTCCAACATTAGTAATGAAACCTCTAATGTTGGCCGACAGGATGCTGATAGACTGGCTCCTCATGATGAAGTGGTCAGCTTGAGGTGGTGGGTGTGTAGGGAATGTAAGGTGCCTGCCCTTGAGAGAGGTAGAGTACTGAGGCAGCTGCAGGGATGTAGGTCTGTGGTCTTGTATAAGGCACAATACCACCTGCTGGGCTGGGATAGGAGTAGCTAAGTGGGTGACGTGTGAGTTTGTTCACCAATTCAGAGATCCTGCTGGTTTGTTCTGAGAACAGGTCTCTAAACAGGTGGCCCTGTCTGTCAAGTTCCTTTTTCTTCCGACACTGGTCCTCCTGATGTCCTTTCTTGTAGCAGTAATTACACCTGGTATTTCGCAGGCAGTTGTAGGCAGTGTGCCCCTTCCGGTGACAGCGAGAGCACAGCCTAGGTGCCTGGGAGGGTGGACTAGGATTTGTTGCACCTCCTGTGTTTTGCAGATTTGTCCTCAGATTCTGCCGCTGGAAATGTGTTAGTGGAGGGTGAGACGGCTGTAGATGTCTTCCTCCTCCACGTCCTCTTCCACGTCCTCTGCCCCGTCCTCTACCAGTTCTGACAGATGTGTCCCTGCTGTTCGTACTTTGGCGCAGTAGGTGATCAGGTGCAGTGATAGTTCCCTGATCATTAACTGCACCAATCTCTGGTGGAGAAACTCCTGGCTCAGAACTTGCTGATGAAGCACTGTTACCAGATTCTGGAATAGTGTCGGCAGGTGTGCTGACAGGTGTAGGATCAGAGATGGTATGTGCACTGTCAAGTGGACTGGCAGTGGCTGAAGCAGAGATGTCAGGTGTAGGAGAATTAACAGATCCAAGGCTTCCCTCGTTGCTGGGAAGAGGATTTGTTCCCTCTGTGGTGGTCAGAGGAATTGTGTTAGAATTCCCAAAGGTAGTGTTTTGAACTCTGTCAGTCTGTGGGACCTTAGCGATGACAGAATTCCACCAGTTGTTTACCCCTGAGTTAAGCTCAGTGTGGGACTTCCAGTCTTTGTCAATAGTGTCACCATCAGCTGAGCAGCTTACGTCACTTGATGCAGGCTTACACTGACCTTCTACAATAGCTTGTAGGTTATCTAATGATTTGAGGAGCTCATGAAGTGCTTCCCTGTGATGGATTATCTTAGCTGCAACTTTACAACACAGCCCAAGAGGGCAGTCTTGATCTTTGGACAGGAGTCCCTGAGGTAGGACTTCTGAACCTTCCTCCTGTAGCTCCAGGCTTGTATCCACATATACCACAGGATTATGGATATCCTTCAATTTTCTGAAATTTTCAACCTGGCTGCAACAAAATTCTTCTTCTGGAATGCAATCTGTGTGGCAGTAGTTGGAACAAGTAGGCTCCTTACACCTAAGAAGAATTTTGTCCCTTGTGGTATACCCACAAACACTGCAGTAACTACTGGGACAATAGCCAGATAGCATAGATATTCTTGCTATTTTGCGATGTGAAGTCATCCCAGAGGAGGCTTGTAGACTTCCAATTAACTTCACAGGATAGAGAGGGTGGGTGGTGGTATCGTGGGTTGGGTGGAGTATCGTGGGTGGGAGTGTTTATAGCGGGGTTGGTAGTGAGGGCGGCAGTGGGCCGACGAGCTGGAAGTGTTGCCTTCTCACTATCACTTAATAAACACTGTTTATGCTATCCACTTTTCCGCTAAAGGAAGATGTTACGCAAATCACTATGTTGCATTGTATCAGTCACGTTGTTATAAAGCACCAGATGTTAGTACATAGCACAAAACACATATAATATTAGATAATATTAGATGCTCACTCTGAAGGCAATAGTGACGTCACTCTTAAGGCCTGCCACTGTCCCCTCACTCACACCATGTCTTCACCATACCACACTTAAATATCACTGATATTGCTTATATTCACTTCAGTGGAGGAGTTGGCTTACTTGTACTAATGTGTTGTAAGTAGTACTTCGACACTGAGCAGTTTTTATCCTCACCAACCCTCGTATTTAAGTAATATTAAGAAAGTTTGTGGAGCACAATGTGACACGTCTTCACCCTCTCTCTCTCTCTGTCTCTCTCTCTTGCTCTCTCTCTCTCTTGCTCTGTCTCTCTCTCTCTTGCTTTGTCTCTCCCTCTCTCTCAGTAACTCTCTCGCTAACTCTAACCCTCGCTAACTCACTTTCTCCCTCGCGCCTTCTCGCTCACTCACAAAATGCACCAAATCCATCCGGGTTATAAAGCACAAGGCTGAAGGGGAGTTATCGACAAAGGGAAGTAGTGTAAAAGATCAAGTAATAAGCTCACCAGGAAAGCCAGACTTTATTTAACAAATCTGTTTCAATCAGAACAACGTAGATATACACTGAAGGAAGGATTTTCCGGGGTACGACACCCCCCATCCGGGGGGCCACCGCCGGGTCGCCATCTGGAGAAGACCCGGACCGGAAGTACCGGCGAACCTACATGTGAATGAATGAACTTTCCGAGAGGCGAGCAGGCAAAGCAAGGGAGCCGGGTTCTCAAAAAAGACTGTACAAGTAGGTGCTCTTCGATAAAAGGTTCAGACGATACTTGTTCGACCATCAAAACCTGACAAGGTTCAGAGAGGCGCCGGGAACCTCTCAGTGTAACAGCTTTACTCGAACGGGTCAGCTATGAAAACAGAAGTCGACTGTGACACGATCAGCAGGAGCTTGCTGTCCACTAACCTGGACTAGTGACACTGACATCGATGCCAAATACTATTGGGCCAAAACTGACAAATAGACTGAAGAGGGGAGATCCAGGAGAGAGACCAAACCAATGGTTGCTGGACCACGAGACTGTCAGTCCCTCAGACTCCAAGATGAGGAACTAACCACCTCAAATACTATTTTTCCAAGGTAGATAGACTGATTACATCATCAGAATTTCACAACCACACCTGCTGCCTCTGTATTTGACTGAAGAAGCCTACAATGTAGGTGAACATTCAACAAGATACCCATGTGTAGCACATGTCTTAAACATCAACTTGTAGGCATTTTATACCATTTTCAAAGCGTCTCTCTCTCTCTCTCTCTCTCTCTCTCTCTCTCTCTCTCTCACTCTCTCCACACCATTCAGTCACACTAGCTGTATCTCTCTTTCTCGACGTCTCTTCCTTTTCACTTCTCTCTTTCCTTCCATCTTCAACTACTGATTCTTCGTTTATCATTTTTCCCATCCCTTCTCGCTTTCCCCCTAATTTCTTTTCCTAATACCCTATCATACTCTCCCCTTCCACTATCTTTTTCTTCGAAACTGTTCGCTTCATCCCACCATTTGCTATTTCTTTCCTGCTCATACGAGTTATTATAAAAATCGCATTTCCAATATCTTTGGAAATAAGAACATTTCCACATGACTTTGATACTCGAGACGGCACAGCAAAAGTTGGAAGTTTCTAAAGAACGACCCAAAGTTACAAATACACGAGTACAAAAACAAAAATATTCATTGAGATTATTGTTTCTTATTTTTTCAATTTGATATTTTTTTTTTTAGTCAAGGGTATAAACACTGAATCTGCAATGGGCCATATAGCGCCTAGGGAATAGGAGGCAGTCAGGTTTGATCCAAAGGAAAGATAAGTCCTGAACTTCTAACCGGTGTCAAAATACCTACCTGAAGGACAACTGGGTAGGAACAAACAAGTCCCGTATCTCGTGGTCAGTGGACGGAGGATCGAGCCTCAATTACTCCACGAACTGATGGACCCAGATGGGCTAATGGCAATTATTTCTTAAATCAGAATGATGTTAACGAAGAATATCGTCTATAACTTGCCTGCGTCAACGGGAAATTATTTACATATCAACAATACGTTCCTGGGGAAACAGAGAACTAGCAGGATCATGTAGTAGAGGAGGGGGAGGCAGCGACAGTTCTGTGGATCAGGATATCTTGATTACCATCAAGGCGGCGGCTTTGAGGGTTACAGCTATAAGAAATATGTTTTTTTCAAGCATAACTTGCAGTGCTGTCTTACAACACCCGGCAGCATGTCCCCCATCCCCCTCCAGGGTAGTACCTCGACCGCACGCCCGAGGGTAGTACCTCGACCGCACGCCCGAGGGTAGTACCTCGACCGCACGCCCGAGGGTAGTACCTTGACCGCACGCCCGAGGGCAGTACCTTGACAGCACGCCCCCGGGTGCCACCTCGGCAGCACGCCCCCGGGTACCACCTCGGCAGCACGCCCCCGGGTGCCACCTCGGCAGCACGCCCCCGGAGCAGTACCTCGGCAGCACGCCCTCTTTACACAACAAACCTTAGAGTGAAACACTCTAACAAAGTGTTTGCATATCTGGGTCTTTCTTTGTATACCTTCCCGTGTTATATTTAAATCCTTAAAAACAGATATCTTCAAATGCAGAGTCAGAACGGGTAAATGATGGATCAATCAGTCTCAGTGAGCCTATGAGACCCAGACCTGAATATATACGAACAAGTCAACAAGTTCACTGCCCGGCACAGTGGTATGACTAACGACTTGACGAATAACAGTGTCTGGTGAATGCGCTACACTGCCGATGCTGGATTGGCTGGACAATAGGAAGGGACGGATCAAAGGTGTGTGACACCTTTAACACTGTTTTTGGTCCTGCCCCTTAGCTCTCTTGCAGTACTCCTTTCCCTTGCCCTTAGACTTACCCCACTTTTACTACCACTCCATTACCACCACTACTACTACCACTCCGTTACCACCACTACTACTACCACTACTACTACCACTCCATTACCACCACTACTACTACCACTCCGTTACCACCACTACTATTACCACTCCATTACCACCACTACTACTACCACTCCATTATTCCTACTCCTGCTATTGCTACTTCCACTGGTATTGCCTCCCTTCACACTGTACTCCCCCTGCTATCTCTTCTGCCACTAAAACTACTCCCTTTACTTTCTACTACCCCTACAATTTCTACTACCAGCAATACCACTACTTTTTTTCATCCTGTCTCGTCCTTGTCCCCATCGCCTAAACACATCTTGGCTCCCTCACTCTTTTCTGTCAGTATGACTTGTAAATGGTCGAAGTCGTACCGAAACGTTGTCGTTAGCTTGTCTCTCCTATGTGCGGGTTATTTGTGTACTCGAGGCATCACTATGCAGGACAGTAGCGAAAAGCATATACAAGTTCGCAGCAAATATACCAGCCTATGAGAGGCCTGGTCAAGGACTGAACCGCCTGGACACCCTCCAGGTAGACTCCAGTACTGCCCTGGAAAATCCAACTGGGGGAAAATAAAGGCAAGATGTCCCACTCAAGTGATGGGTTTGGATCCACTGGTATACACAGCAATTTCACCAATATGCTTTTCGAAATAACCCATGATTGTTTTTATGTGAAGTGCTAAACCCACGTGGATAACTTAGCGCCAGGAATGGTAAAGGCTTGATCCTCCGTCCTCTAACAGAGACAGAAATAGAATACTTGCAGCCAGGTTTCATCTAAATTGAGTAGTTGCTTCTTGAATAAGAAATGTAAATAATTTTTTACCGTAAGTTCCTATCAATGGGGAACAGATTGAAGGGGAGTTATAAAGAAGAAAGTGACTTGCTAACGTTTGTGAGTAACTTTATAGATGAAAAGTAAAATACTTATCATGACTCACGAAATCCCGTTAGAAATGTATATTGAAAATAATAAAATTCATTTGGATCATTTCATGTATGGAGCAGTGGATGTTTGATCCTCAGTTCAATAATTATTATATATACACATTATACAGGCAGTTATGGGCTTCTGGCAGAATGAACGAAAACAAAACAGGCTTAAAGGTAGTCCTTAGTGGCAACCTTAATCTAGTTTAGAAAGAGAAGCTATGGAGGTTGAAAATTATAGTCTTCTGTACAGCCTAGCATAGGCAAGATCAATGATACAGTAAACAAAGTAAATTCAGTTGACAAACATAACGCTGGGTTTAGCGAGGTTGTGTGACGTCTCTACCGCAGTCACAGTTTCAGTGCCTTTGGCCGAGCGGGTAACAGGTCGCTGGCAACACATATTCGAAAAACAAATTGATTGTGAGTCTTCAAGTAGCACACGAGTCTTCCATAGACCGTACGCTCTAGTTACCAATGGAGTTGAAAGGACGATGAGCCTGTATTGGGTGGCATCATAACCATATACCTATATTAGAAAGGGGGAACAATTGCAGACTTCCATTTTAGGGGGAAGGGGGGAAGTTTCTGGCCATATACGATTAAACAGGTATACGTGAAAGGTAAATCCAGAAATGAGAGAGATGCTGAAGGCAGGAAACACATCGTCGGTCTACGCCGGCAAAAGGCAACACTTAGGCTATTATGTTGAAACTGGTATAAAATGCCGACAAGTTGATTAGTAAGACATCTTCATTTCACTACTGTACCTGCTGCCTTTGTATTTGGCTGAAGAAGCCTACTGTGTAGGCGAATCGTTAAAACACTAAAAATACCTAACTGTTGTACTAAAAGTACCTAAAAATACCTAACTCATGTACTTATCCAACCTAAATTTGAAACTACCCAAAGTCCTAGCCTCAATAACCCAACTAGGTTGACTGTTCCACTCATCAACTACCCTATTTCCAACATTTAGAGTGTGATATGAGATTCGAGAGTAAATGGTGCATTTCAAGGCTAACGACCATCAGGGAAAAAATCCTTGAGTGGATATAGTGTTTAAGGCTTAATATATTATGCTACTAGGGGTAAGAATAAACCAAAGAACACTAATTAGAATAAACTTTGAGTTAACTCAATTGAAAAAATAATAAAATTTGAGATTATTCGCTAACAAGTATTGGCCCAGAAGCAATGTTATATCAAAACAATTGGCTAACATTGTCAGCAACATCAAGAACACTGTCAGCAGTATCAAGGCAAGCTTCCACACCTTCATTTGCAATTCACAATAGGGAGTAGTTATCTGACTCTTCGAAATACAAGCATACCAGAAAGAGCATTTAGCTGTCTTAATAACGCGAAGTGCATGAGGTTTGGCCTCCTTAACAAGAATTACTGTCCCCAGGCGGCACACACGAGGTGTATAGCCCAAGCGCAATCGAGGGACCATTAAGGCCAACAAGAGGAAGCACTAAACGCACTCTTTCTCTTGGGAAATGGAAAGGCATATACAAGTACCTATTAGAATAGCAATTACGAGATCTAAAGGCATTATTGCACCATCTTCATCTTTATCCAGGTAGTAAAGTGCGTTTTGCTCCAACGTACGTTGCTGCAGGAACAACAGGCTCAATGTACAAACTCGTGGAGAGTCCACAAAAAATTCATAAGTTGGAAAATCAATTTTAGACAACATTTCCAGTCCATCGTTGATATTTATCAGACAAGAAGAAGTCAGGCTTCACTTGATGATGATCATGGACGAACCTAAACTACGTTCGAATTTTCCCTCAGTAGAGAGTTATTTGTGAATCATTCCCGTTACGGTGACGATGGTTTTACACTACATGGAGTAAGATTATGACGAGGCTATGTATGAATAACACTGAAGCAGCACTTAGTCTTTACGGCCGCGGCGTCCGTTGTCACCATGGCAGGAGAAGCACCAGGCGCTGTGCCTCCTGGCAGAAACACCAGACACTGCGCCTCATGGCAGGAGAAGTATCAGGCACTGCGTCTCACGGCATAAGCACCAGGCTCTGTTCCTCATGGCAGGAGAATTCTCAGGCACTGCGCATCATGGCAGAAGTCCCAGGCACTGCGCCTCATACGAAAATGTGTTTGCGCACAGAGTCAGCAGAATCAACGAGTTCTCTCATACTCTCCTTGCTTTTGCAATAAAGCTGTATAAGTAGCTAGAGTGCCTCGTAAAGTGTCCCGTTATGGGTTGACAGCATGGGTTGACCGCACCGTGCCGGCTGTAACATCAAGTTAAAGGTTGACACCATGGGTTAACAGCACGGTGCCGGCTGTAACATCAAGTTAAAGGTTGACAGCATGGGTTAAATCCACTGTGAAGGCTGTAATATCAAGTTACAGACTGACAGCATGGGGAGGGGAGAGAAACGAGAAGTAAAGGGAGGGAATAAGTGAGGAGTGGTGGAAGGGAGATGAGAAATGAGGTAGTTGAGGGGAGGGGAGGGAGGAAAGATGAAGGTGGGAAGATGGGAGGGGAGGGAGGATAGGAAACGGAGGAAGGAGAAATAGAGGGGAGGAGAGGGAAGAGAGAAGATTGAAATGGGAGGGGGAGTTAGAGGAGGGGAGGGGAAGAGAGGGGAGGGGAAGAGAGGGGAGGAAAAAATATATAGGAGGGGAGAGATGAAGGCTGTAGCATCAAGTTACAGGTCGACAGCAGGGGCTGTCAGCTCGTTTTTAGAGGCAGCAATAATACTATTCGCTGACTAACGAGCGTTAAGTGTCAACATTGCAGAGTAATTTTTTAATGGTCATCCGGCGTAGATTAAAAACAAGTTTAATGTCAGGCATTTGTGTAGTTTGGGGAGGATGTGTGCGTGCGTGTTGCATACATGCAAGTTGCATGCTTATGCATCCGTGTATGCGCTTCCGTGCGTGGTTGCATGAACGCATGCTTACGTACATTCGTGTGCGTGCATGCCTGATTGTGTTTACTCTCCTATATATACTCTATATGTGGATGGAGAGGTCGAGTCTTAGCCCCTGGCACAGCTTCCTCGCTGGCTACTACTGGGTTCACTCCTAGTTTAGCTTCACTCCTTGATCACCCTAAGGCTGAAGACACACTTTCTAGCATGCCCTCGTATATGAAGGTAGAACCACCACTACGGTGGTTCTGCCTTCAATTCTGGGACGCGTCTGTCTGTCTTGCACGTCACTCAGAGAGGAACCGGATGGATGAATATCGAAAGAATCTGTTTTCCTGGACAAATCAACCCCTAGGTTGATATTTTTTAATGGATGTCTGGTCATGAACCGGGCTGCGAGGGCACTGGCCCCCGGACCACCCTCCGGGTGTCTGTCGAAAAATCTGTCCGTCTGTAGGTATGTGTGTGTGTACAGGTAGTCACCGAGTTCTGTTTGCAGATAGAAAGTCAGCTCCTGGCCCCTCCTCCTGGAGTATTTTGATCGGCATCAATGAATTCTGGCCTCTTGGGTCGTATCATACCTGCTTTTTAAGCTGTGTAATGAGTTTGCCTCCACCACTGCCTCATCCAAACCGTTCATCCATTCCAACGTTCGTCGATTTTTCGAAGATCTTCACAGCCTTGAAGACGTGTCCTTCCATGCTGGAACCTCATACTCAGTGACTGGTCTAACATGTGTCGTATACATGGCTCTAAAGGCTTCTTTATTCAAGTTTCTGAATGTCATTTTGAGGTTTGCTAATCTTTCATATGTCACTGACGTTTCAGGGTTCGTGTGCAACTGGTAATATGCTTGTTGTTATATTTACCCCCTGGTCCACAGGTCCTTGTCACTACCTGATATCTTCTGCCTCTCTCCGTCCATGTTGTACTCTGAATCAGGTCTGCCTTCAACTTCTCTCATTCGCATGACCATGTATTCGTTAGGATTGACCTCAGGAAGTCATTGATTGACCACATCTGAAGTCTGTTGAGGATGTCAGAGTTCATAACTGTCCTCTCCTGTTCTTATTTTTCTTACTAGTTTACAGCATCCGTAATCAGTGGCACAAACCCTGGTAGGTCGTTAAATTATATTAGAACATAGTCGTAATAAACTGGAGCACTCTGCTTTGTAGTCCTGCTTGTACTTTAACTTCTGGACCAATTTTGGTACAGTACTGCAACAAACGTTTTCCATCAGTGGAAAGTGTAACTCACCCAGCTCTGTTTTTCTTGCTTTACGTCCGTATCTCTATCGAAGAACTCCAGAATTTTGTTTTGTTTTTCGACTGAAGAAGCCTGATGACCAAACAAAACCCCACTCCAGTAAAGATATTAAACTGCTGCATGTGTGTCTTGTATTATTAATTTGTGTTCGTGGGAGGCGATATTCGGCTCCTGGCACTGCCTGCTACACTACTACGATAAGTATTGCTGATTTGTCGCCTCTTGGGCCTTATCACATTTTAACATTGCGTCAGTAAAGCCATTCTCAACAAACCCGAGACTAAATAAATGTTCACTTACATCCCTAGTGGCTCATCTGTCTTCAGCTTTCAACTATGACTATCCTATTTTCAAAGTTTCAGTCTATCGAACGGTAGACAAAGTTGAAGGATTTCCTGACAACTGCAGTCAGAGAGAACTTTCTTAATTCTCAAAAATAAACTCTCGTCGTGCAATGTTGAAAAGAACAATTGGAAAGACGCGTTGCAAAACAAGTAACACGTTTAAGCTGAACTAAAGCTTAAACAGAGCTAACTGCTATGCAATAAATGCTTGTAGAGCATAGTGCTTTATATTCACTATATTCAGTTCACGTTATTTGGATCCACCTAATGTGAAGATCAGTTCTCCTGGTCCAAGACCTCACCGTCCCACACACTCACACAACGCTAAATTCTGAGAAATCAGAGTTTCTCTTGTTAATAAACCAGGTACAAAGTTATGATCCAGGGAGTTACTGCCATTCAGGGAGGTGCTGCCATCCAGGGAGGTGCTGCCATCCAGGGAGGTGCTACCATCCAGGGAGGTGCTACCATCCAGGGAGGTGCTACCATCCAGGGAGGTGCTACCATCCAGGGAGGTGCTACCATCCAGGGAGGTGCTACCATCCAGGGAGGTGCTACCATCCAGGGAGGTGCTACCATCCAGGGAGGTGCTACCATCCAGGGAGGTGCTACCATCCAGGGAGGCGCTACCATCCAGGGAGGTGCTACCATCCAGGGAGGTGCTACCATCCAGGGAGGTGCTACCATCCAGGGAGGCGCTGCCATCCAGGGAGGCGCTGCCATTCAGGGAGGCGCTGCCTTCCAGGGAGGCGCTTCCATCCAGTGAGACGCTTCCATCCAGTGAGACGCTGCCATCCAGTGAGACGCTGCCATCCAGTGAGACGCTGCCATCCGGTGAGGCGCTGCCATCCAGGGAGGCGCTGCCATCCAGGGAGGCGCTGCCATCCAGGGAGGCGCTGCCATCCAGGGAGGTGCTACCATCCAGGGAGGTGCTACCATCCAGGGAGGTGCTACCATCCAGGGAGGTGCTACCATCCAGGGAGGTGCTACCATCCAGGGAGGTGCTGCCATCCAGGGAGGTGCTACCATCCAGGGAGGTGCTGCCATCCAGGGAGGTGCTACCATCCAGGGAGGTGCTACCATCCAGGGAGGTGCTACCATCCAGGGAGGTGCTACCATCCAGGGAGGTGCTACCATCCAGGGAGGTGCTACCATCCAGGGAGGCGCTGCCATCCAGGGAGGCGCTGCCATCCAGGGAGGCGCTGCCATCCAGGGAGGTGCTACCATCCAGGGAGGTGCTACCATCCAGGGAGGTGCTACCATCCAGGGAGGTGCTACCATCCAGGGAGGTGCTGCCATCCAGGGAGGTGCTACCATCCAGGGAGGTGCTACCATCCAGGGAGGTGCTACCATCCAGGGAGGCGCTGCCATCCAGGGAGGTGCTACCATCCAGGGAGGTGCTACCATCCAGGGAGGCGCTGCCATCCAGGGAGGCGCTGCCATCCAGGGAGGTGCTACCATCCAGGGAGGCGCTGCCATCCAGGGAGGCGCTGCCATCCAGGGAGGTGCTACCATCCAGGGAGGCGCTACCATCCAGGGAGGCGCTGCCATCCAGGGAGGTGCTACCATCCAGGGAGGCGCTGCCATCCAGGGAGGTGCTACCATCCAGGGAGGCGCTACCATCCAGGGAGGCGCTGCCATCCAGGGAGGTGCTACCATCCAGGGAGGCGCTGCCATCCAGGGAGGTGCTACCATCCAGGGAGGCGCTGCCATCCAGGGAGGCGCTGCCATCCAGGGAGGTGCTACCATCCAGGGAGGCGCTGCCATCCAGGGAGGTGCTACCATCCAGGGAGGCGCTGCCATCCAGGGAGGCGCTGCCATCCAGGGAGGTGCTACCATCCAGGGAGGCGCTACCATCCAGGGAGGCGCTGCCATCCAGGGAGGTGCTACCATCCAGGGAGGCGCTGCCATCCAGGGAGGCGCTGCCATCCAGGGAGGTGCTACCATCCAGGGAGGCGCTGCCATCCAGGGAGGTGCTGCCATCCAGGGAGGCGCTACCATCCAGGGAGGCGCTGCCATCCAGGGAGGTATTACCTTCCTCTAATGCATGTGTGATACTGAAATCTGATACATATTCCGCATGCTAAGCGTGCTGGCCTCTTCTTTGTGTCTAGAATATGTCAAGTACATCTTTCATATGTCTACTTACTCTGTCTACTTGCATATGTCTAACTGTATATGTCTAACTGCACATGTTTACTTACATATATCTACTTGCATTCAGCATAAGCTTTACTTTCCTACGAGTTTTTTTTAGCAAAACTCCAGTAAAACTTCCTCTCCAGTCTGGAAGACCCAACCTGAGGCCGGGCCCCGGGGGACTTATCCCCTGAACCATTACCAGATGAACAGATTTCCTAGTAATACCTGAAGATAATATGCCCCTCAAGGTGGGTAATAACAATTCTTCCTCTCCCAGCATCAGCAGTTCACGATGCTGCAGGTGCCAGAGATTAATTTACTAATAACAGTATTTTAAGGGTGTGGACGGTAAACCAGCAGAAGGCCTCAGTCAGTTGACCATAAGCTCCAGCGTCGGGTCGTCAAATGAATTAAGACCCGCGTCAAGAGTACTTGTCCTGTTTCCAGAGTAATCTTACCTAACCTAACCTGCCAAAGATTATAGTCGGGGATCTTCAAGGTTATGATCCTTCAAGAATTTTTATACACATATCGTGGATATATGAAAAAAAATGTATACCATTAAATGAGCTAACCATTTAATGGGCTAACCATTTATCACTTCTGTCTGGCGTGTAAATCATGATAATATTCATTGCCCCCTTAATTAAGTGGTTAATCTAATTTATTCTTTCATAAAGGCAAAATGTTTCAACAGTGCTCATTCATTTAGCTAACTCATTTAACCTCAATTACATAAGCCTCTGTGTTTTAACTGCTGTGTGAGAGAGCTTTAATATTACAGCTTCCTGTGTTCACTGCAGCGTCCAGGCAGCTCCATCATAATCCAGTCTATGTTTACTGCTGACTCATGTGATATTCACCATTGCCGGCTAATGCTAATTACCCCATATTATTGGATGGATGAATGGATGGTGGGCGTTGGTGGGATGGTAATTACGAACACAGGTATACATACGACCTGCACACCTGGCCGTAATGCGATTACCACTTGGGAACAAGCAAGACAGTGGAGAATAACTGAATTATATTTCCTTCACCAAAACAAGCTGGTATTTACAGTGTATTATAGACTATGTACAGTATTTACACTTTGTACAATGAGGAAAAAGCAAACAGAAGACACGTTGATCAATGAGACAAATGCAAGGACAAGACACACTGAACTGTGATCGACCAGCAGTGACCAAGTTTGCCAAAGGCGTTTCCATGAGTGTACCACATCGCTTCACAACTTTGGTGGGCTTCCTTGTGATTAGCTGATTGAACCAAAGTACTGGTATAAGCACGGGTCCCTTGATCGTTAGACCCTTACCATCTGGTTCAGTGGTCGGGAAACATGCATACATGAGTGTGCAACATACGCCGAATAAAATGTAACATACCCTTAGCATGCCACAGTGGTGGTTAACAGTGGTGGTTAGCTTCGTCAACGGCGGATGGTAGTGGTGGAGGTGAAGGCGGACGAGCCTGTGACAGTGGCGACGGCGGCGGTGGCGGCTTGCCTTATATTTGTTCGCTACCAGAGGCTGCAAGATTTTACCCGAGGCAAAAACTTACTTCGAGTATGCACCACTTTCCTGGATAGCCTGTCTCTGTTGCCATTTCGACTTCCGGACAAGAAAGGACTCCCAAACAAGGAAGGACTGCCAGACAAAGATTCCCAGACAAGGAAGGACCCCCCAAACAACGAAGGACCCCCCAGACAGGGAAGGACTCCCAGACAGGGCCCTTACCTTGGCCTCAGCTCAGCCTGGCTGGCTCCGTCCCTTGAACACATCCTTCAGTGCCGGGGAGAGATGGTGGGGCCCCTCACTACCCACTGGGATGACATGCGTGTACACACACATGTAGTACAAACATTTATTAGGACAACCATTTTTTCATTTTTTAGTTCCTTGAGAAACCTCTGATCGAAACGTTGCCCCAACAAAATGCAGTTCCGCTACATGTGTAAGACTACATTTCCTTCATGTTTTACCCAACATGTTGTCGGTAATTTTACCAAAAAATTTTCCACTTCATGGGCATCCAGTCTCTCCTTATTAACACCACAAGCCACGAACAGCCATCAGTACCCTGGATACACGTACCCATCTCGAGGACATTACTCCGTCAGCGATTATTAGCTCCTCGAATGACCTCGGTTGGAACACGTAGTCGGAACATATAGAAGTTACTTCGATAGATATTGACTAAAAGTTCTTGCTCACAGCCGCCCGTGTATGTTATTAAAATATTGTTTAAACCAATAAATTATCTGTAATTAAGCTGCTGCTGGGAAAGGTTTTGGTGAGCTGACGAAGATTAAGACATCTGCAACCGTTGGGAATCTTTTCTGACGAAACGTTTCACGTTTCTCCTAGACAGTAGGCTTCTTCAGTCATATACAAAGGGAGCAGTAGTAATGAAATAAAGATGTCATCAATCAACCCTGGAGAAAAAGTATTTGAGGTGATCAGTCCCACAGCCTGGAGAAGAGTTCCTGTTCCACGGAGCTCCATGGAGTAGTACTGAGGAAGGATAACCGACTTCTGTTAGCTCGTAAAAAAGCGAAACGTAGGAGCGAGAGCGAAAGAGAGAGGGGCAGCGAACGAGAATGAGTGAACGACAGCACGCTAGACCAAATGTGATAGCGAACGAGAATGAACACGACAGCGACAGAGCAAAGAAACGAGCAAGCCACAGGGAGGAGGAGGCCTGTGAAAATTACACTGTGCTACTGACCCCGCCCCCCCCCAGACGACAAAAAAAAAAGTTGTAGTTAACTAAATAAGCAGCAACTCCGCTGTCGGTAGAGATGAGAGGAACATTTTATATTCACACATGACACGCTCACGCGCAGAGAACCTCTATAAATTCCAAAAGGGAAATTAACTTACACGCTGCATGAACTCTCCGTAAAGTTTGTTAACTAATCCCTTTGTTTACAGCACACTCAGAGCCTAAGGAAGGAGAGAGAGAGAGAGAGAGAGAGAGAGAGAGAGAGAGAGAGAGAGAGAGAGAGAGAGAGAGAGAGAGAGAGAGAGAGAGAGAGAGAGAGAGAGAGAGAGAGAGAGAGAGAATGAATGAATTTCCTTTGGCCCTGAAATTCAATAGTACTGTACGACCAAGAAGATTCGTCTGGTCACTCCCGAGGCCGGCTACATTAGCGTAATAAATTTAAACCTTATGTGATGTATATCATTTAGTTGTGGGAACATGAAGGGGAAGCAACGTCATGTGCAGCGCATACCCAAGTTAACCCATGGATGAGGAAGTATATCTCCAGGACACCTCTGGTAGTACCCTCGTCTAACAAACGATAGTACCATGGGTTGAATCCGGAGAAAAGCGAGACGTATAGGTAATTTCCCTCACATCTGGTGTCCATGTTACCTAGCAGAAGATACAGAGAAGAGACATGAATAAGAAACATGCACAGTCAAGACTGCAGATGACTGTCAATCAATACGACTGATGAAGCCACAAGTGGCGGAACGTTTCCCCCTACCAAATGTTGGTTGTGCAGTAAAGTATGTTGAAGCTAATTCTTGAGAAGCTTTGTGAAAAAGTTGGACAAGTGGGTTGGTGGGAAATGTAGTTTAGAGAAGGATCTGCCTAGTTTGGACCAGTAGGTCTACTGCAGTGTTTCTTCATAATAGTATTCTTATTCCCATAATTTGTCGGTATTAACATAAAAGTACTTGAAGACGTAAGAACAGCTGCGAGTCATATCCTGTGGATTTTTTGTGTTGTCCCAAAAACAGTAATCGGCGTTATTCCAAAAATAATAACTGGCGTTATCTCAAAAACAAAAACTGGCGCTATCCCAAAAATAGTAATTGGTATGATTACCGTAGTGGCGTTAGCAGTTCTTACCTTGAACTATATGCTTTTAACTACATGTACCGTTAATAATACTGAACTTTTAACAGTAAGATCGCTGGCTCAGTCCCAAACACTCTTTCTACAGTCTATCATTATCCCTTAGGTAACAGGACACATGTGGAACTAGCCTGACATTTTATATTGGCAACGTTTCTCTCTCCAGGAGCTTGACAAACCTCTTGGACATGATTCCTGTTGATTCCTGTTGAAAGAATACATCAAGATTGTAACACCTTACGTTCTCCTATAAAGTTCCTTGCATATTTTTTTGTAAATCCTATCAAGCAAACCACTTACTCCAACTGAATCACCATAATATTACCGAAGTGGAGATGTAATGGACCTGAAAACTTAGCCAGAACATCTACCATCTCATTACCCGTAACAGCAAAAGTCCCCGAGTCACCAGCAAAAAGTAAACAGAAAATAAATGGAGAAAATAAACAAAGTAAGAGGAGTACTGTGTATTTCAACTTTGTACCGAGTCTGAAGAGGGCTTCAATATGAGGCCGAAACATACATTGCTAATTTCAAGTTCTGTTCTTTTCATCTGTATTGACTCATTTGTACATCCTTAATTATTTTTGGAGTGGATGGATACTGTCTACTAAATTTAAGGCAACAGGATCCACGGAACATGCTGTTCAAGCCTTCAGTAAACTCAGACTAGCAGAAGATGTCAATCACTATGAAAGCTAACAAACTAGCAAGCAGCTCAACACTAAAAACTAATGACTCCTGTGGAAGTTTCACTCGGGAAAAAAACAGTGCAAAAACAGCAACATTCTGACGCATCCATCAAGATCTTGATACGTGTTTCATGACAACCATCATACCCAAGATCATTATGGCATTTCCGTAGCATCAAACTGACCGACTGTCTATTCCTTGTATAACGATAACTAATCTTTCCACTTAGGGGGGAAAAATAAACACCTGATGAGAGTGGCAAGGGCATCTTTCCTTCTCACATGGAAAAAAAAAACACGTGTGTAGATACCAGTCAAACACTTATTCCCTCGGTTGAAAATATGCCTAGTAAACAGGCTTACAAGCAGCACGTACGACACCAAATATGTATTTCAAACCAAATGAAACCAGGGCGTAGAGTCAGAGGTTCAACAGTCTACACAGGTGGTGGAAAATTTTCCGGATGATTAATCCTAAGTATAATATATATCTTACAGTAAAGAATGAATTTGTTTAGTTCGGGAGGACACACGTGTGTAAAATGAGAAACACACTGATGAACTTATGGTTGAGTAAACACACCGTTTATTATACTAATGTGTCTAATTTGCTTAACTTGTGTAAAAGGTTGGAGTTATTTGTGAAAAATAGAAGGGTAATTGTGAGAGTCCACAGTTTAACTGGATTTTATGTACATGTAACGTGGCTCATACGTCTTGTAAAAAGCTTTAAAATTTACTGACACTATCAAATAAGTTTAGTACGAATATTATATGTACCGTTAAGAGTGTGAACTTAGCCACCTCTAAGTAAATCATAGGAATTATGAAAGTTTAAATTGTAAGGGTAGAGCAAAATTGAGAAAATTAGTACCGAGCTGAGCATCTCCACTACGTTAGACTCTGTGAACTTTGTAATATAATTAAATGTGAAGTTTAGCCAGGAAATTGTGCATGCTGGCACATCTGTTAATAAGTACACAAACAGCTGGACAAGAGTGAAAGCCGTTTGACGTGTCCACAAGGCAAGGATGAGATGGAAGATACTATAACAATACAATGTTCCAAGATTTTAACTCAGGGAATTCGCGATCTCACTACAGTCGCTTTTAGGATCACTTCCCATGTTCCTTTATTACATATGTAAACCAAGTAAGAAGAGTATAGTATTTAGCCAAATATATATCGTAGCTTGGAGGGAGGCCTGACACGTCATTACTTTAAGAACCAGGGGAGCAAGATGGCATAGTAACCATTCCGATAAACTTAATATTTGAAGTGTCTTCTAACAGTAAGATATACATCAAAGTTCACATGTTCTAGAATAGTTTCAAGACCTTAAATCATACAGTCTAAGCTTAGATTTCATAAATTTAACTTGAAATGCTACTACAACAAACTAACCAACAATAATCTCCATATGTTTCAGCGCTAACGTTGTTGCATACACTTGTATTTGTACAAGTGATTCTCAATGTCGCTATAAAGGAGAAAACGACTCGCCCTCAAGTTTACCTTAAAACGTCTTGAGAATGCCAGGGTTTATGGCCAGATATCCGAGTTGCAAAACAAATCGGTCGATCGCTTGATATTCATGGAGTGATTTATATTCAGCGGCAGAAAGATGAAACAAACTGCCTGAAAGTCTTAAAGACCTCATCCTTGGAAGTCTTTCATTTATTAGGTTAAATGGGAAAATATTTTGCACAGGAAAGACTTAGTAATATAACGACCCACTCAGGTCACCTTCCATCATTTGATGGAATCCTTCCGCTGGAATACCGGTCCGCGCTAAAATACAAGTAACACGGATAACTCAGAGGCTCAATACCGTGACTGGAATAAACAAATAACCCGCGCGTAGGATAAAAAAAAAGTATATGACGACGTTTCGGTCCTACTTGGACCATTTACTAGTCACATTTTTTCCAAGTCGGAGTGAAATGTCGTCATATAGTTTATTTATTCTATATGAGGGTTATATACGTATATAAGTATGGCATGACGATGTACCGGGGGGTTCTTCATTCTGTCCCATAAGCGAAATATTCTAATGTTTCTCACAGCACTGAGGGTTGAGCAACTTATCCATATGTTTCTGCTCTCCCGGTTCATCCCCCTGGTGGAACGTACACTCAGGCTTCCTCCTCCCTCGGGGGAATTCAAGAGGAGACAATTTAACTTCCATCAACACTTTGCGGAACTATATGAGAGGGGATTCCTCACTGAATTCCTTTTGAAACTTGTGTTGAGGGTGATGCATCTTCCCCTGAAGGAGCTGAGGGCAACACTTCCTTCCCTCCCCTCCAGGAGCTAAGGGTAACACTTCCTCCCCTTAACGGACTGAGGGGGAATAACACTTTCTCCCCTCAAAGAAATGAAGGGTCACACTTCCTTCCCTCGAGGAACTGAGGTTAACATCACCACCTTCTACACTCTAGGAAATGAATTTCAGAGAACAAGCGCCTTCCGGCGGCACCCTTTAAAGCTTGCTGAAGCTCTCTCTTTCCCCTCCCCCATTCCATCCCCTCTTCTTACCCCCTACACACCAATTCTTTTCCGAAACCTGCGAGATACCGACAAGGTCACTGGAACAAGTGTTCTGTGACTAGAAAACTACGACGCTACAGTTTTCCGACAGAAACGTTCAAGACGATCACATCAGCACGGACGATCACATCAGTATGAGCGATCACATCAGTACGAGCGATCACATCAGCACGAGCGATCACATCAGTACGAGCGATCACATCAGCACGAACGATCACATCAGTACGAGCGATCACATCAGTACGAGCGATCACATCAGCACGAACGATCACATCAGTACGAGCGATCACATCAGCACGAACGATCACATCAGTATGAGCGATCACATCAGTACGAACGATCACAACAGCAGCACGAACGATCACAACAGCAGCACGAACGATCACAACAGCAGCACGAACGATCACAACAGCAGCACGAACGATCACAACAGCAGCACGAACGATCACAACAGCAGCACGAACGATCAGACTTCCAGCTTAACTATAAGGGCTTTTGTCTTAGGCTTCGGGCATCAAGAATAAAAACTCAGCATACAGTGGCAGGAACAATTCACAAATAACCCGCACTTAGGAGAGCAAACATATAACGGAGTTTCAGAGCGTAATGGACCACTGACAGGTCAGAGTTAAACCAGAAAACATAGAAAACCAGAAGACTGGCCGGGAAGAGAGCAGGAGAAGGTAGTAGTAATAGTAGTAGCAGTAATAGTAATAGCAGTAGTAGCAACAGCAACAATTATACTAGTTCTAGTAGATTCAAATATCTAAATTATTGTGAATAAAAATTCATTATTTTACAGTCAGAATTCTAAATCTCTTTTGATTTTATTGTACATTTAATATGATTTTTTTTAAAATACGTGAATTAAAAAAAAAATAAGAAAAATGTGCTAAAATATTTTATTGCATATCTCGACATCTATCAGTATCGATCGTCAGATATTACAGAGGTCGATGGACAACGACAAGTATGCAGGATGAGCCCTTATAAAAATAAAGTATTTAACAAGAAGATCCATAGTATGAGATATACGGCTTTACAAAGGTAGTATTTGACGGGGCAAAGGTAATTTTTTTTTTTTTACAAGGAAAAGCTCGGAGTTACACAACAAATTTCCCTCTAAATAAGAATTATTCAAGTAATGACCTTGAAAAACCTCTTAGTGAGAGAAACGTTGTGTAAAGCTGGTCCTGCACACTTGTAGGGTCACCTGACGTTTCACCCATCTACCCTTTCATCCCCTCCATGGAAAAACACATCAATATAGATAGCTAACACAGCTTAAGAATTTGCTTAAGTTAGATTATCTAAGATGTTTTATGGTAATTAGATTTTATCAAGGTTAGGCTAGACTGGTATTTGCCTCTCACTGCAAGTTATTTATAGATGCAATGGTGTAGCAGGTGGCCCAGTATACTGCAGGTCGTCCAGCACACACACACACACACACACACACACACACACAAAAAAAAAAAAAAAAAAAAAAAAAAAAAAAAGGGTGTCCCTGTTCAATCGAACTACGAAGGGATCTGGACAGGCTGCAGACCTGGTCCAGCAATTGGCTCCTGGAGTTCAACCCCACCAAGTGCAGTCATGAAGATTCGGGAAGGGGAAAGAAGACCACAGACGGAGTACAGTCTAGGAGGCCAGAGACTACAAACCTCACTCAAGGAAAAAGATCTTGGGGTGAGTATAACACCAGGCACATCTGAGGCTAACATCAACCAAATAACTGCTGCAGCATATGGGCGCCTAGCAAACCTAAGAACAGCATTCCGCCATTTTAATAAGGAATCGTTCAGGACCCTGTACACTGTGTACGTTAGTCCCATATTGGAGTTTGCGGCACCAGTTTGGAACCCACACCTAGCCAAGCACGTAAAGAAACTAGAGAAAGTGCAAAGGTTTGCAACAAGATCTAGTCACAGAGTTAAGGGGTATGTCCTACGAGGAGAGGCTAAGGGAAATCGACATGACACTGGAGGACAGGAGAGATAGGGCGGACATGATAACGACATGTAAAATATAGAAAGGAATTGATAAGGTGGACAGAGACAGAATGTTCCAGAGATGGGACACAGCAACAAGGGGACACAATTTGAAGTTGAAGACTCAGATGAATCACAGGGATGTTAGGAAGTATTTCTTGAGTCACAGGGTAGTCAGGAAGTGGAGTAATTTGGGAAGCGATGTAGGGCAGGCAGGATCCATTCAAAGCTTTAAGCAGAGATATGATAAGTTCATAGAGCAGTGAGAGTGACCCAGTAGCGGCCAGTGAAGAGGCGGGGCCAGAAGTTATGACTCGACCCCTGCAACTACAACTAGGTGAGTACAACTAGATGAGTACAGGTCGTCCAACACATACAGGTCGTCTAGCGCACGCACACACACACACACAGGTTGTCCAGCGCGCGCTTATACACACACACACACACACACACACACACACACACACACACACACAGATGCCATAATGATCACTACTCAGAGCCAAAATAATTATTATCAGAAGTACCAGAATGATTATTACCTCTAATAAATGACCTGAACTGTATATGTCTTTTTCCGCATCTTCAGTCTAATGCAAAGAATGGATCGTAGGTGAAACATGTCAACAATGAAGATACCCAACTGGTGCATGTCTCTCTTACTCACCATCTTATCGGAATTTTACACCATATTCAACCTGGCATTCACGGCACCTATCCTGGCACCCATCCTATTTTCTTAATCAAACCCTGCGTGAAATTACTGCCCTGCCTGCAAGGTCGTAGACCAAAAAAAGTTACATAATGTACTTTATTAAAAAATTCAATTTGTGTTGAGCTGTATCAAGTTATGACTTTAAAATCTCCATAACGAGTGAAATGTTGTGTCAGTAAAGGCTTCCTCTGCAACTTTCCACTATCTTCGTATATCACATTCTTGTATCTAACTCAGAAAAGCTTCACCTGACTCATCTTCTAAACCAGGGGTACGAACCCTTGTCACGATTATAGATCCCCAGTATATTGCCCAATTCGTGCCCACACCCCCTTCCCCAGTCTGTGGACATCACCACCACCAGTGATGTTAGGTTCCAGTACGACTTCAAAAGATGTCAAATGACGTATATGGGTAACTAGGGACAGAACGGCTGATACTTTATTCTAATCTAACAAAGACTTTCCTTTAAAACTGTTCGGATATGGAGTCCCATATGGAGCCCCCCCCCCGCAGCCCCTGTTCTAAGAACTACCTTTTACTCCCTCCTTTTTCTTCTTGCTAAACAATAATAGGGAAAAAGGCAAGCATAATTTTTTTCATCCTATAAAAGCAAAAATCACTTTTGCCTTTATTGGAGCACATTTTTTTTTTTTTTTTACAGAATTCCAAAAGCATCCGTTGACAGCAATTTTGAAATGCAGTTGACAAACATCCAAATAAATTCGTTTCATTTGCATTAGTATTCATATTATGTTAATAAAAATAAATGGACTCACGACTGTTGAACTGTCAATATTGTGTTTTAATATACTATCAACCGGAATACATGCGGCGGCATACTGTGAGTCAGCAGCATACTGCTGAAGAAGCTGTGTATAAACATACAGCAGGAGAGGCTATGTATAAACTGCTGTTTCGTGTATGTATCACGAGAGGTTATGTACGCAACCCTAATAATGTACACGACACTGTAGGAGCATGTATACAGCACTGCTATGTATATAGCACTGCAATTATGTAATGCAGTGAACACTAAGTTCCACACAATACTTTGGGTTTTACAAAGGAGAGAGAGAGAGAGAGAGAGAGAGAGAGAGAGAGAGAGAGAGAGAGAGAGAGAGAGAGAGAGAGAGAGAGAGAGAGAGAGAGAGAGAGAGAGAGAAAGAGAGAGAGAGAGAATTATATTATAAACCTATCATGAACCATATCGGGTCACATGGCTCTGGGTTCGTGTCAGCATAACTGAGGACACTGGAATTAGTGATTAGAAAAACCGCAAAATAGTTGGTGCGATATATTTATGTCAATTAAGCCAAAAGTTTACACTAAAGTCTTTCGACGAGGGCAGTTAGTGTGTGTGTGTGTGTGTGTGTGTGTGTGTGTGTGTGTGTGTGTGTGTGTGTGTGTGTGTGTGTGTGTGTTTGGTGTGTGTGTGTTTGGGGTGTGTGTGGGGGGGGTGTGGTGTGTGTGTGTGTGTGTGTGTGTGTGTGTGTGTTTTGGGTGTGTGGGTGTGTGTGTGTTTGTGTGTTTGGGGTGTGTGTTTGGTGTGTTTGTGTTTGATGTGTGTGTGGGGGGTGTGGGGTGTGTGTGTGTGTATTTGTTTGTGTGTGTGTGTTTAGGGTGTGTGTGGGGGTGTGGGGGGTGTGGGGTGTGTGGGAGGTGTGTGGGAGGTGTGTGGGAGGTGTGTTGGAGGGGTGCGGGGGGTGTGGGGTGTGTGGGAGGTGTGTGTGGCGTGTGTGTGTGTGTGTGTGTGTGTGTGTGTGTGTGTGTGTGTGTGTGTGTGTGTGTGTGTGTGTGTGTGTGTGTGTGTGTGTGTGTGTGTGTTGCGTATGGGGCGCCGGTTACCTTCCCCTGGTATACAGTAATGCTTGAAAGACTACACCCAGGAACCTAACTGTGATTTGACGGAGACCAATTTGTTTCGCTTTAACCCGAGCCACTACTATTGCTAGCGATTTCGTGGTCGAGCGATTATTGGAAAATCATCCGAGAAATGAACACTTAGCCTGAGATTGGTAGATCATTAACGGTGGACCAAGCAGTTTGGTCTGCATGATGGTTACCCTGAATGCCTATGTCCAGAAAATCAGCAAAAGTACGATTTATGTATGTTACTAGAAATTCGGTGTAATTATATTTCGTATAGAGTATTATGGGACGTGGGCAGTCAAATTTTTAAATAGCTTACAAGGCATTTTAGTTGTCTGAAACAATAACATCTGAAGGGGATGACATAGTTCCCATGTGTATGATAATGGAAAATATTGCATATAACTTCCGTGAAACTGCTGGTAGACCAGTTAGTGTACTAGTTAGTGTACATTGCCTCAGCTAGTGTGTTTCGAGGAAACTGAAGAGCTACTTCGTAGCAGGTATACAAGCCTTCGGGTCTGGAAGGGTAGAGGAACAAACCTGAATCATTAAGACTTCCCCAGGTGGCAGGATAATATATGGGTGTACGTATAGGAGAGGTAATGAAACGAGATGTTACCAGAGTTCGAATAAATGGGGTCGATTAATGAAAATAAACTTGGTAATATTTGTGAGTATTATGTGCATAAGAGAATCGAGAAAGTAGTCAAATGAAAACGAAAACAAAGGTAATGGGCTTCACCTAGATATTGTAAAGTGGTGTTTGCCTGTGCATGCAGAGGCGCTCCACTGGGAAAGACCAAAAAGCTCCCAGACATGAACGTAAACCCTGATGAACGGCATAAAGTTTATTATCAAGAGTAGCCGACGAAGTTGCAGAATATATTTGGTCTCCGTAATCTAGTATTGAGAAGATCAGGGCTAAATGAGGGCGAAAAATGTTTTGTCTGTTAGCTCCATGAAAAGTCGGCAAAATTTTTGGGTAGATTCAGCCGACAAAGACAGGTAGCTGCTAGGAAGGTGATGATAAGCTTGCACGACATTCATCAGGGAGAACAAGGAATTTAACCGTATCAAGCACTGGAAAAAGGAAGCCATGCAGGTGCAAGCTAGGCTGTGGGATGATTCACTACCACGTTATATTTGTTTCAGCAACAGAAAACTTTAAACCATTTGAAGTGGCCCAAGTACTAACAAGATATACAGCTCACTGTAGAATGAGCTATCGATCTTGTTATAAGTCGACAGTCAGTGATGAAGTCAACACATAATTCTTCTGGGAAAAATTGAGGCAAGACCGTTAATAGCTGAGGAAGCAGCCTTACGGAACGTTGTCGTGTTGACCAAAAAGAGGAAAACTTATTTTAACAAAGTCTCACTCTCTGGTAGAAAAATTTGAGAAAGTGATATACCTCGTAGGCCTAAGGAATAACCCTTAGGTAAAATATTTACAGTTAGAACAACCTGGGGAAAACAATGACAGGTTACATTTGCTTCTGAGAAAACGTAATGATGGCTTGTAGACATCATTAAGATAATTCTGGAGTTGTGGTTATAATAATGAATATTGGAGTGCAGGGACGAGATGGATATACTGGAAGTGAAAATTTATACTAGATTGTCTATGAAAAACCAAGTGATGAATCTTGCAAGCAAAGGCAGCCGAAAAGTAAACAGCACTAAGGGGCATTTCGTACCTGTCTGACAGCAAGTGTGCTCTCACCTTGAGTATACTCCACTTCCTTGGATTTTCTGTCTCGTCTTCTGTGGCTTCAGGACAGGACAGAAAACAGTGAAAGGCAATTTCTCTCATTCATCTAGATCCAGTTTCGTCAAATTTCTCGTCTCAGAAGATATGACAGATTTAACGAAACTGGAAGGGGGGTGGGGGGTTCTGTGGCCTTACTCATGGTCAGATAAACCAGCATTTATTCCAAACGATAGGAGGTAAACGGTACACAAACTCTGGCTGTACCCTTTACAACAACAACATTATCTGCGATAGTCTGTCCTAGATTGACTAACATGGAACATATTCAGACATTTATGAAATCAACTGAGCAAATGCAATCTTTGGTCCACATCCGGTTGTTACTTCATCGTCTTCCCTATGTTTCATAAATATAAATATTGTATTATTCACAAGCAGAATATAATTGTATTAGTAAATAACTTCTGGCTATGATGATCGGAAATGCCTAACCTCGGCATGTATTTATTAGCAACAATTGTGTTAAAATCTGCCTCTCAGTTCTCTGATTTCTTTCACTTTGAATGCTGAAAACTATATATTCGTCACTGGAAGAAATTATATTAAGTTTTTATATGTAATATGAAAACTCCTACAAATATACATATAACCTTGTTAGGGATAGCTTTTAAATGGGCTGAGGTAGGTAGCAGTTCTTATAAAACAAGAGAGTAGACCTCATCCTAACACTGAAATATCACTGTGTGGAAAAAAGACGGCAATAACTGCATGATAATCTATAAAAGTGATCCCGAATATGCATGGAGATGTACTACAGCAAAGGTCTTTCTTACACCATACTGATGAGGGAGGAGGAGGAGGAGTTCCAGGTCTTTGAGTACAACACGAGTCGTGTCTTACCTAGGCAGCACTCTGACAATTCACAAACAACGTTGAGAAGATCGAGGATTCCATGATGCAAAGCGTCTTGGATCGAAGCTCCTGGCTTTCGAAAAGGGAAGACTCCGGTAATTTTCATTGCAGGGTAAAGCACCTTCGGACTATGTATGGTTTAAAAGTTGCATTAAGACGACTTTTGTTGTTGGGTGTGAATGTTAAAGCACAAGAACGTTATTATCTGACACAAATTCTGAGAGTTGGCACTCAGTGTTTATGGAAATTATCGAAGCGTGAAAGGAACATGTAGATTTGATTAACAAGCCAAAGTACTTTGAGAGGCCTCCTAGTCAGGTTTAACCTGAAGAAAAGTGGGTATAGATGCAGTCCTTGGGAAACGCGAATGAAGTATCTTACGAGATCTGCTACATTTTTTCAGGAAAAGTACGGGAAGGGCTTGGTTAGGTGTGTACTTGCCAGCTAATATTCTCGGTTTTTTCTCACTTGTTTTCATCTACTGAGTAATCAAACTGACGTAACTCCACGTCGATCTGCAGATCGATGTGGAGTTATGTCAGTTTGATTACTCAGTTCCGAAGAACTGGAGATATCCTTCCCTTCCTTGGATCGAGTGTCATTACTTCTCATTCCCCAGGCGATACACACACAGCCCGCACATGGGAGAGAGGAGCTAACGACGACGTTTCGGTCCAACTTGTACTATTTACAAAGTCATACAACAAAAAAGAGTTTAAGTTAGATAAGGTTTGTCAGGAAACAGGATAAATACTTCCTGACGCGGGTCTTGGTAAAGAGTGACGTAACCAGTATATATTTCGTGCTAAATAGGTAAAACTGGCCAATTAGCAAGAACTCTTCCAAAATTAAGTTCTTCCTAAAAAAATTTTTACACATTTCAAGATTTTTTTTCTACATGTTTATATAAAAATTAATAATTTTGTAACAAAAGAACCTTAGGAAACTTGCATAACCTTATCATAACAAGCGCCATTTAATTTAGCCTAATCCAGCTAAACATATTTTAGATAAGTTTACAATAATTTAGTAATAAACAAACATAATGAAATATATTTTTTCGTAAGGTTAGAATGATTTTTGCAAAATTTTTGCATACACAAATTTTCACTTGCCTCATTCGGCAAGAAAAGCGTTGCTATTTAAGTCAAACTCGCAAGTTTTACCAATTCGGCACATATATAGGGGAGAACAAGACAGGGAGAAGTAGAGGTAGTGGCTACCTCACTCTTTTCTGGTAGTGTGACTTTGTAAATGATCAAAATCGGCCCGAAACTTTGTCCTTAGCACCTCTCTATGTGCGGGTTATTTGTGTATTGTTTCAGTTACGGTATTGTGCAGTTTTGTCCTTTCTTCCCATGCGAGTTATAACTAGCACGAGTTTGTCGCTTCACCGTGAATATTATAATTCAATATTGATACTCACGAACCCTGCTGCAAATATGATTAATTTTACTGTTGTGGCTTGGTTGATAGCATCCTCAACACGCACACTGAGGCTCCGGGAATCGATCCCGGCACGGGTGAAACGTTGGGCATGTTTCCTTATACCTGTTGTCCCTGTTCACCTAAAGAGTAAGTAGGTACCCGAGTGTTAGACGACTATTGTTGGTCGCATCCTGGGAAACATGATTAACCTAAGTTGTCTGCATTGCTCTGCATAACCAGGGACTTCCTACATAGTATGCCAGTGGTGGCAGCTACGTCTGTAAACGTTGTATTACGTATTTGTAGAAATGAAGATGATTATTAACATGCGGGTCTGAGATAAATTATCGGCGAGGTTTCTGTCCATCATTAACCATTATCTCGCGGGACGGACCGAAACATTGTTTAGTTTCGCCTACAGTTTGTGGAAAAGCTGTGAACTGTTCCAGCTACGGCAGTGTGACTTATTCTTCCAGCTATAAAAGTTAGAAATATGACTATTTCTTCCAGCTATAAAAGTTAGAAATATGATTATTTCTTCCAGCTATGAAAGTTAGAAATGTGACTTTCTTTCAGTTATAAAAGCTAGAAAAGATCGGCTAGAAACTCTTCAAAGTTCTTGATGAGCAGATTCATGTGTCACTATCAGATTGATGTCCGTCACCGATGTCAGTCTGTCCTCAGTGTGAGCACCGCTGAGGCACTCGGCTGAAAGGTAGGCAGGTATGTGTGTGACAGTTACCGAGCGGAGGATCGAGCCGCCACCGGTACACTCGCCGAGTGAAAAACTGAATTAAAACAAGTATTCTTAAGAGATTTCCAACGTCAATTCCGAACGCCCTCTGCAGGTTTTGGAAAAATAACTGAATTATTTTATAGCATGTTAGGCCAAGTTACATGCAGTGCAAAAGCATGTTATAATTATTATAAATCATAACTACGCGCTAAACTCGCAACATGTTTAACCAAAACAGATCAGATGGTTGCAACACGCCTGGCAACGCTGTGTAAGGGGAAAGCAAGTTCTCAAAATTAAACTTCAGTTGTACCAATTAGAGTCTAGTGGCTAGAAAAAAAGAAAGCTTAAAACACTCGTGCAGAGCTATCTGTGGTTATCAGTCTTCCTTCTTCAAAGTCACCGTCTGCACACGGCTATCCGTGGCTATCAGTCTTCCTTCTTCAAAGTCACAGACTGCACACAGTTATCCGTAGCTATCAGTCTTCCTTCTTCAAAGTCACCGTCTGGACAGCTATCTGTGGCTATAAGTCTGATCAAGTCATGTATACAACACATTCGCTCTGGTTTTCATTAGTATTCGGATTGGTGTCGACATCGGCCTTCTCACCAGCAGCGGGTGAGCGCACACCCCCGACGTCATCGATCTTAACTAGGGTGAGCTTGACTGATATACGTGACAGGTGAAAACGAGAAAGTTTTAACTCCAGTATCACCGCATCGGAGCGCTCACACACGTTCCCCTTTCTCAGATTAAATTTATTGACTGCTATATATATTATGCCTTTTGATAAATTATCAGAAAAAGAAAAAAATAGGTACAATACTGTGACTGGAACAATACACAAATAACCCGCACATTGGAGAGAGGAGCTTATGACGACGTTACTGTGACTTGCGGGTTGTGTGTTGTTATTATTGTAGGATAATGGCTTAAAGCTGAAAAAAAACTAGTCGAAAGACGCACAGAAAAGAACCTTTGTGTAATTTATTCCACATATCTGTTCTTGCAAGATCAAAATCTTGAATTAGCACACTTTCCAACCCCGAAAGAAAAATGTCAATGAATCGCCTTCTAATCACATTCCAATTTTTCTAATAGCCTTCTAATCACATTCCAATCGCCTAATTACATTCTAATCATTCTAACAGCCTTCTAATTCCACATCACTTAGTGGAATCAGGAACATCTTATTTACCAAGAAAACGACAAGACCAAACAGAAGCGCATCGAGGCTGACACTGTACGCTTCACAGACACCATAGAGCAAAACAGGGGGATGTGCACTTTATTAAAAAAAAAAAAAATACTGCATATACCTTGGAAGGGGTGGGAATCGAACTCGTGGCAAGAGAGACCTACAAGCTTCCATTTCTGTTATAGCAATTTCGTGAGCATTCATAAGGATTTCGTGAGTCCAAACACAGATATCTGTGACCTAACCTCACCTAACCTCACCTGACCTCACATGACTTCACGCTGACCTTGCCTTACCTCATCCTGACCACACCCCACCTCACTCTGACCTTACAAGACCTCACCCTGACCTTACCTAACCTCACCCTGACCTTACCTGACCTCACCCTGACCTTACCTGACCTCACCTTCGCTCGGTATCAGTTGACCTGCACCTGACTTCATAATTCTATATGCTGCTGATTTTGCGTATTTATTTTTCTATATAAATTCACAGAGGGAGCAACTTAACATTTAATAAAACCAACAGTGGATAAAACCTGGTACTTGATCCCACCTCAGTGTGTGGAACCTGGTACTTGATCCCACCTCAGTGTGTGGAACCTGGTACTTGATCCCACCTCAGTGTGTGGAACCTGGTACTTGATCCCACCTCAGTGTGTGGAACCTGGTACTTGATCCCACCTCAGTGTGTGGAACGTGGTACTTGATCCCACCTCAGTGTGTGGAACCTGGTACTTGATCACACCCCAGTGTGTGGAACCTGGTACATGATCACACCCCAGTGTGTGGAACTTGGTACCTGATCACACCTCAGTGTGTGGAACCTGGTACATGATCACACCCCAGTGCGTGGAACCTTGTGTTTGATTACACCCCAGTGTGTGGAACCTGGTACATGATCACACCCCAGTGTGTGGAACCTGGTACATGATCCCACCCCAGTGTGTGGAACCTGGTACATGATCACACCCCAGTGTGTTGAACCTTGTGTTTGATTACACCCCAGTGTGTGGAACCTGGTACATGATCACACCCCAGTGTGTGGAACCTGGTACATGATCACACCCCAGTGCGTGGAACCTTGTGTTTGATTACACCCCAGTGTGTGGAACCTGGTACATGATCACACCCCAGTGTGTGGAACCTGGTACATGATCCCACCCCAGTGTGTGGAACCTGGTACATGATCACACCCCAGTGTGTTGAACCTTGTGTTTGATTACACCCCAGTGTGTGGAACCTGGTACATGATCCCACCCCAGTGTGTGGAACCTGGTACATGATCACACCCCAGTGTGTTGAACCTTGTGTTTGATTACACCCCAGTGTGTGGAACCTGGTACATGATCACACCCCAGTGTGTGGAACCTGGTACATGATCCCACCCCAGTGTGTGGAACCTGGTACATGATCACACCCCAGTGTGTTGAACCTTGTGTTTGATTACACCCCAGTGTGTGGAACCTGGTACATGATCACACCCCAGTGTGTGGAACCTGGAACATGATCACACCCCAGTGCGTGGAACCTGGTACATGATCACACCTCAGTGTGTGGAACCTGGTACATGATCACACCCCAGTGTGTGGAACCTGGTACATGATCACACCCCAGTGTGTGGAACCTGGTACATGATCACACCCCAGTGTGTGGAACCTGGTACATGACCACACCCCAGTGTGAGGAACCTGGTACATGATCACACCCCAGTGTGTGGAACCTGGTACATGATCACACCCCAGTGTGCGGAACCTGGTACATGATCACACCCCAGTGTGTGGAACCTGGTGTTTGATCACACCCCAGTATGTGGAACCTGGTACTTGATCACCCCCCAGGGTGTGGAACCTGGTACATAATCGCACCCCAGTGTGTGGAACCTGGTGTTTGATCACACCCCAGTGTGTGGAACCTGGTACATGATCACACCCCAGTGTGTGGAACCTGGTACATGATCACACCCCAGTGTGTGGAACCTGGTACATGATCACACCTCAGTGTGTGGAACCTGGTACATGATCACACCCCAGTGTGTGGAACCTGGTACATGATCACACCTTAGTGTGTGGAACCTGGTACATGATCACACCCCAGTGTGTGGAACCTGGTACATGATCACACCCCAGTGTGTGGAACCTGGTACATGATCACACCTCAGTGTGCGGAACCTGGTACACGATCACACCTCAGTGTGTGGAACCTGGTACATGATCACACCTCAGTGTGTGGAACCTGGTACATGATCACACCCCAGTGTATGGAACCTGGTACATGATCACACCCCAGTGTGTGGAACCTGGTACATGATCACACCGCAGCGTGTGGAACCTGGTACATGATCTCACCCCAGCGTGTGTAACCTGGCACATGATCACACCCCAGTGTGTGGAACTTGGTACATGATCACACCCCAGTGTATGAAACCTGGTACATGATAACACCCCAGTGTGTGGAACCTGGTACATGATCACACCCCAGTGTGTGGAACCTGGTACATGATCACACCCCAGTGTGTGGAACCTGGTACATGATCACACCCCAGCGTGTGGAACCTGGTACATGATCACACCCCAGTGTGTGGAACCTGGTACATGATCACACCCCAGTGTGTGGAACCTGGTACATGATCACACCCCAGTGTGTGGAACCTGGTACATGATCACGCCCCAGTGTATGGAACCTGGTACATGATCACACCCCAGTGTGTGGAACCTGGTACATGATCACATCCCAGCGTGTGGAACCTGGTGTTTGATCACACCCCAGTGTGTGGAACCTGGTGTTTGATCACACCCCAGTGTGTGGAACCTGGTGTTTGATCACACCCCAGTGCGTGGAACCTGGTGTTTGATCACACCCCAGTGTGTGGAACCTGGTGTTTGATCACACCCCAGTGTGTGGAACCTGGTGTTTGATCACACCCCAGTGTGTGGAACCTGGTGTTTGATCACACCCCAGTGTGTGGAACCTGGTGTTTGATCACACCCCAGTGTGTGGAACCTGGTGTTTGATCACACCCCAGTGTGTGGAACCTGGTACATAATCACACCCCAGTGTATGGAACCTGGTACATAATCACACCCCAGTGTATGGAACCTGGTACATGATCACACCCCAGTGTGTGGAACCTGGTACATGATCACACCCCAGCGTGTGGAACCTGGTACATGATCACACCCCAGCGTGTGGAACCTGGTACATGATCACACCCCAGTGTATGGAACCTGGTAGATGATCACACCCCAGTGTGTGGAACCTGCTACATGATCACACCCCAGCGTGTGGAACCTGGTACATGATCACACCCCAGTGTGTGGAACCTGGTACATGATCACACCCCAGTGTGTGGAACCTGGTACATGATCACACCCCAGTGTGTGGAACCTGGTACATGATCACACCCCAGTGTGTGGAACCTGGTACATGATCACATCCCAGCGTGTGGAACCTGGTACATGATCACACCCCATCGTGTGGAACCTGGTGTTTGATTACACTCCAGCTTGTGGAACCTGGTACATTATCACACCCCAGTGTGTGGAACCTGGTACATGATCACACCCCAGTGTGTGGAACCTGGTACATGATCACACCCCAGTGTGTGGAACCTGGTACATGATCACACCCCAGTGTGTGGAACCTGGTACATGATCACACCCCAGTGTGTGGAACCTGGTACATGATCACACCCCAGTGTGTGGAACCTGGTACATGATCACACCCCAGTGTGTGGAACCTGGTACATGATCACACCCCAGTGTGTAGAACCTGGTACATGATCACACCCCAGTGTGTGGAACCTGGTACATGATCACACCCCAGTGTGTGGAACCTGGTACATGATCACACCCCAGTGTGTGGAACCTGGTACTTGATCCCACCTCAGTGTGTGGAACCTGGTACTTGATCCCACCTCAGTGTGTGGAACCTGGTACTTGATCCCACCTCAGTGTTTGGAACCTGGTACTTGATCCCACCCCAGTGTGTGGAACCTGGTACTTGATCCCACCTCAGTGTTTGGAACCTGGTACTTGATCCCACCCCAGTGTGTGGAACCTGGTACTTGATCCCACCTCAGTGTTTGGAACCTGGTACTTGATCCCACCTCAGTGTTTGGAACCTGGTACTTGATCCCACCCCGGTGTGTGGAACCTGGTACTTGATCCCACCTCAGTGTTTGGAACCTGGTACTTGATCACACCCCGGTGTGTGGAACCTGGTACTTGATCCCACCCCAGTGTTTGGAACCTGGTACTTGATCCCACCTCAGTGTGTGGAACCTGGTACTTGATCACACCCAGGTGTGTGGAACCTGGTATTTGATCCCACCCCAGTGAGTGGAACCTGGTACTTGATCCCACCTAAGTGTTTGGAACCTGGTACTTGATCCCACCTCAGTGTGAGGAACCTGGTACTTGATCACACCCCGGTGTGTGGAACCTGGTACATGATCACACCCCAGTGTGTGGAACCTGGTACTTGATCACACCCCAGTGTGTGGAACCTGGTACTTGATCACACCCCAGTGTGTGGAACCTGGTACATGATCACACCCCAGTGTGTGGAACCTGGTACTTGATCACACCCCAGTGTGTGGAACCTGGTACTTGATCACACCCCAGTGTGTGGAACCTGGTACATGATCACACCCCAGTGTATGGAACCTGGTACATGATCACACCCCAGTGTGTGGAACCTGGTACATGATCACACCCCAGCGTGTGGAACCTGGTACATGATCACACCCCAGTGTGTGGAACCTGGTACATGATCACACCCCAGTGTGTGGAACCTGGTACATGATCACACCCCAGTGTGTAGAACCTGGTACATGATCACACCCCAGTGCGTGGAACCTTGTGTTTGATTACACCCCAGTGTGTGGAACCTGGTACATGATCACACCCCAGTGTGTGGAACCTGGTACATGATCCCACCCCAGTGTGTGGAACCTGTTACATGATCACACCCCAGTGTGTTGAACCTTGTGTTTGATTACACCCCAGTGTGTGGAACCTGGTACATGATCACACCCCAGTGTGTGGAACCTGGAACATGATCACACCCCAGTGCGTGGAACCTGGTACATGATCACACCTCAGTGTGTGGAACCTGGTACATGATCACACCCCAGTGTGTGGAACCTGGTACATCATCACACCCCAGTGTGTGGAACGTGGTACATGATCACACCCCAGTGTGTGGAACCTGGTACATGATCACACCCCAGTGTGTGGAACCTGGTACATGATCACACCCCAGTGTGTGGAACCTGGTACATGACCACACCCCAGTGTGAGGAACCTGGTACATGATCACACCCCAGTGTGTGGAACCTGGTACATGATCACACCCCAGTGTGCGGAACCTGGTACATGATCACACCCCAGTGTGTGGAACCTGGTGTTTGATCACACCCCAGTGTGTGGAACCTGGTACATGATCACACCCCAGTGTGTGGAACCTGGTACATAATCGCACCCCAGTGTGTGGAACCTGGTGTTTGATCACACCCCAGTGTGTGGAACCTGGTACATGATCACACCCCAGTGTGTGGAACCTGGTACATGATCACACCCCAGTGTGTGGAACCTGTTACATGATCACACCTTAGTGTGTGGAACCTGGTACATGATCACACCCCAGTGTGTGGAACCTGGTACATGATCACACCCCAGTGTGTGGAACCTGGTACATGATCACACCTCAGTGTGCGGAACCTGGTACACGATCACACCTCAGTGTGTGGAACCTGGTACATGATCACACCTCAGTGTGTGGAACCTGGTACATGATCACACCCCAGTGTATGGAACCTGGTACATGATCACACCCCAGTGTGTGGAACCTGGTACATGATCACACCGCAACGTGTGGAACCTGGTACATGATCTCACCCCAGCGTGTGTAACCTGGCACATGATCACACCCCAGTGTGTGGAACCTGGTACATGATCACACCCCAGTGTATGGAACCTGGTACATGATCACACCCCAGTGTGTGGAACCTGGTACATGATCACACCGCAACGTGTGGAACCTGGTACATGATCTCACCCCAGCGTGTGTAACCTGGCACATGATCACACCCCAGTGTGTGGAACCTGGTACATGATCACACCCCAGTGTATGGAACCTGGTACATGATAACACCCCAGTGTGTGGAACCTGGTACATGATCACACCCCAGTGTGTGGAACCTGGTACATGATCACACCCCAGTGTGTGGAACCTGGTACATGATCACACCCCAGCGTGTGGAACCTGGTACATGATCACACCCCAGTGTGTGGAACCTGGTACATGATCACACCCCAGTGTGTGGAACCTGGTACATGATCACGCCCCAGTGTATGGAACCTGGTACATGATCACACCCCAGTGTGTGGAACCTGGTACATGATCACACCTTAGTGTGTGGAACCTGGTACATGATCACACCCCAGTGTGTGGAACCTGGTACATGATCACACCCCAGTGTGTGGAACCTTGTACATGATCACAACTCAGTGTGCGGAACCTGGTACACGATCACACCTCAGTGTGTGGAACCTGGTACATGATCACACCTCAATGTGTGGAACCTGGTACATGATCACACCCCAGTGTATGGAACCTGGTACATGATCACACCCCAGTGTGTGGAACCTGGTACATGATCACACCGCAACGTGTGGAACCTGGTACATGATCTCACCCCAGCGTGTGTAACCTGGCACATGATCACACCCCAGTGTGTGGAACCTGGTACATGATCACACCCCAGTGTATGGAACCTGGTACATGATCACACCCCAGTGTGTGGAACCTGGTACATGATCACACCCCAGTGTGTGGAACCTGGTACATGATCACACCCCAGTGTGTGGAACCTGGTACATGATCACACCCCAGCGTGTGGAACCTGGTACATGATCACACCCCAGTGTGTGGAACCTGGTACATGATCACACCCCAGTGTGTGGAACCTGGTACATGATCACGCCCCAGTGTATGGAACCTGGTACATGATCACACCCCAGTGTGTGGAACCTGGTACATGATCACACCCCAGTGTGTGGAACCTGGTACATGATCACACCCCAGTGTGTGGAACCTGGTACATGATCACACCCCAGCGTGTGGAACCTGGTACATGATCACACCCCAGTGTGTGGAACCTGGTACATGATCGCACCCCAGTGTGTGGAACCTGGTACATGATCACGCCCCAGTGTATGGAACCTGGTACATGATCACACCCCAGTGTGTGGAACCTGGTACATGATCACATCCCAGCGTGTGGAACCTGGTGTTTGATCACACCCCAGTGTGTGGAACCTGGTGTTTGATCACACCCCAGTGTGTGGAACCTGGTGTTTGATCACACCCCAGTGCGTGGAACCTGGTGTTTGATCACACCCCTGTGTGTGGAACCTGGTGTTTGATCACACCCCAGTGTGTGGAACCTGGTGTTTGATCACACCCCAGTGTGTGGAACCTGGTGTTTGATCACACCCCAGTGTGTGGAACCTGGTGTTTGATCACACCCCAGTGTGTGGAACCTGGTGTTTGATCACACCCCAGTGCGTGGAACCTGGTGTTTGATCACACCCCAGTGTGTGGAACCTGGTGTTTGATCACACCCCAGTGTGTGGAACCTGGTGTTTGATCACACCCCAGTGTGTGGAACCTGGTGTTTGATCACACCCCAGTGTGTGGAACCTGGTGTTTGATCGCACCCCAGTGTGTGGAACCTGGTGTTTGATCACACCCCAGTGTGTGGAACCTGGTGTTTGATCACACCCCAGTGTGGGGAACCTGGTACATAATCACACCGCAGTGTATGGAACCTGGTACATAATCACACCCCAGTGTATGGAACCTGGTACATGATCACACCCCAGCGTGTGGAACCTGGTACATGATCACACCCCAGCGTGTGGAACCTGGTACATGATCACACCCCAGTGTATGGAACCTGGTACATGATCACACCCCAGTGTGTGGAACCTGCTACATGATCACACCCCAGCGTGTGGAACCTGGTACATGATCACACCCCAGTGTGTGGAACCTGGTACATGATCACACCCCAGTGTGTGGAACCTGGTACATGATCACATCCCAGCGTGTGGAACCTGGTACATGATCACACCCCATCGTGTGGAACCTGGTGTTTGATTACACTCCAGCTTGTGGAACCTGGTACATTATCACACCCCAGTGTGTGGAACCTGGTACATGATCACACCCCAGTGTGTGGAACCTTGTACATGATCACACCCCAGTGTGTGGAACCTGGTACATGATCGCACCCCAGTGTGTGGAACCTGGTACATGATCACGCCCCAGTGTATGGAACCTGGTACATGATCACACCCCAGTGTGTGGAACCTGGTACATGATCACATCCCAGCGTGTGGAACCTGGTGTTTGATCACACCCCAGTGTGTGGAACCTGGTGTTTGATCACACCCCAGTGTGTGGAACCTGGTGTTTGATCACACCCCAGTGCGTGGAACCTGGTGTTTGATCACACCCCTGTGTGTGGAACCTGGTGTTTGATCACACCCCAGTGTGTGGAACCTGGTGTTTGATCACACCCCAGTGTGTGGAACCTGGTGTTTGATCACACCCCAGTGTGTGGAACCTGGTGTTTGATCACACCCCAGTGTGTGGAACCTGGTGTTTGATCACACCCCAGTGCGTGGAACCTGGTGTTTGATCACACCCCAGTGTGTGGAACCTGGTGTTTGATCACACCCCAGTGTGTGGAACCTGGTGTTTGATCACACCCCAGTGTGTGGAACCTGGTGTTTGATCACACCCCAGTGTGTGGAACCTGGTGTTTGATCGCACCCCAGTGTGTGGAACCTGGTGTTTGATCACACCCCAGTGTGTGGAACCTGGTGTTTGATCACACCCCAGTGTGGGGAACCTGGTACATAATCACACCGCAGTGTATGGAACCTGGTACATAATCACACCCCAGTGTATGGAACCTGGTACATGATCACACCCCAGCGTGTGGAACCTGGTACATGATCACACCCCAGCGTGTGGAACCTGGTACATGATCACACCCCAGTGTATGGAACCTGGTACATGATCACACCCCAGTGTGTGGAACCTGCTACATGATCACACCCCAGCGTGTGGAACCTGGTACATGATCACACCCCAGTGTGTGGAACCTGGTACATGATCACACCCCAGTGTGTGGAACCTGGTACATGATCACATCCCAGCGTGTGGAACCTGGTACATGATCACACCCCATCGTGTGGAACCTGGTGTTTGATTACACTCCAGCTTGTGGAACCTGGTACATTATCACACCCCAGTGTGTGGAACCTGGTACATGATCACACCCCAGTGTGTGGAACCTTGTACATGATCACACCCCAGTGTGTGGAACCTGGTACATGATCACACCCCAGTGTGTGGAACCTGGTACATGATCACACCCCAGTGTGTGGAACCTGGTACATGATCACACCCCAGTGTGTGGAACCTGGTACATGATCACACCCCAGTGTGTGGAACTTGGTACATGATCACACCTCAGTGTGTGGAACCTGGTACATGATAACACCTCAGTGTGTGGAACCTGGTACATGATCACACCCCAGCGTGTGGAACCTGGTACATGATCACACCCCAGTGTGTGGAACCTGGTACATGATCACACCCCAGTGTGTGGAACCTGGTACATGATCACACCCCAGTGTGTGGAACCTGGTACATGATCACACCCCAGTGTGTGGAACCTGGTACATGATCACACCCCAGTGTGTGGAACCTGGTACATGATCACACCCCAGTGTGTGGAACCTGGTACATGATCACACCCCAGTGTGTGGAACCTGGTACATGATCACACCCCAGTTGATAAAACCCCGTACTGTGAAACCCTCAGTGTACAAAGCTTTACACTGAATAAGACCTCCCGATGCCTAAACTTATTCTAATTAAAAGGTTCTTATTAATACTAATTTAAAATACATTATATCGAGCTCTGATCCCGTTTAGTTCCCTCAGCGCAAGGCGTATTGGAGACTCGAACCTCCGTTCCTTAACCGCCATTCAGCTTTTGCAGCCAAGCTTCCCAGCTGAATTTGATTTATATATTACAAACTGTATTTTTCATAGTTTCATAAGCACAGCTCAAAATAACAACTTGAAAATCAAGATTCCAACTTTTTTTACGACAGGTTTTAGAATAGATAGTGACAGCAAAGTAAATCATGAGTAATGAAATTTGAAGTGAATAAATGCCATATAATGGGGGAAAATGGGCGGAACAATATTCAGAAAAAAAGTCATGTGTTTCCCGGGTATATAATTAGTTAATGAATTTAAAAATTACTTAAATGTATTAGAAACAAATGCTACATTTGCTAATGTTAAAACATTTTTTAAAGTGCGTGAATGACGAATTTAAATTTTTTTGAGGTATGTTTTAAGGCGTGTCCACCATACTGGAGTAAAAATAAGAAGAAAGATCAAAGTCAAGCGGCAACATAGATTCTAGAATTAATAAAACTGAGTTGTTCAAAATAAGACTAAAGCCGCTAAAATATCCATCAAAATACTCATGCAAACCTGACTCACCACCCCAGGAAGTAACAACAGTTTACCTGACTCACCACCCCAGGAAGTAACAACAGTTTACCTGACTCACCACCCCAGGAAGTAACAGCAGTCTACCTGACTCACCACCCCAGGAAGTAACAGCAGTCTACCTGACTCACCACCCCAGGAAGTAACAGCAGTCTACCTGACTCACCACCCCAGGAAGTAACAGCAGTCTACCTGACTCACCACCCCAGGAAGTAACAACAGTTTACCTGACTCACCACCCCAGGAAGTAACAACAGTTTACCTGACTCACCACCCCAGGAAGTAACAGCAGTCTACCTGACTCACCACCCCAGGAAGTAACAGCAGTCTACCTGACTCACCACCCCAGGAAGTAACAGCAGTCTACCTGACTCACCACCCCAGGAAGTAACAGCAGTCTACCTGACTCACCACCCCAGGAAGTAACAGCAGTCTACCTGACTCACCACCCCAGGAAGTAACAATAGTTTACCTGACTCACCACCCCAGGAAGTAACAACAGTTTACCTGACTCACCACCCCAGGAAGTAACAGCAGTCTACCTGACTCACCACCCCAGGAAGTAACAGCAGTCTACCTGACTCACCACCCCAGGAAGTAACAACAGTATACCTGACTCACCACCCCAGGAAGTAACAACAGTCTACCTGACTCACCACCCCAGGAAGTAACAACAGTTTACCTGACTCACCACCCCAGGAAGTAACAACAGTTTACATGACTCACCACCCCAGGAAGTAACAACAGTCTACCTGACTCACCACCCCAGGAAGTAACAACAGTTTACCTGACTCACCACCCCAGGAAGTAACAACAGTCTACCTGACTCACCACCCCAGGAAATAACAGTCTACCTGACTCACCACCCCAGGAAGTAACAACAGTCTACCTGACTCACCTCCCCAGGAAGTAACAGCAGTCTACCTGACTCACCACCCCAGGAAGTAACAACAGTCTACCTGACTCACCACCCCAGGAAGTAACAACAGTCTACCTGACTCACCACCCCAGGAAGTAACAACAGTCTACCTGACTCACCACCCCAGGAAGTAACAGCAGTCTACCTGACTCACCACCCCAGGAAGTAACAACAGTCTACCTGACTCACCACCCCAGGAAGTAACAACAGTCTACCTGACTCACCACCCCAGGAAGTAACAACAGTCTACCTGACTCACCACCCCAGGAAGTAACAACAGTCTACCTGACTCACCACCCCAGGAAGTAACAACAGTTTACCTGACTCACCACCCCAGGAAGTAACAACAGTCTACCTGACTCACCACCCCAGGAAGTAACAACAGTTTACCTGACTCACCACCCCAGGAAGTAACAACAGTCTACCTGACTCACCACCCCAGGAAGTAACAACAGTCTACCTGACTCACCACCCCAGGAAGTAACAACAGTCTACCTGACTCACCACCCCAGGAAGTAACAACAGTCTACCTGACTCACCACCCAGGAAGTAACAACAGTTTACCTGACTCACCACCCCAGGAAGTAACAGCAGTCTACCTGACTCACCACCCCAGGAAGTAACAGTCTACCTGACTCACCACCCCAGGAAGTAACAACAGTCTACCTGACTCACCACCCCAGGAAGTAACAACAGTCTACCTGACTCACCACCCCAGGAAGTAACAACAGTCTACCTGACTCACCACCCCAGGAAGTAACAACAGTCTACCTGACTCACCACCCCAGGAAGTAACAACAGTCTACCTGACTCACCACCCCAGGAAGTAACAACAGTCTACCTGACTCACCACCCCAGGAAGTAACAACAGTCTACCTGACTCACCACCCCAGGAAGTAACAACAGTCTACCTGACTCACCACCACAGGAAGTAACAACAGACTACCTGACTCACCACCCCAGGAAGTAACAACAGTCTACCTGACTCACCACCCCAGGAAGTAACAACAGTTTACCTGACTCACCACCCCAGGAAGTAACAACAGTCTACCTGACTCACCACCCCAGGAAGTAACAACAGTTTACCTGACTCACCACCCCAGGAAGTAACAACAGTCTACCTGACTCACCACCCCAGGAAGTAACAACAGTCTACCTGACTCACCACCCCAGGAAGTAACAACAGTCTACCTGACTCACCACCCCAGGAAGTAACAACAGTCTACCTGACTCACCACCCAGGAAGTAACAACAGTTTACCTGACTCACCACCCCAGGAAGTAACAGCAGTCTACCTGACTCACCACCCCAGGAAGTAACAACAGTCTACCTTACTCACCCCCCCCCCCCAGGAAGTAACAGCAGTCTACCTGACTCGCCACCCCAGGAAGTAACAACAGTCTACCTGACTCACCACCCCAGGAAGTAACAGCAGTCTACCTGACTCACCACCACAGGAAGTAACAGCAGTCTACCTGACTCACCACCCCAGAAAGTAACAGCAGTCTACCTGACTCACCACCCCAGGAAGTAACAGCAGTCTACCTGACTCACCACCCCAGGAAGTAACAGCAGTCTACCTGACTCACCACCCCAGGAAGTAACAGCAGTCTACCTGACTCACCACCCCAGGAAGTAACAGCAGTCTACCTGACTCACCACCCCAGGAAGTAATAGCAGTCTACCTGACTCACCACCACAGGAAGTAACAGCAGTCTACCTGACTCACCACCACAGGAAGTAACAGCAGTCTACCTGACTCACCACCACAGGAAGTAATAGCAGTCTACCTGACTCACCACCACAGGAAGTAACAGCAGTCTACCTGACTCACCACCACAGGAAGTAACAGCAGTCTACCTGACTCACCACCACAGGAAGTAACAGCAGTCTACCTGACTCACCACCACAGGAAGTAACAGCAGTCTACCTGACTCACCACCACAGGAAGTAACAGCAGTCTACCTGACTCACCACCTCAGGAAGTAACAACAGTCTACCTGACTCACCACCACAGGAAGTAACAGCAGCCTACCTGACTCACCACCACAGGAATTAACAACAGTCTACCTGACTCACCACCCCAGGAAGTAACAGCAGTCTACCTGACTCACCACCACAGGAAGTAACAGCAGTCTACCTGACTCACCACCACAGGAAGTAACAGCAGTCTACCTGACTCACCACCCTAGGAAGTAAAAACAGCCTACCTGACTCACCACGCCAGGAAGTAACAACAGCCTACCTGACTCACCACCCCAGGAAGTAACAGCAGTCTACCTGACTCACCACCACAGGAAGTAACAACAGTCTACCTGACTCACCACCACAGGAAGTAACAACAGTCTACCTGACTCACCACCCCAGGAAGTAACAGCAGTCTACCTGACTCACCACCACAGGAAGTAACAGCAGTCTACCTGACTCGCCACCACACGAAGTAACAGCAGTCTACCTGACTCGCCACCACACGAAGTAACAGCAGTCTACCCGACTCACCACCACAGGAAGTAACAGCAGTCTACCTGACTCAACACCACAGGAAGTAACAGCAGTCTACCTGACTCACCACCACAGGAAGTAACAGCAGTCTACCTGACTCACCACCACAGGAAGTAACAACAGTCTACCTGACTCACCACCACAGGAAGTAACAACAGTCTACCTGACTCACCACCACAGGAAGTAACAACAGTCTACCTGACTCACCAGACAGGAAGTAACAGCAGTCTACCTGACTCACCACCACAGGAAGTAACTGCAGTCTACCTGACTCACCACCAGAGGAAGTAAGAGCAGTCTACCTGACTCACCACCCCAGGAAGTAACAGCAGTCTACCTGACTCACCACCACAAGAAGTAACAGCAGTCTACCTGACTCACCACCCGAGGAAGTAACAGCAGTCTACCTGACTCACCACCAAAGGAAGTAACAGCAGTCTACCTGACTCACCACCCCAGGAAGTAACAACAGCCTACCTGACTCGCCAGCCCAGGAAGTAACAACAGCCTACCTGACTCATCACCCCAGGAAGTAACAACAGTCTACCTGACTCACCACCCCAGGAAGTAACAACAGCCTACCTGACTCACCACCCCAGGAAGTAACAACAGTCTACCTGACTCACCACCCGAGGAGGTAACAACAGCCTACCTGACTTACCAACCCAAGAAGTAACAACAGCCTACCTGACTCACCACCCCAGGAAGTAACAACAGCCTACCTGACTCACCACCTCAGGAAGTAACAACAGCCTACCTGACTCACCACTCCAGGAAGTAACAACAGCCTACCTGACTCACCACCCCAGGAAGTAACAACAGTCTACCTGACTCACCACCTCAGGAAGTAACAACAGTTTACCTGACTCACCACCTCAGGAAGTAACAACAGTTTACCTGACTCACCACCCCAGGAAGTAACAACAGCCTACCTGACTCACCACCCCAGGAAGTAACAAGAGCCTACCTGACTCACCACCCCAGGAAGAAACAGCAGTCTACCTGACTCACCGCCCCAGGAAGTAACAACAGCCTACCTGACTCACCACCCCAGGAAGTAACAACAGCCTACCTAACTCGCCTCCCCAGGAAGTAACAACAGTCTACCTGACTCACCAACCGAGGAAGTAACAACAGCCTACCTGACTTACCAACCCAAGAGGTAACAACAGCCTACCTGACTCACCACCCCTGGAAGTAACAACAGCCTACCTGACTCACCACCCCAGGAAGTAACAACAGCCTACCTGACTCACCACCCCAGGAAGTAACAACAGCCTACCTGACTCACCACCCCAGGAAGTAACAACAGTTTACCTGACTCACCACCTCGGGAAGTAACAACAGTTTACCTGACTCACCACCACAGGCAGTAACACAGCTTACCTGACTCATCACCACAGGCAGTAACACAGCTTACCTGACTCACCACCACAGGCAGTAACACAGCTTACCTGACTCACCACTACAGGCAATAATACAGCTTACCTGACTCACCACCACAGGCAGTAACACAGCTTACCTGACTCACCACTACAGGCAATAATACAGCTTACCTGACTCACCACCACGGGCAGTAACACAGCTTACCTGACTCACCACCACAGGCAGTAACACAGCTTACCTGACTCACCACTACAGGCAATAATACAGCTTACCTGACTCACCACCACAGGCAGTAACACAGCTTACCTGACTCACCACTACAGGCAATAATACAGCTTACCTGACTCACCACCACAGGCAGTAACACAGCTTACCTGACTCATCACCACAGGCAGTAACACAGCTTACCTGACTCACCACCACAGGCAGTAACACAGCTTACCTGACTCACCACCACAGGCAGTAACACAGCTTACCTGACTCATCACCACAGGCAGTAACACGGCTTACCTGACTCATCACCACAGGCAGTAACACAGCTTACCTGACTCATCACCACAGGCAGTAACACAGCTTACCTGACTCATCACCACAGGCAGTAACACGGCTTACCTGACTCATCACCACAGGCAGTATCACGGCTTACCTGACTCATCACCACAGGCAGTAACACAGCTTACCTGACTCATCACCACTGGCAGTAACACAGCTTACCTGACTCACCGCCACAGGAAGTAACAAGAGCCTACCCGACTCACCACCTTGTAACGCCCACAGAATTCCTAAGGATAGTCTGCTTAAAGGAATCTGCAGGAAATAGCTGCCTGAATAGCCTTACATTTTGGAAAGTTGCTTTTGCTGAGAATGTATATTACTTTATGGGTTAGCTTGTCCGGTTAAGAGTCTACTGCCGCCAGGCACCTTCCTTACCAAGTGCTTGTGCCTGTGTGTGTGTGTGTGTGTGTGTGTGTGTGTGTGTGTGTGTGTGTGTGTGTGTGTGTGTGCCTGTGTGTGTGTGTACCTGTGCGTGTGTGTGTGTGTGTGTGTCTGTGTGTCTGCCTGTGTGTGTACCTGCGTGTGAGTGTGTGTACTCACCTATTTGTACTCACCTATTTGTGGTTGCAGGGGTCGAGTCCTAGCTCCTGGCCCCGCCTCTTCACCGGTTGCTACTAGGCTCTCTCTCTCCCCTCTCCATGAGCTTTATCAAACCTCGTCTTAAAACTGTGTATGGTTCCTGCCTCCACTACGTCATTTTCTAGGCTATTCCACTGCCTTACAACTCTATGACTGAAGAAATACTTCCTACTATCTCTCTGACTCATTTGTGTCTTCAACTTCCAATTGTGGCCTCTTGTTTCTGTGTCCCCTCCCTGGAACATCCTGTCTTTGTCCACCTTGTCTATTCCACGCAGTATTTTATATGTCGTTATCATGTCTCCCCTGACCCTCCTGTCCTCCAGTGTCGTCAGGCCGATTTCCCTTAATCTTTCTTCATAGGACATTCCCCTTAGCTCTGGAACTAACCTTGTCGCAAACCTTTGTACTTTCTCTAGTTTCTTGACGTGCTTTATCAAGTGCGGGTTCCAAACAGGTGCTGCATACTCCAGTATGGGCCTGACATACACGGTGTACAGTGTCTTGAATGATTCCTTACTAAGGTATCGGAATGCTGTTCTCAGGTTTGCCAGGCGCCCATATGCTGCAGCAGTTATCTGATTGATGTGTGTGTGTGTGTGTGTGTGTGTGTGTGTGTGTGTGTGTGTGTGTGTGTGTGTGTGTGTGTGCGTGTGTGTGTGCCTGTGTGTGTGTGCGTGTGTGTGTGTGTGTGCGTGTGTGTGTGCCTGTGTGTGTGTGTGCCTGTGCGTGTGTGTGCCTGTGCGTGTGTGTGCCTGTGCGTGCGTGTGTGTGTGTGTGTGTGTGTGTGTGTGTGTGTGTGTGTGTGTGTCTGTGTGTGCCTGTGTGTGTGCGCCTGCGTGTGTGTGTGTGTGTGTGTGCCTGTGTGTGTACTCACCTATTTGTACTCACCTATTTGTGGTTGCAGGGGTCGATTCACATCTCCTGGCCCCGCCTCTTCGCTGATTGCTACTAGGTCCTCTCTCTCCCTGCTCCATGAGCTCTATCATACCTCGCCTTAAAACTATGTATGGTTCCCGCCTCCACTACGTCACTTTCTAGGCTATTCCACGGCCTGACTACTCTATGACTGAAGAAATACTTCCTAACATCCCTTTGATTCATCTGAGTCTTCAACTTCCAATTGTGACCTCTTGTGTCTGTGTCCCTTCTCTGGAACATCCCGTCTTTGTCCACCTTGTCAATTCCGCGCAGTATTTTATATGTCGTTATCATGTCTCCCCTGACCCTCCTGTCCTCCAGTGTCGTCAGGCCGATTTCCCTCAACCTTTCTTCGTAGGACAATCCCCGTAGCTCTGGGACTAGTCTTGTTGCAAACCTTTCCACTTTCTCTAATTTCTTGACGTGCTTGACTAGGTGTGGATTCCAAACTGGTGCTGCATACTCCAGTATGGGCCTGACATAAATGGTATACAGAGTCTTAAACGAATCCTTACTGAGGTATCGGAACGCTATCCGTAGGTTTGCCAGGCGCCCGTATGCTGCAGCAGTTATCTGATTGATGTGCGCCTCGGGAGATATGCTCGGTGTTATACTCACCCCCAGGTCTTTTTCCTTGAGTGAGGTTTGCAGTCTTTGGCCATCTAAACTATATTGTGTCTGCGGTCTTCTTTGCCCTTCCCCAATCTTCATGACTTTGCATTTGGCAGGGTTAAATTCAAGGAGCCAGTTGCTGGACCAGGCTTGTAGCCTGTCCAGGTCTCTTTGTAGTCCTGCCTGATCCTCATCCGATTTGATTCTTCTCATTAACTTCGCATCATCTGCAAACAAGGACACTTCTGAGTCTATCCCTTCAGTTATGTCGTTCACATATACCAAGAACAGCACAGGTCCTAGGACTGACCCCTGTGGAACCCCGCTTGTCACAGGCGCCCACTCTGACACCTCGTCGCGTACCATGACTCGTTGTTGCCTCCCTGACAGGTATTCTCTGATCCATTGCAGTGCCTTTCCTGTTATGTGTGCCTGATCCTCTAGCTTTTGCAGTAACCTCTTGTGAGGAACTGTGTCGAAGGCCTTCTTGCAGTCCAAAAATATGCAGTCGATCCACCCCTCTCTCTCTTGTCTTACTTCTGTCACCTTGTCATAAAACTCTAGTAGGTTTGTGACACAGGATTTTCCTTCCCTGAAACCGTGCTGGTTGTCAATTATACACTTGTTTCTTTCCAGGTGCCCCACCACTCTCCTCCTGATGATCTTCTCCATGACCTTGCATACTATACACGTTAGTGATACAGGTCTGTAGTTTAGTGCCTCATGTCTGTCTCCCTTTTTAAAAATTGGGACTACATTTGCCATTTTCCATACCTCAGGGAGTTGCCCAGTTTCAAGTGATGTGTTGAAGATCTTTGTTAATGGCTCACACAATATCTCTGCTCCCTCTTTAAGGACCCATGGAGAGATGTTGTCTGGTCCCACCGCCTTTGAGGTGTCAAGTTCGCATAGCAGCTTCTTCACCTCCTCCTTGGTTATATGTACCTCATCCAGCACTTGCGGGTGTGCCCCCCTGTTCTGATTTCCTGGAGTCCTACTGGGTTCCACTGTAAATACCTCTTTAAATCTTGTGTTGAGCTCCTGACATACCTCTTGGTCGTTTCTTGTGAATTCCCCATCACCCTTCCTCAGTCTGATTACCTGGTCTTTGACTGTTGTTTTCCTCCTGATGTGGCTGTACAACAGCTTCGGGTCAGTCTTTACTTTTGATGCTATGTCATTTTCATATTGTCTCTGAGCCTCCCTTCTTATCTGTGCATATTCGCTCCTGGCTCTTCGGCTGATTTCTTTATTTTCCTGAGTTCTCTGTCTTCTGTACCTTTTCCATTCTCTAGTACACCTAGTTTTTGCCTCCCTACACCTTTGGGTGAACCAAGGACTCGTTCTGTCCTTCCCATTATTTCTGTTTCCCTTGGGAACAAACCTCTCCTCTGCCTCCTTGCATTTTGTTGCTACATAGTCCATCATTTCTTGTACTGGTTTTCCTGTCAGTTCCCTCTCCCACTGAATGTCTTGAAGGAAGTTCCTCATGCCTGAGTAATTCCCCCTTTTGTAGTTTGGTTTTTCCCAGCCTATTCCTGCTACTCTCTCCACTTGGAGCTCAACTATGTAGTCGAAGCACAGAACCACATGATCACTAGCTCCCAGAGGCCTTTCATACATGATACCCTCGATGTCCGAACTACTCATGGTGAATACAAGGTCCAGTCTTGCTGGTTCATCCTCTCCTCTCTCTCTGGTAGTGTCTCTAACATGTTGATGCATGAGGTTTTCCAGTACCACATCCATCATCTTGGCTCTCCATGTTTCGGGACCCCCATGGGGCTCCAGGTTTTCCCAGTCAATCTCCTTGTGATTGAAATCACCCATAACTAGTAACTTTGCTCCTCCCATGTGTGCTCTCCTGGCCACCTCGGCTAGTGTGTCGATCATTGCACTGTTGCTCTCATCATATTCTTCTCTTGGCCTCCTGCAGTTCTGTGGTGGGTTGTACATTACTGCAATTATCACCTTATGTCCCTCAGACTGGACTGTTCCTACTAAGTAGTCCCTTTCGCCCATGCCATCCATGTGTGTGTGTGTGTGTGTGTGTGTGTGCGCGTGCGTGCGTGTGCGTGCGTGAAATCACGAACCTAAACTTGATTTGTCTCCAACAAATCAATTTATAATTTGTGCCAAATCATTAGCCAAAGTTACAGTAAACTTACAGGAGTAAAAATGCCGTCTATGTAGAAGAAGATACCGTGGGCCACCCTGCAGGCAGTGGGCCACCCTGCAGGCAGTGGGCCACCCTGCAGGCAGTGGGCCACCCTGCAGGCAGTGGGCCACCCTGCAGGCAGTGGGCCACCCTGCAGGCAGTGGACCACCCTGCAGGCAGTGGGCCACCCTGGAGACAGTGGGCCACCCTGCAGGCAGTCGGCCACCCTGCAGGCAGTGGGCCATCCTGCAGGCAGTGGGCCACCCTGCAGGCAGTGGGCCATCCTGCAGGCAGTGGGCCATCATGCAGGCAGTGGGCCACCCTGCAGGCAGTGGGCCATCCTGCAGGCGGTGAGCCACCCTGCAGGCGGTGAGCCACCCTGCAGGCAGTGGACCACCCTGCAGGCTGTGGGCCACCCTGGAGACAGTGGGCCACCCTGCAGGCTGTGGGCCACCCTGGAGACAGTGGGCCACCCTGCAGGCAGTGGGCCACCCTGCAGGCAGTGGGCCATCCTGCAGGCGGTGAGCCACCCTGCAGGCGGTGAGCCACCCTGCAGGCAGTGGACCACCCTGCAGGCAGTGGGCCATCCTGCAGGCAGTGGGCCATCCTGCAGGCAGTGGGCCACCCTGCAGGCAGTGGGCCATCCTACAGGCGGTGAGCCACCCTGCAGGCAGTGGGCCATCCTACAGGCGGTGAGCCACCCTGCAGGCGGTGAGCCACTCTGCAGGCGGTGAGCCACCCTGCAGGCGGTGAGCCACCCTGCAGGCGGTGAGCCACCATGCAGGCGGTGAGCCACCCTGCAGGCAGTGGGCCACCCTGGAGACAGTGGTCCACCCTGCATGCAGTGGGCCATCCTGCAGGCAGTGGGCCACCCTGCAGGCAGTGGACCACCCTGCAGCCGGCGAGCCACCCTGCAGCCGGTGAGCCACCCTGCAGGCGGTGAGCCACCCTGCAGGCGGTGAGTCACCCTGCAGGCAGTGGACCACCCTGCAGGCAATGGACCACCCTGCAGGCAGTGGGCCACCCTGCAGGCGGTGAGCCACACTGCAGGCAGTGGGCCACCCTGCCGGCAGTCGGCCACGCTGCCGGCAGTGGGCCACAATGTAGGCATTGGGCCACCCTGCAGGCAGTGGACCACCCTGCAGGCATTGGGCCACCCTGCAGGCAGTGGGCCACCCTGCAGGCAGTGGGCCACCCTGCAGGCAGTGGACCAACCTGCAGGCAGTGGACCATCCTGCAGGCAGTGGACCACCCTGCAGGCAGTGGGCCACCCTGCAGGCAGTGGACCACCCTGCAGGCAGTGGGCCACCCTGCAGGCAGTGGACCACCCTGCAGGCAGTGGGCCACCCTGCAGGCGGTGAGCCACCTTGCAGGTAGGGGACCACCCTGCAGGCAGTGGACCACCCTGCAGGCAGTGGACCACCCTGCAGGCAGTGGACCACCCTGCAGGCAGTGGGCCACTCTGCAGGCAGTGGACCATCCTGCAGGCAGTGGACCATCCTGCAGGCAGTGGACCATCCTGCAGGCAGTGGACCACCCTGCAGGCAGGGGGCCACTCTGCAGGCAGTGGGCCACCCTGCAGGCGGTGAGCCACCCTGCAGGTAGGGGACCACCCTGCAGGCAGTGGACTACCCTGCAGGCCGTGAGCCACCCTGCAGGCAGTGGACCACCTTGCAGGCAGTGGATCACCCTGCAGGCAGTGGATCACCCTGCAGGCAGTGGGCCACCCTGCAGGCGGTGGGCCACCCTGCAGGCGGTGAGCCACCCTGTAGGCAGTGAGCCACCCTGCAGGCGGTGAGCCACCCTGTAGGCAGTGGGCCACCCTGCAGGCAGTGGGTTACCCTGCAGGCAGTGGGTTACCCTGCCGACAGTGAGCCACCCTGCCGGCAGTAAGCCACCCTGCCGGCAGTAAGCCACCCTGCAGGCAGTAAGCCACCCTGCAGGCAGTGAGCCACCCTGTAGGCAGTAAGCCACCCTGCAGGCAGTGAGCCACCCTGCAGGCAGTGGGCCATCCTGCAGGCAGTGGGCCACCCTGCAGGCAGTGGACCACCCTGCAGCCGGCGAGCCACCCTGCAGCCGGTGAGCCACCCTGCAGGCGGTGAGCCACCCTGCAGGCGGTGAGTCACCCTGCAGGCAGTGGACCACCCTGCAGGCAATGGACCACCCTGCAGGCAGTGGGCCACCCTGCAGGCGGTGAGCCACACTGCAGGCAGTGGGCCACCCTGCCGGCAGTCGGCCACGCTGCCGGCAGTGGGCCACAATGTAGGCATTGGGCCACCCTGCAGGCAGTGGACCACCCTGCAGGCAGTGGGCCACCCTGCAGGCAGTGGGCCACCCTGCAGGCAGTGGGCCACCCTGCAGGCAGTGGACCAACCTGCAGGCAGTGGACCATCCTGCAGGCAGTGGACCACCCTGCAGGCAGTGGGCCACCCTGCAGGCAGTGGACCACCCTGCAGGCAGTGGGCCACCCTGCAGGCAGTGGACCACCCTGCAGGCAGTGGGCCACCCTGCAGGCGGTGAGCCACCTTGCAGGTAGGGGACCACCCTGCCGGCAGTGGACCACCCTGCAGGCAGTGGACCACCCTGCAGGCAGTGGACCACCCTGCAGGCAGTGGGCCACTCTGCAGGCAGTGGACCATCCTACAGGCAGTGGACCATCCTGCAGGCAGTGGACCATCCTGCAGGCAGTGGACCACCCTGCAGGCAGGGGACCACCCTGCAGGCAGTGGGCCACCCTGCAGGCTGTGAGCCACCCTGCAGGTAGGGGACCACCCTGCAGGCAGTGGACTACCCTGCAGGCCGTGAGCCACCCTGCAGGCAGTGGACCACCTTGCAGGCAGTGGATCACCCTGCAGGCAGTGGATCACCCTGCAGGCAGTGGGCCACCCTGCAGGCGGTGGGCCACCCTGCAGGCGGTGAGCCACCCTGTAGGCAGTGAGCCACCCTGCAGGCGGTGAGCCACCCTGTAGGCAGTGGGCCACCCTGCAGGCAGTGGGTTACCCTGCAGGCAGTGGGTTACCCTGCCGACAGTGAGCCACCCTGCCGGCAGTAAGCCACCCTGCCGGCAGTAAGCCACCCTGCAGGCAGTAAGCCACCCTGCAGGCAGTGAGCCACCCTGTAGGCAGTAAGCCACCCTGCAGGCAGTGAGCCACCCTGCAGGCAGTGGGTTACCCTGCAGGCAGTGGGTTACCCTGCAGGCAGTGGGTTACCCCTGAAGGCAGTGGGTTACCCTTCCGGCAGTGGGTTACCCTTCCGGCAGTGGGTTACCCTGCAGGCAGTGGGTTACCCTGCAGGCAGTGGGTTACCCTGCAGGCAGTGGGTTACCCTGCAGGCAGTGAGCCATTCTGCAGGCAGCGAGCCACCCTGCAAGCAGCGAGCCACCCTGCAGGCAGCGGACCACCCTGCAGGCAGCGGACCACCCTCCAGGCAGCGGACCACCCTCCAGGCAGCGGACCACCCTGCAGGCAGCGGGCCACCCTGCAGGCAGCGGGCCACCCTGCAGGCAGTGGGTTACCCTGTAGGCAGCGGGCCACCCAGCAGGTAGCGGGTCATCCTTCCCGCAGCGGACCACCCTGCAGGCAGTGAGCCACCTTGCCCGCAGCGGACCACCCTGCAGGCAGCGGGCCACCATGCAAGCAGTGGGCCACCCTGCAGGCAGTGGGCCACCTGCAAGCAGCGGGCCACCCTTCAGGCAGCGGACCACCCTGCAGACAGCGGGCCACCCTGCAGGCAGCGGGCCACCCTGCAGGCAGCGAGCCACCCTGCAGGCAGCGGGCCACCCTGCAGGCAGCGGGCCACCCTGCAGACAGCGGACCACCCTGCAGACAGCGGACCACTCTGCAGGCAGTGGGCCACCCTGCAGGCAGTGGGCCACCCTGCAGGCGGTGAGACACCTTGCAGGCAGGGGACCACCCTGCAGGCAGTGGACCACCCTGCAGGCAGTGGACCACCCTGCAGGCAGTGGACCACCCCGCAGGCAGTGGACCACCCCGCAGGCAGTGGACCACCCTGCAGGCAGCGGACCACCCTGCAGACAGCGGGCCACCCTGCAGGCAGCGGGCCACCCTGCAGGCAGCGGGCCACCCTGCAGGCAGCGAGCCACCCTGCAGGCAGCGGGCCACCCTGCAGGCAGCGGGTCATCCTGCCAGCAGCGGACCACCCTGCAGGCAGTGAGCCACCCTGCCCGCAGCGGACCACTCTGCAGGCAGCGGGCCACCCTGTAGGCAGCGGGCCACCCTGCAGGCAGCGGGCCACCCTGCAGGCAGCGGGCCACCCTGCAGGCAGTGGGCCACCTGCAGGCAGCGGACCACCCTGCAGGCAGCGGGCCACCCTGCAGGCAGCGGGCCACCCTGCAGGCAGCGGGCCACCCTGCAGGCAGCGGGCCACCCTGCAGACAGCGGGCCACCCTGCAGGCAGTGGGCCACCTGCAGGCAGCGGGCCACCCTGCAGGCAGCGGACCACCCTGCAGGCAGCGGGCCACCCTGCAGGCAGCGGGCCACCCTGCAGGCAGCGGGCCACACCTTAAAGAGAAGTGTGACCTCTAATGGCCGGCAACAAACTTCATCTCATGGTGTTCTTTCCAATGAAGCGCTAAACTTGTGTGGGTCATTCAGCAGACAGAGTGATGGAGACTCGAGCCCTCTCTGATAATCATGGCTCGAGGTATGACCAGTCAGGCTGTTAGTGTACCATCTCTGAGCCACAAGCTCAAGGTGACCCCGAGTCAGTGGCTAGCATTGATTTTCTCGGTTTTTCTTTGCTCACTTATCAGTACCGATGGTTTTATCCCAGTCTTCATTTCTTCCATAAGCTGTACCCTCCTAAAAGGCCATCAGTCCGGGTGCTCCTCTTTTCCAGTCCTTTTTACTCTCTACTTTTATCTGTTAAGTCATCTATGTTCATGTATAAACTTTATGGTAGTTCTTTCCTGACTGCTTGATGCATTAGTTTTTTTTTCTGGTTTCCTTATTGTTGAACGTGACGTGAGTCGTGTTTGTGGTGGTGTTGTGCTGGTGAGTCATGACAGGTGGGTGGTGCTATAGCTTGGTGCTGGCTCTTGGTGTGGTGCTGGCGAGTCATGACAGGCAGCACCACAGGCTGCAGGCACCACAGGCTGAAGCCAGCACCAAGCTATAGCTTGGTGCTGGCTCTTTGCGTGAGAGTTGGAGGTGTTGTATCATTAATTTAAATGTTATGCAACAGTGACACGAAACTGAATAAGTCATTTGCAACAGTTTGTTATCTTTATTGCAGAGACGTCTAGCTTGTTCCAAGGTTTGCTTATTCAAAATTCAGGAGGAGGTAACAGACGTAGTGAAGATTTAGATAGGTAATCAGTCTTAAATACGAAGCCTGAGGTGGTCAGTCCCTCAGTCTTGGCGTGTTTCCATCTTCATAACTTCGATAACTGTGATTGAAGCTATGGAGCTGAATACACGCCGAGAGACAGACTGACCACTTCAGGCTTCATATTTACGACTAAGGGACTGATCACCTAAGTAACCTTAGGTGGTCAGTCTCTCAAACTTGCCGTGTCCTCTACTCTATAGCTTATCGAAATTATAGAGATGAACACAAATTAAGACTGAGGGACTGATCCCCTCACATTTACATCTCCACGACTTCTGTTACCTCCCCTGTATTTCAACTGAAGAAGCGTGCTAAACAAGCGAAAAATCTCGGTAATAAAAATACGAAGCTGTGAGATGGGCTGTCGAGGAGCGAAGGTTTCACCAACAATAGTTCTGGAAAGGGGTATTTTCTTCCATTTTAAATAAAGATATACACTCGCAGTGTGTACCTACCCTATTCTATATGATAATTCCATATGTGGGAACAAAATCAAGGTATTTTTCTCGTCTAATCCATCACACAGGAATGGTAGCAAGTACAGAGCGATGACATCTGTCAACCTGAGCTGAACGACTTCAACAGAGCAATGAGGATATTGTCAAGTGTTCCATTATGAGCTTTTGAAAGTTTTAAAAAGTTTCATTTCCATAAAGCTGGAATTACTTCCCCACGGTGCTTGGTGGTAGTGATGTAAGGGGAGGGATGAAACTACACTGGTGCTAGTGGTTTATAGTGGAATAAGGTATGTAAGCAGTTTGTGGGAGGTGGTGGTGGTGTATAAACCTTGGTAATAGATACCGACAAATTGGTTTAGAAAAAAGTTTCGGTCCTGGGACCTTGATGAAGGTCACAGGATCGAAACGTTTTCTAATATGTCCTAGTGTTTGCTCACGTGTCTTTCAAAACTGTTGTGCTTGTGGTAAGGTGATCATTGCCCTGAAGCAGGTGGAGCAGTGGGTGAGAGCATGGAAAGTGATCATTGCCCTGAAGTAGGTGGAGCAGTGGGTGAGAGCAAGGAAAGTTATCATTGCCCTGGAGCAGGTGGAGCAGTGGGTGAGAGCATGGAAAGTGATCATTGCCCTGGAGCAGGTGGATCAGTGGGTGAGAGCAAGGAAAGTGATCATTGCCCTGGAGCAGGTGGAGCAGTGGGTGAGAGCATGGAAAGTGATCATTGCCTTGGAGCAGGTGGATCAGTGGGCGAGAGCATGGAAAATGATCATTGCCCTGGAGCAGGGAGAGCAATGGGTGAGAGCAAGGAAAGTGATCATTGCCCTGAAGTAGGTGGAGCAGTGGGTGAGAGCATGGAAAGTGATCATTGCCTTGGAGCAGGTAGATCAGTGGGTGAGAGCATGGAAAGTGATCATTGCCCTGGAGTAGGTGGAGCAGTGGGTGAGAGCATGGAAAGTGATCATTGCCCTGGAGTAGGTGGAGCAGTGGGTGAGAGCATGGAAAGTGATCATTGCCCTGGAGTAGGTGCATCAGTGGGTGAGAGCATGGAAAGTGATCATTGCCCTGAAGCAGGTGGAGCAGTGGGTGAGAGCATAGAAAGTGATCATTGCCCTGGAGTAGGTGGAGCAGTGTGAGAGAGAGCATGGAAAGTGATCATTGCCCTGGCGCAGGTGGAGCAGTGAGTGAGAGCATGGAAAGTGATCATTCCCTGCAGTGGGTGAGAGCATGGAAAGTGATCATTGCCCTGGAGCAGGTGGATCAGTGGGTGAGAGCATGGAAAGTGATCGTTGCCCTGGAGTAGGTGGAGCAGTGGGTGAGAGCAAGGAAAGTGATCATTTCCCTGAAGCAGGTGGAGCAGTGGGTGAGAGCATGGAAAGTGATCATTGCCCTGGCGCAGGTGGAGCAGTGGGTGAGAGCATGGAAAGTGATCATTGCCCTGGAGCAGGTGGAGCAGTGGGTGAGAGCATGGAAAGTGATCATTGCCCTGGAGCAGGTGGATCAGTCGGTGAGAGCATGGAAAGTGATCACTGCCCTGGAGCAAGTGGAGCAGTGGGTGAGAGCAAGGAAAGTGATCACTGCCCTGGAGTAGGTGGAGCAGTGGGTGAGAACATGGAAAGTAATCATTGCCTTGGAGCAGGTGGAACAGTGGGAGAGAGCATGGAAAGTGATCTTTGCCCTGGAGCAGGTGGAGTAGTGGGTGAGAGCAAGGAAAGTAATCATTGCCCTGGAGTAGGTGGAGCAGTGGGTGAGAGCATGAAACGTGACCATAGCCCTGGAGTAGGAGGATCAGTAGGTGAGAGCATGGAAAGTGATCATTGCCCTGGAGCAGGTGGAGTAGTGGGTGAGAGCAAGGAAAGTGATCATTGCCTGGAGCAGGTGGATCAGTGGGTGAAAGCAAGGAAAGTGATCATTGCCCTGGAGCAGGTGGATCAGTGGGTGAGAGCATGGAAAGTGATCATTGCCCTGGAGTAGGTGGAGCAGTGGGTGAGAGCAAGGGAAGTGATCATTGCCCTGGAGCAGGTGGATCAGTGGGTGAGAGCATGGAAAGTGATCATTGCCCTGGAGCAAGTGGAGCAGTGGGTGAGAGCATGGAAAGTGATCACTGCCCTGGAGCAGGTGGATCAGTGGGTGAGAGCATGGAAAGTGATCATTGCCCTGGAGCAGGTGGATCAGTGGGTGAGAGCAAGGAAAGTGATCATTGCCCTGGAGCAGGTGGAGCAGTGGGTGAGAGCATGGAAAGTGATCATTGCCTTGGAGCAGGTGGATCAGTGGGCGAGAGCATGGAAAGTGATCATTGCCCTGGAGCAGGTGGAGCAATGGGTGAGAGCATGGAAAGTGAACATTGCCCTGGAGTAGGTGGAGCAGTGGGTGAGAGCATGGAAAGTGATCATTGCCTTGGAGCAGGTGGATCAGTGGGTGAGAGCATGGAAAGTGATCATTGCCCTGGAGTAGGTGGAGCAGTGGGTGAGAGCATGGAAAGTGATCATTGCCCTGAAGCAGGTGGAGCAGTGGGTGAGAGCATGGAAAGTGATCATTGCCCTAGAATAGGTGGATCAGTGGGTGAGAGCATGGAAAGTGATCATTGCCCTGAAGCAGGTGGAGCAGTGGGTGAGAGCATGGAAAGTGATCATTGCCCTGGCGCAGGTGGAGCAGTGGGTGAGAGCATGGAAAGTGATCATTGCCCTGGAGCAGGTGGAGCAGTGGGTGAGAGCATGGAAAGTGATCATTGCCCTGGAGCAGGTGGATCAGTCGGTGAGAGCATGGAAAGTGATCATTGCCCTGGAGCAAGTGGAGCAGTGGGTGAGAGCAAGGAAAGTGATCACTGCCCTGGAGTAGGTGGAGCAGTGGGTGAGAGCATGGAAAGTAATCATTGCCTTGGAGCAGGTGGAACAGTGGGTGAGAGCATGGAAAGTGATCTTTGCCCTGGAGCAGGTGGAGCAGTGGGTGAGAGCATGGAAAGTGATCATTGCCCTGGAGCAGGTGGATCAGTGGGTGAAAGCAAGGAAAGTGATCATTGCCCTGGAGCAGGTGGATCAGTGGGTGAGAGCATGGAAAGTGATCATTTCCCTGGAGTAGGTGGAGCAGTGGGTGAGAGCAAGGGAAGTGATCATTGCCCTGGAGCAGGTGGATCAGTGGGTGAGAGCATGGAAATTGATCATTGCCCTGGAGCAAGTGGAGCAGTGGGTGAGAGCATGGAAAGTGATCACTGCCCTGGAGCAGGTGGATCAGTGGGTGAGAGCATGGAAAGTGATCATTGCCCTGGAGCAGGTGGAGCAATGGGTGAGAGCAAGGAAAGTGATCACTGCCCTGGAGTAGGTGGAGCAGTGGGTGAGAGCATGGAAAGTGATCATTGCTCTGGAGCAGGTGGAGCAGTGGGTGAGAGCATGGAAAGTGATCATTGCCCTGGAGCAGGTGGAGCAGTGGGTGAGAGCATGGAAAGTGATCATTGCTCTGGAGCAGGTGGAGCAGTGGGTGAGAGCATGGAAAGTGATCATTGCCCTGGAGCAGGTGGAGCAGTGGGTGAGAGCATGGAAAGTGATCATTGCCTTGGAGTAGGTGGAGCAGTGGGTGAGAGCATGGAAAGTGATCATTGCTCTGGAGCAGGTGGAGTAGTGTGTGAGAGCAAGGAAAGTAATCATTGCCCTGGAGTAGGTGGAGCAGTGGGTGAGAGCATGGAAAGTGACCATTGCCCTGGAGTAGGTGGATCAGTAGGTGAGAGCATGTAAAGTGATCATTGCCCTGTAGCAGGTGGATCAGTGGGTGAAAGCAAGGAAAGTGATCATTGCCCTGGAGCAGGTGGATTAGTGGATGAGAGCATGGAAAGTGACCATTGCCCTCGAGTAGGTGGAGCAGTGGGTGAGCATGGAAAGTGATCATTGCCCTGGAGCAGGTGGATCAGTGGGTGAAAGCATGGAAAGTAATCATTGCCCTGGAGTAGGTGGAGCAGTGGGTGAGAGCATGGAAAGTGATCATTGCCCTGGAGTAGGTGGTGCAGTGGGTGAGAGCAAGGAAAGTGATCATTGCCCTGGTGCTGGTGGATCAGTGGGTGAAAGCAAGGAAAGTGATCATTGCCCTGGTGCAGGTGGAGCAGTGGGTGAGAACATGGAAAGTGATCATTGCCCTGGTGCAGGTGGAGCAGTGGGTGAGAGCATGGAAAGTGATCATTGCCCTGGAGCAGGTGGAGCAGTGGGTGAGAGCATGGAAAGTGATCATTGCCCTGGAGCAGGTGGAGCAGTGGGTGAGAGCATGGAAAGTGATCATTGCCCTGGAGCAGGTGGATCAGTCGGTGAGAGCATGGAAAGTGATCATTGCCCTGGCGCAGGTGGAGCAGTGGGTGAGAGCATGGAAAGTGATCATTGCCCTGGAGCAGGTGGAGCAGTGGGTGAGAGCATGGAAAGTGATCATTGCCCTGGAGCAGGTGGAGCAGTGGGTGAGAACATGGAAAGTGATCATTGCCCTGGTGCAGGTGGAGCAGTGGGTGAAAGCATGGAAAGTGATCATTGCCCTGGAGCAGGTGGAGCAGTGGGTGAGAGCATGGAAAGTGATCATTGCCCTGGAGCAGGTGGAGCAGTGGGTGAGAGCATGGAAAGTGATCATTGCCCTGGAGCAGGTGGAGCAGTGGGTGAGAGCATGGAAAGTGATCATTGCCCTGGAGCAGGTGGAGCAGTGGGTGAGAGCATGGAAAGTGATCATTGCCCTGGTGCAGGTGGAGCAGTGGGTGAGAGCATGGAAAGTGATCATTGCCCTGGAGCAGGTGGAGCAGTGGGTGAGAGCATGGAAAGTGATCATTGCCCTGGAGCAGGTGGAGCAGTGGGTGAGAGCATGGAAAGTGATCATTGCCCTGGAGCAGGTGGAGCAGTGGGTGAGAGCATGGAAAGTGATCATTGCCCTGGAGCAGGTGGAGCAGTGGGTGAGAGCATGGAAAGTGATCATTGCCCTGGTGCTGGTGGATCAGTGGGTGAAAGCAAGGAAAGTGATCATTGCCCTGGAGCAGGTGGAGCAGTGGGTGAGAGCATGGAAAGTGATCATTGCCCTGGAGCAGGTGGAGCAGTGGGTGAGAGCATGGAAAGTGATCATTGCCCTGGAGCAGGTGGAGCAGTGGGTGAGAGCATGGAAAGTGATCATTGCCCTGGAGCAGGTGGAGCAGTGGGTGAGAGCATGGAAAGTGATCATTGCCCTGGTGCTGGTGGATCAGTGGGTGAAAGCAAGGAAAGTGATCATTGCCCTGGAGTAGGTGGAACAGTGGGTGAGAGCATGGAAAGTGATCATTGCCCTGGAGCAGGTGGAACAGTGGGTGAGAGCAAGGAAAGTGATCATTGCCCTGGAGCAGGTGGATCAGTGGGTGAGAGCAAGGAAAGTGATCATTGCCCTGGAGCAGGTGGATCAGTGGGTGAGAGCATGGACAGGGAGGTGTACCTCATGCACTTCTTATTCATTCAAAAAGCATTAATAGTATTACAAGTTTAATTTAAGCTAGCAATAAACTTAAATTTTCTCGCTTGGCGGAGTCTCTGGCACTTCTTTAGGTAGCCATAATCATACCTCACAGGTGTCCCAGGAAAGACTTGAATGAGAAAATGTCCCGCAATTCCATTTGGTTCTTTTCACGGTAGCTTTGATGCCATTCACCAGTCACCGCCAAGGTCGCTGGTTACCCAAGATTATGAGTTTTTCCTCTTCAACTGGCCCGCCAGACCTTGCTACACAATATTAAAATTTCCACAAACGAAAGCAAAATTGGATGGCAGGCAAGAATCGGGTGGAATATAATCTTTAGTCAAGAGGCGCTTGGGGAACGGGGATGATTGAGGGCATTCTTGGTATACCTCAGACATCAATGCTTCAGTATATTATATTAATGTGAAAACACTGTACCAGTAGGGGAGTCTCACAGCCACTGGGGAATGGAAGGCAATCATGGTTGATCCCATGTAGCTCACCAACTTATTAACCAACGCCTTTTTATTTCATTATACGCCAAAGGCCTGTGAAATAAATTTGTGGGAAGGTTTTTTTTCATGTCATTCATTTCCCTGGTGTTTAACAAAGAATTATTTTCACTATTTTTTCCCCGTCTGTACTGCCATATGCATGAAGAGTTGAATATTATTGGATGCATTAAATTTCCTAGACAGTGTGCAGAAACCATTAATGTTGCGAGAATGAGGCAGTTTATAATTTGGAGGTAAATACTTGTATATATAAACAATCTTTACTGAGATTGTCATGAGTATTTATCAGTAATTACAGACATGTTATAATTATTTTGTTTCTCTGAATTTTTCTGTTATATACCGTATTCCCAAAGATGTTACCACATGTGGGTCTTTCCAGGATATATAAAATGTGTTATAATAAGAATTGATTGAAGAAACTGGTTATTATGTGACCAGTTATGTTCCCCAGTGAGGGGGATACATCACAATTTTTATTGAATATTACATTAACATACTGTAATATAGTTACAGACTTGTTACAAATGGAGCTGAAGGAGCCATCTATGGTGCTTTAAGAAATAAAGTATGTACATAGCGTGATTTATATATTTTGAATATAGAATATTACTGGTTTATTGACATCTGGGTAAATCAGCTGTTTCGTACCATAATAGTGTTTACGGTCAGGTGATACAATGACTAAAATAATATCTGCTGTAGAATGTAGTCGAAAAATAATATACATTGTGTAGTTATTAAATAGTTGTATGTAGGATATTTATTTATTTATTTTTGCTAGGGCTTTGAGAAGCGATTTTGAGAGATTCTCGATCTTGCATTCTAAGGTGTGAGCAGGAGGCGAGGGGTACCCTTATGGGCCAACCTGTTGAAGGGAGACGATAGGGACACTGTAATATCAATATTTCAAGGTCCTCGAGCTGCTGGAACAGCGGAGAGGCAAGACTGGAAAGCAATATTGAGGAGTGCATGTAGTCCGGCCGAGATGGTCACCTGTGTAGAGCGTGTAGCTATACTGACATGCCAGGTCTGTACCAAACCAGATTCCTGCTTAAGAAAATGGTTACAAAGTCAACATTACAATAAAACCTGGTTAGAAAACTTTTGTCGGCAAAAGCTCCTGGAACAAGTTCTAACATGACTGTTAAGTCAGACCAATATTTGTGATGAAAGGGTGAATTGTGTAGGCGTGTGTAGGTATATAGTTCGTGTGTGTGTGTGTGTGTGTGTGTGTGTGTGTGTGTGTGTGTATGTATGCTTGATATAAGTGTTTGTTTGACAGCTTAAGTTTACAACTATGTTATTTTACTATATTAGTTCCCCTTATTAATATTTCATACTTTTTCACATTTATATTTACATTCGAAACTACTTTCATCCATATTTTATGTTCCCATAGTGATTATAATTAAAGGTCATGGTCTTATTTTCACTGGGGTCCTTATGTTCTCACTCAGAGGGTGCGATCTGCAGCGGTTACCTAACACCTAGGTACCTAATTCAAAGTGAATAACTGCAACTGGTAAGGAAACATTTCCATCCAACGTTCCTATTCGACCGAGGATCGAACCCCAATCAAACTGTTGGTTGAGACCGATACGAAATGTGCCACGGGCACAAGCAGGCCTAAGAATAAATAATACAGACATGAAAACTACAGAATGCATTTCCACACTGATTTTTTTATTTTGCCACCGAAATGGCTAATATATTGTGCACCCATATCCATCCTGTGGACGGTAGTGAAAGAGCATATTGATACACAAAAGGCTTAAGAAGAATATACGAGATGGACATTATAATCGGGTAGTATAACAGCAGAGAGCTGCCTAGTTGACCAAGAAAGACGCGCGACAGACGCCAGATTGGCAGACGCTTCCTGGTCCTTCATTTCCAGGGTGGACAGCAATACAGGCACATTAGTTTTTTCTCCCTACGCGAGATGAGAAGAGCAGTGTGTAAAATGTCGTAAAAGCAGACAGTCTGGGACAGAAACGACCCATCACCAGCGATATGCTCCATGTAATGGCTCGATTCCCGCGGCGTCACTTGGGAGAGCTTGTGAGCCCCGGGAAGCACTTACACAGTCAGCAGCATGGGGATCGTTAAGAACCTTACACAGTCAGCATCATAGGGTTCACGAAGAACCTTACAGTCTGCATCTAAGGGTCATTAAAACCCTCTTAATCCAGGCTAGCTTCGGGAACGCTGAAAGTCTGCACCATAGTGTGAGTTAAGAATTATTTGTCACATACTCTAAGATCTGAATGTCAAATGCTTTACAGACGATGTTACCAGGCGAATGTATGGAGAACAAACCCTGCGGGCACTTTTAATTGCTAAGTAAGAGTGGATGGAGATGTATTTAAATGTCGGAAAATCAATTTGCAAAAAAAAAAAAAAAAAAAAAAAATCCCCATCAAAGTACACAGTAATTTAGTCCCACTACCAAACTCCAGATAATAGGTATTGACTCCTAGCGGAAACTAAGCAGTGTATCCCATACTCAGGAGCGAGAACGTGCTACATGACCAAGGGGTCAATATGACTTGTTTCCTTTCTGCTAAGTGACGGTATAAGGAGAAATTACAGCTCTTACCCACCATGTGATGAGTACCAGCAGTCACAATATTAGGAAATGAGACCCACCTGTCGTTAAAATTTCAGAAATTTTGATGAGTATGAATTTCAGTGACTGGTATTCTGACGCATCGAGTGATTATTGAGTGGTCTCCTCTGACAGTCATTTGACAACATTCACCCAGGGCATTGTTGGTGGTTTATAGGCAGGGTCTTCGAATGGCTGAAGCGACATTCTATGGTCTTGCACTAAACAATATACATCAGTGTCTCCCGCGACGTGAGCACCAGGGAGCCGAATTAATATTCACTGGTCTCTCTAATTTGACTTGTGTTCCAAACGTCTGTTCAGTGATGTGTGTGGAAGACTCATCCAAGTGTTATTAGTGAACTTTCCGGACTTATTATTATTATAATCAAGGGGAAGCGCTAAACCCATAGGATTATACAGCATCTGTGCGGGGGGGATGTGGAAGGCATTAAGGGAACTAGAGCACAAATCCAATTCCCTAGATCAAGAGCCCCTCACCAGCATCAAGGAACCTTCATTGAGGGGTTTCCGGACTTAGCCAGGGTCCACATTCTTGTAAGTGAACTGTGGCTTCGAGGAAATTGCGGAGAATCAGCTATAATGAGTGACGACTCTCGTATATGACGACCGCTCAGCATCCTGCCCTGACCTCAACACGAGGTCAGGGCAGGAGAGGACAAATGCCTCCTTCACGGGTCTATCATATAGATGGCCCGTCAGCGAGTAGTCCACCCTCGGGGAGAACTACATCTGAGGAGTCTGGTGAAAGTCTTCTCCTTACCTTATCCATTAAGCCGATTGCACTCCATAATCTTGTGTAAGGCAGGCAGGGCCCTGACTGACATACAGTTGGTACAGGACAAGTAAGGTGAATAACCTCTAAAGTTACGTCAACACGTCGTTTATCTACCCTCATCCTGGCCTAAGCTTCATTAAAGAACAAAAGACACAATACCGTGACTGGTACAATACACAAATAACCCGCACTTGATTTCCGCTGTTAATTAATTTTGAGTCTATTCACCTAGAGGCCACCAACCTCTCGAGGTGCTCTATCAAGCAAATGGTGAACACCTCCACAGGTGGCTGTCAAAGCCACACCTAGGTGTACAATTACCAGTTTGATGTATCTGATAACACCTGGTTCCTGCTGTATTATTCGGCTGAATGTTCCAGCGTAATTGGTCACTGAATGAGGCTTAGTACACAAATAACCCGCACATACGAGAAAGAAGCTTGTGACGTTTTGGTCCGACTTGGACTACTGATAAGCACACAGACCCACTAAGGGGAGGGTACCAGTATATATACTCCCGGTCCTCTCCTATATGTGCTGGCTCCCTCTCCGTCAGTCAGTGTGACCTGTCAACAGTTCAAGCCGGATCGAAACGTCGTCATAAGCTTCTTTCTCCTATATGCGGGCTATTTGTGTACTAAGCTTCATTCAGTGACAAGTTACGCTGGAACATTCAGCCAGGTAATGAAGCAGGAACCAGGTGTCACCAGAGACATCAAACTGGTAAGTAAGCACCTAGGTGCGGTTATGACAGCCACCTGTTGTGTTCACCATTTGCTTGATAGAGCGCCTGGAGAGGCTGGTGGCCTAGGTGAATAGGCTGACATTAATTAACAGAGGAAGTCAAGTGTATACACACACTTCCACACACCCCTCCCCCGGACACACGCTTCTCTCATTCACCTTCCTCACGGACACGTCACACACACCTACCTCACAAACGTACGTCACACACACACACACACACACACACACACACACACACACACCAAATGACACACGTCTCTCACACACTTCCTTCTGGCCTCGCTCAAATATTTTCCATCTGATTTGCCCTCCGTCTTCTGTGGCTCCCACACGGAGGGCGGAGAAGGATCGGGAGGAAAGAGAAAAATGGAAGGGAGGGAAGAAATTGACGGAAGAGGAAGAGGAGTGAGCGTAGGCAGCGGACATTAAACGTTTCTCATACATTCCTTGTTAAACTCGCTGGAGTCTTAGAAACCGAGGTTTACCTCTCAGGAAGGGCCTTGACGCTGGTGAGGGACTCTTTACCCAAGGAAACAAACCTATCCTCCTCTTCCTTGGATCGAACCCGGATGCCTCCCAGTAGACACGAGCTGTATGGCCTCCTTCGGGGGCTTGTGGCTCTTGCGGGACAAAAGTAGTCTTATCAGAAGACACCCAAGAAAGACTATGAAGCACGAGAAACTACACAGTATAAAACACTACACACAAATATATTACCGGACGTGAAAAGAAATAATTTTGTGAAACAACTCGGTGTGTTAAGCGGATCACTGCACACAGCTGCGTGCTGGTCTGGAAAATACGAAGCAACGAAATTACCAGTGGTAAGGAACATTAATATGATGCTGCAATCTCGCTCTAAATTACATTGTTAATAAACAGAGAAGGAAAAAATGTGGATTACATTATAGAAGGAATACAATACACAAATAACCTGTACATAGGAGAGAGAGAGAAGCTTATGACGACGTTTCGGTCCGACTTGGACCATTTACAAGTCACACAATTTGACTTGTAAATGATCCAAGTCAGACCGAAACGTCGTCATAAGCTTCTCTCTCCTGTGTATCGTTCCAGTCACGGTACTGTGCCTTCTTTATAAAAAGAACATTCATTGTGTGTTAAACATTATTTTGAAGCGTACTGATCGGGAATTTCTAGAAAAATGTTTATATGCCTTATTTTCTAGGTGAGCAGCAGTGCTCATACCAACCGCCCACCTCATAGTGAGGTCCCAATAGTAATTATTATTATAATCAACGGGAAGCGCTAAACCCGGAGGATTATACAGCGCGTGGGGGGGGATGTGGAAGGCATTCAGGCTTAATTCGGGGAACTGGAGCACAGATCCAATTTCCTAAATCAAGAGCCCCTCACCAACATCAAGGAACCTTCCTTGAGGGATATCACAGTAAACTACATTTATAATGGTAATAATTTGCTCTAGCGGTACGGTAGTATTTAGTGTACAAAACTAAGTATGTCATATACAACAATTTTCACTTTATTTTTTTTTTTTACAAATTAGCGAGCCCAAGCTTTGATCATACGAAGCGATTATAAAAATGTTTTCCAATACATAAAAATGTTTCTGCTAACAAATATAATTACACACGGCTCCAGCTTTTAAACGAGAGGATGTGAGAAGTGATTAACGAAATCGTAATAACAAGATTGTAAAACAAGCCTCGGTACAGGTGGGTTTTGAATCCCAGGGTTCAAAACCTGGAGTTTTATGACTCACTTGCCATGGGTTCTAACCCCACCAGTACCGTAATTTGAGAACTGTTTGTTAGTACATAAAAGATAGTGTTAGTGCGGGTACTCACCACCCTCAGCGCCGCCTGTCACGTCTACTTCTCTTGCTCTTAACGAGAGGTTTCACTCCATGCACTCGTAATATAAACACAATTATATAACTAAGTAGTTAATTATTAAATGCTAGTGTTTTTCGTAAATACGCAAAATTGGGAATTCCATACTGAATCAACTGATAAACAGCGTTACCTCTGACCTTCACGTTGCTCACGTGTTTCATCACTAGAATCTTCTTTAACGTTTACACTGAAAAGTTGTATAGAAAAACTGTAGTTAATCTTAGAGGCGGCGACACACTTGTTAACAACAGGGCTTCAGACACACCTGTCAACACACGGCTTCAGACACACCTGTCAACACCAAGGCGTCAGACACTCTGTCAACACCAGGGCTTCAGACACATCTGTCAACACCAGGGCTTCAGACACACCTGTCAACACACGGCTTCAGACACACCTGTCAACACCAAGGCGTCAGACACTCTGTCAACACCAGGGCTTCAGACACACCTGTCAACACCAAGGCGTCAGACACTCTGTCAACACCAGGGCTTCAGACACATCTGTCAACACCAGGGCTTCAGACACACCTGTCAACACACGGCTTCAGACACACCTGTCAACACCAAGGCGTCAGACACTCTGTCAACACCAGGGCTTCAGACACACCTGTCAACGCCAGGGCGTCAGACACAAATCTTGTGAAGGGTAACTTCAGTGGTTGTCGGTTAATTATTGGGTTTAAAGGCTATCGACTACACAAAGGGTTGTTAAGGTTGCGTGTAACCAGTTCACCACCAGTCAAGAATACTTTAACCCCTAGTACAGACACTAAAACGATATCCAAATGTACACACTCTAAGATATACACATCTGCAATCTTACACACATTAATACTCTCAGCGCATGCTCACCAAGAGACAGACTCCTCAGAAAATATACAAAATCGCCATTGCTTATGAGAAAATGCTCACAGTGACAATTTATTCCTATATTTTGGCACAAGAAAACTCATACTATACGATGTCAACAAAAATCTAAATTAATTCATTATTTTACAGGGAAATTATTGCCAATTACAGTCTATGGTTATTACATAGCACGTCATCAGCTAGTGACGCTAGTGAGGGGGAAATTGGAACTAACCGCCCTGTCCTCAGATCAAACCTCATTACCCCACCAACCCTTCCATTCCATAAGTGTTTGTAAGACCGTTACGGATTTAGAGCGTTTTTATCTGATTATACAACAACTGGAGTTTTATAAGTGTGATAAAATATATAACCTGGTCGATTACATCTTGTCATTACGAGTCAAGAATTAGGAATTGGTCATTAGGAATTTTGGTATGTTCATTTCCAGAGTATAAGTGATAATTGTGACAAAAATTGAATAGAAGCAATAAAGAGAGACCGATATTTGTAGGATTTAATAATAATAAATAAAAATCAATACATAATAAAGAATAACTTTTAATAGTATATTATTATTATTATTTAGTAGATGAGTGACTCACCAATTCTGGAAGCAATATGCTTGATATATTAAGTGTTATCGTATGATGGTGTTGTTGTTTAATGGTGAATATGATGAAGCTATGGATAATATAATTCTTTTATGGTGAAGATGATGGCGCTATGGAGAATATTACGGTAATATAGTGAATGTTATGATGATATAGTGAATATGATGGCACAACAGGGAATATTTCTGATGTTATGGCGAGTGTTTTAAATCCAAAAGAAAGTTGTAATGAACGACTATCGGTGAACGAGTAGACTAATGACTAGACTCAAACTGTAGTTCTTGCTTGTAGCAACACCAATACTATAACCATTCAACAGGTGAGTGTAATTGTGTTATGAGTATGAGAGCGTTATAGTGAACGTGATACTATGGTGATTATGAGTGTTATGGTATGATAAAGTTATGGTGGCTATGATAGTGTTATGGTGACTATGATACTGTTATAGTATGACAGTGTTATGGTGACTATGATAATGTTATAGTATGACAGTGTTATGGTGACTACGATGTTATAGTATGACAGTGTTATGGTGACTATGATAGTGTTATAGTATGACAGTGTTATGGTGACTACGATGTTATAGTATGACAGTGTTATGGTGACTATGATAGTGTTATAGTATGACAGTGTTATGGTGACTACGATGTTATAGTATGACAGTGTTATGGTGACTATGATAGTGTTATAGTATGACAGTGTTATGGTGACTACGATGTTATAGTATGACAGTGTTATGGTGACTATGATAGTGTTATAGTATGACAGTGTTATGGTGACTACGATGTTATAGTATGACAGTGTTATGGTGACTATGATAGTGTTATAGTATGACAGTGTTATGGTGACTACGATGTTATAGTATGACAGTGTTATGGTGACTATGATAGTGTTATAGTATGACAGTGTTATGGTGACTACGATGTTATAGTATGACAGTGTTATGGTGACTATGATAGTGTTATAGTATGACAGTGTTATGGTGACTACGATGTTATAGTATGACAGTGTTATGGTGAGTATAATAGTGTTATGGTGACTATGATAGTGTTATTGTGACTATGAGAGTGTTATAGTATGATAGTGTTATCGTGACTATGATAGTGTTATAGTATGACAGTGTTATGGTGATTATGAGAGTGTTATAGTATGACAGTGCTATGGTGACTATGATAGTGTTAAGACGGTGTTATAGTGACCATGATAGTCTTATGGTGTTAAAGTGACTATAATAGTGTTGTGTTAGTGTTATAGTGGCTTTGAGAGTCTTATGATGGTGTTACAGTGACTATGATAGTGTTATGATGGTGTTATAGTGAGTATGATGGAGTTATAGTGAATATGATAGCGTTATGATGGTGTTATAGTGACTATGATAGTGTTATGATGGTGTTATAGTGATGTTACAGTGGTGTTACAGTATGATGGTGTTATAGTGAATATGATAGCGTTATGAAGGTGTTATAGTGACTATGAGAATGTTATGATGGTGTTATCGTGACTTGATAGTGTCATCATGGTGTTACAGTGACTATGATAGTGTTATGATGGTGTTATAGAGACTATGCTAGCGTTATGATGGTGTTATAGTGGCTATAATAATGTTATGTTGGTGTTATAGTGGTGTTGTAGTGAGTATGATGGTGTTATAGTGAATTTGATAGCGTTATGATGGAGCTATAGTGACTCTGATAGTGTTATGATGGTGTTATAGTGACTGTGATAGTGTTATGATGGTGTTATAGTTACTATGATAGTGTTATGGTGTTATAGTGACTATGATAGTCTTATGGTAGTGTAATAGTGACTTTGATAGTGTTATGATGGAGTTATAGTGACCATGATAATCTTACGGTGTTATAGTGAATTTGATAGTGTTATGATGGTGTTATAGTGAGTATGATAGTGTTATGATGGTGTTATAGTGACTATGATAGTCTTATGATGGTGTTATAGTGACTATAGTGTTATGATGGTGTTATAGTGACTATGATATTGTTATGATGGTGTTATAGTGACCATGATAGTGTTATGATGGTGTAATAGTGATTATGATACTGTTATGATTGTGTTATAGTGACTATGATAGTGTTATGAAGGTGTAATAGTGATTATGATACTGTTATGATTGTGTTATAGTGACTATGATAGTGCTATGATGGTGTTCTAGTGATTATGATAGTGTTATGATGGTGTTATATTGACTTTGATAGTGTTATGATTGTGTTATAGTGACTATGATAGTCTCATGATGGTGTTATAGTAACTATGACAGTGTTATGATGGTGTCATAGTGGCTATGATAGAGATATGATGGTTTTATAGTGACTACGATAGTGTTATGATGGTGTTATAGTGACTATGATAGTGTTATGATGGTGTTATAGTGACTATGATAGTGTTATGATGGTGTTATAGTGACTATGATAGTGTTATGATGGTGTTATAGTGACTATGATAGCCTAATGATGGTGTTATAGTGACTATGATAGTGTTGTGGTGTTATAGTGATTATGATAGTGTTATGATGGTGTTATAGTGACTATGATAGTGTTATGATGGTGTTATAGTGGTTATGATGTTATGATGGTGTTATAGTGACGATGATAGTGTTATGATGGTGTTATAGTGACTATGATAGTGTTATGATGGTGTTATAGTGACTATGATAGTGTCATGATGGTGTTATAGTGACTATGATAGTGTTATGATGGTGTTATAATGACTATGATAGTGTTATGATGGTGTTATAGTGACTATGAGAGTGCTATGATGGTGTTATAGTGACTATGATTGTGTTATGATGGTGTTATAGCGGCTATGATAGAGTTATGATGGTGTTATAGTGACTATGATAGTGTTATGGTGTTATAGTGACTATGATAGTGTTATGATGGTTTTACAGTGACTATGATAGTCTTACGATGGTGTTATAGTGACTATGATAGTGTTATGATGGTTTTACAGTGACTATGATAGTCTTACGATGGTGTTATAGTGACTATGATAGTGTTATGATGGTGTTATAGTGATTATGATAATGTTATGATGGGGTTATAGTGATTATGATAGTGTTATGATGGTGTTACAGTGACTATGATAGTGTTATGATGGTTTTTATAGTGACTATGATAGTGCTATGATGGTGTTATAGTGACTATGAGAGTGTTATGATGGTGTAATAGTGCCTATGATAGTGTTATGATGGTGTTTTAGTGACTATGATAGTGTTATGATGTTATAGTGACTATGATAGTGTTATGATGGTGTTATAGAGACTATGATAGTGTTATGATGGTGTTATAGTGACTATGATAGTGTTATGATGGAGTTATAGTGACTATGACAGCGTTATGATGGTGTTATAGTGACCATGATAGTGTTATGATGGTGTTATAGTGACTATGATAAAATTATGATGGTTTTACAGTGACTGTGATAGTGTTATGATGGTTTTACAGTGACTTTGATAGTGTTATGATGGTGTTATAGTGACTATGATAGTGTTACGATGGTGCTACAGTGACTATGAGAGTGTTATGATGGTGTTATAGTGACTGTGATAGTGTTATGGTGTTATAGTGACTATGATAGTGTTATGATGGTTTTACAGTGACTATGATAGTCTTATGATGGTGTTATAGTGATTATGATAGTCTTATGATGGTGTTATAGTGACTATGATAGTCTTATGATGGTGTTATAGTGACTAATAGTGTTATGATGGGGTTATAGTGACTATGATAGTGTTATGATGGTGTTATATGACTATGATAGTGTTATGATAGTGTTATAATGACTATGATAGTGTCATGCTGGTGTTATAGTGACTCTGATAGAGTTATGAAGGTGTTATAGTGACTATGATAGTGTTATGATGTTATAGTGACAACGATAGGGTTATGATGGTGTTATAGTGACTATGATAGTGTTATAGTGACTATGATAGTGTTATGATGGTGTTATTGTGATTATGATGGTGTTATGATGGTGTTACAGTGAACATGATAGTGTTATGATGGTGTTATAGTTACTATGATAGTGTTATGAAGGTGTTATAGTGACCATGATAGTGTTATGGTGTTATAGTGACAATGATAGTGTTATTATGGAGTAATAGTTACTATGATAGTGTTATGATGGTGTTGTAGTGACTCTGATAGTGTTATGATGGTGTTATAGTTACTATGGTAGTGTAATGGTGTTACAGTGACTATGATAGTCTTATGGTGGTGCTATAGTGATTTTGATAGTGTTATGATGGAGTTATAGTGACTATGATAATCTTAAGGTGTTATAGTGACTTTGATAGTGTTATGATGGTGTTATATTGACTATGATAGTCTTATGATGGTGTTATAGTGATTATGATAGTGTTATGATGGTGTTATAGTGACTATGATAGTGTTATGATAGTGTTATAGTGACCATTATAGTGTTATGATGGTGTTATAGTGACTATGATGGTGTTAAGATGGTGTTATAGTGACTATGATAGTGTTATGACGATGTTATAGTGACAATGATAGTGTTATGGTGTTATAGTGACTATTATAGTGTTATTATGGTGTTATAGTGACTATAATAGTGTTATGATGGTGTTATAGTGACTATGATAGTGTTATGATGGTGTTATAGTGACTAGGATAGTGTTATGATCGTGTTATAGTGACTATGGTAGTGTTATGATTGTGTTATAGTGACTATGATAGTGTTATGATGGTGTTATAGTGACTATGATAGTGTCATGATGGTGTTATAGTGACTATGATAGTGTTATGATGGTGTTATAGTGACTATGATAGTGTTATGATTGTGTTATAATGACTGTGATAGTGTTATGATGGTGTTATAGTGACTATGATAGTGTTATGATGGTGTTATAGTTACTATGATAGTGTTATGATGGTGTTATAGAGACTATGATAGTGCTATGTTGGTGTTACAGTGACTATGATAGTGTTATGATGGTGTTATAGTGACTATGAGAGTGTTATGATGGTGTTATAGTGACTATGATAGTGTTATAATGGTGTTATAATGACTATGATAGTGTTATGATGGTGTTATAATCACTATGATAGTGCTATGATGGTGTTATAGTGACTATGATAGTGTTATGATGGTGTTATAGTGACTATAATAGTGTTATGATGGTGTTATATTGACTATGATAGTGTTATGATGGTGTTATAGTGATTATGATCGCGTTATGATGGTGTTATAGTGACTATGATAGTGTTATAATGATGTTTTAGTGACTATGATAGTGTTATGGTGTTATAGTGACTATAATAGTGCTATGATGGTTTTACAGTGACTATGATAGTGTTATGATGGTGTTATAGTGACTATGATAGTGTTATGATGGTGTTATAGTGGCTATGATAGTGTTATGATGGTGTTATAGTGACTATGATAGTGTTATGATGGTGTTATAGTGACTATGATGGTGTTATGATGGTGTTATAGTGACTATGATAGTGTTATGATTTTGTTATTGTGAGTATGATAGTGTTATAGTGAGTATGATGGTGTTATGATGGTGTTATAGTGACTATGATAGTGTTATGATGGTGTTATAGTGACTATGATAGTGTTATGATGATGTTATAGTGACTATAATAGTGTTATGATGGAGCTATAGTGACTATGATAGTGTTATGATGGTGTTATAGTGATTAGGATCGCGTTATGATGGTGTTATAGTGACTATGATAGTGTTATGATGATGTTATAGTGATTATGATAGTGTTATGGTGTTGTAGTGACTATAATAGTGCTATGATGGTTTTACAGTGACTATGATAGTGTTATGATGGTGTTATAGTGACTATGATAGTGTTATGTTGGTGCTATAGTGGCTATGATAGTGTTATGATGGTGTTATAGTGACTATGATAGTGTTATGATGGTGTTATAGTGACTATGATAGTGTTATGTTGGTGTTATAGTGACTATGACAGTGTTATGATTTTGTTATTGTGAGTATGATAGTGTTATAGTGAGTATGATGGTGTTATGATGGTGTTATAGTGACTATGATAGTGTTATGATGGTGTTATAGTGACTATGATAGTGTTATGATGATGTTATAGTGACTATGATAGTGTTATGATGGTGTTATAGTGACTATGGTAGTGTTATGATGGTGTTATAGTGACTATGATAGTGTTATGATGTTATAGTGACTATGATAGTGTTATGATGGTGTTATAGTGACTATGATAGTGTTATGATGGTGTTATAGTGACTATGATAGTGTTATGATGGTGTTATAGTGACTATGATAGTGTTATGATGGTGTTATAGTGACTATGATAGTGTTATGATGGTGTACTCGTGATAACCAGAGCTCCTGTACTCATAACGTCGTTTTCTATTTTACAACAACAACAAAAAAGTTGCTCAGTTCTGATTGTATTCAAATTCACTAATTAAAAAATTCCGCTAACATATTTTGTATTGATTCCTTCCCTCATTAACTAATTAACCCAGGTTTATTAATATTATGTTTTGATATTTTATGCTTCAATAAATGTCACCAGTGGAGAGCCATCGAATGGTCAGCACACACACACACACACACTCACACACACACACACACACATACACTCACACTCACACACACACATACACTTACACTCACACACACACACACACACACTTACACTCACACACATACACACACACACTTACACTCACACACACACACACACACACACACACTCACACACACACACACACACACACTTACACACACACACACACACACACACACACACACTCAGTCTCACACACACACACACATACACACTCACACACACACACACACACACACACACACACTCACACTCACACACACACACACACACACATTGACACTCACACACACACACACACTCACACTCACACTCACACACACACACACACACACACACACACACACACACACACACACACACACACACACACACACACAGTGGGCACCTGTGACGAGCGGGGTCCCACAGGGGTCGGTCCTAGGACCAGTGCTATTTTTGGTATATGTGAACGACATGACGGAAGGGTTAGACTCAGAAGTGTCCCTGTTTGCAGATGATGTGAAGTTAATGAGGAGAATTAAATCTGATGAGGACCAGGCAGGACTTCAAAGAGACCTGGACAGACTGGACACCTGGTCCAGCAAATGGCTTCTCGAATTTAATCCTGCCAAATGCAAAGTCATGAAGATAGGGGAAGGGCACAGAAGACCACAGACAGAGTATAGGCTAGGTGGCCAAAGACTGCAAACCTCACTCAAGGAGAAAGATCTTGGGGTGAGTATAACACCGAGCATGTCTCCGGAAGCACACATCAATCAGATAACTGCTGCAGCATATGGGCGCCTGGCAAACCTGAGAACAGCATTCCGACACCTTAGTAAGGAATCATTCAAGACACTGTACACCGTGTATGTCAGGCCCATACTGGAGTATGCAGCACCTGTTTGGAACCCGCACTTGATAAAGCACGTCAAGAAACTAGAGAAAGTACAAAGGTTTGCAACAAGGTTAGTTCCAGAGCTAAGGGGAATGTCCTATGAAGAAAGATTAAGGGAAATCGGCCTGACGACACTGGAGGACAGGAGGGTCAGGGGAGACATGATAACGACATATAAAATACTGCGTGGAATAGACAAGGTGGACAAGGACAGGATGTTCCAGGGAGGGGACACAGAAACAAGAGGCCACAATTGGAAGTTGAAGACACAAATGAGTCAGAGAGATAGTAGGAAGTATTTCTTCAGTCATAGAGTTGTAAGGCAGTGGAATAGCCTAGAAAATGACGTAGTGGAGGCAGGAACCATACACAGTTTTAAGACGAGGTTTGATAAAGCTCATGGAGCGGGGAGAGAGAGGGTCTAGTAGCAACCGGTGAAGAGGCGGGGCCAGGAGCTAGGACTCGACCCCTGCAACCACAAATAGGTGAGTACAAATAGGTGAGTACACACACACACACTCACACACTAACACACAAAAACACACACTCACACACACACACACACACACACACACTCACACTGACACTCACACACACACACACACACACACACACACTCACACACACACACTGACACTCACACACACACACACACACACACACACTCACACTGACACTCACACACACACACACACACACACACACACACACACACACGCACACACACACAAACACACACTGACACTCACACACAAACACACACACACACACTCACACACACACACTCACACACACACACACACACACACGCACTCACACACACACTCACACAATCACACACACACACACACTCAGAAACACACACACACACACACACACACACACACTCACACACACACACTCACACACACACACACTCTCACACACAAAATCAGAACGACAGCAGCTGAGGGAGAGGACAAAAAAGCGAAAGGAGCTAGGAAAAGAGACAAGGATGGAACCAGCAGAGGTCAGTCAGAGCAGAACAGAACAGCAAGGGCAAGCACACACACAACTATTCTCAGAACCATACAACCTATCACACCATCCCAACACACACTACAATCCATACCCACAGCCTCCACCCAACACCGAGCTATAGAATCCCACAGTATGCCACCAGGTCTCCCACCCTCACAGGCCCCCCAAACCACAGTGTTGGAAAGGAAACTGAAGGTATGGTACACAAACGCTGATGGAATAACAAATAAGTGGGAGGAGTGGCATGAAAGAGTCAAAGAAGCATCACCGGACATCATAGCTCTCACAGAAACCAAGCTTACAGGTATGATAACAGATGCCATCTTTCCAACGGGATACCAAGTCCTGAGGAAAGACAGAGGGAACAGGGGGGGTGGCGGAGTGGCGTTGCTGATCAAAAATCGCTGGAATTTTGATGAGCTGGAGAGAGGAGACAGCGGAGAAGAAAGTGATTACATAGTGGGAACACTTCACTCTGGAGGTCCCATGGTGGTAATAGCAGTGATGTATAACCCACCACAGAACAGCAGGAGGCCAAGGCAAGAGTACGACGAGAGCAATAGAGCGATGGTTGACACACTGGCTAGAGTGGCCAGAAGAGCTCATGCATGCAGGGCAAAGCTCCTGATCATGGGTGACTTTAACCACAAGGAGATCGATTGGGAGAACTTGGACCCACATGGGGGCCAAGATACATGGAGGGCTAAGATGATGGAGGTGGTACTGGAAAACTTCATGTGCCAACACGTAAGGGAAACTACAAGAGAGAGAGGAGAGGATGAACCAGCAAGGCTGTATTTAGTATTCACCTTGAGTAGTGCAGATATCGAGGACATCACATATGAAAGACCCCTTGGGGCCAGTGACCATGTGGTTTTAAGCTTCGAATACACAGTAGAGCTACAAGTGGAGGGAGAAGCAGGAAGGCCAGGACGAATGAAGCCAAACTACAAGAAAGGGGACTACACAGGAATGAGGAACTACCTGAACGGGGTTCAGTGGGACAGAGAACTGGCAGGGAAGCCAGTTAATGAGATGATGGAATATGTAGCAACAAAATGCAAGGAGGCTGAGGAGAGGTTTGTACCCAAGGGTAACAGGATTAATGAAAAAGCCAGGATGAGCCCATGGTATACCCAAAGGTGCAGGGAGGCAAAAACCAAGTGTGCTAGGGAATGGAAGAAATATAGAAGGCAAAGGACCCAGGAGAATAAGGAGAACAGTCGTAGAGCCAGAAACGAATATGCACAGATAAGAAGGGAGGCCCAAAGACAATATGAAAATGACATAGCAGCGAAAGCCAAATCTGACCCGAAACTGTTGTACAGCCACATCAGGAGGAAAACAACAGTCAAGGACCAGGTAATCAGGCTAAGGAAGGAAGGAGGAGAGACAACAAGAAATGACCGTGAAGTATGTGAAGAACTCAACAAGAGATTCAAAGAAGTGTTCACAGAGGAGACAGAAGGGACTCCAGAAAGACGGAGAGGTGGGGCACACCACCAAGTGCTGGACACAGTGCACACAACCGAGGAAGAAGTGAAGAGGCTTCTGAGTGAGCTAGATACCTCAAAGGCAATGGGGCCAGATAACATCTCCCCATGGGTATTGAGAGAGGGAGCAGAGGCGCTATGTGTACCCCTAACAACAATATTCAATACATCTATCGAAACAGGGAGATTGCCTGAGGCATGGAAGACAGCAAATGTAGTCCCAATCTTTAAAAAAGGAGACAGACATG
>NC_091295.1:23165045-23172545 GCF_038502225.1 Cherax quadricarinatus | reverse complement strand
CATCATAGCTCTCACAGAAACCAAGCTTACAGGTATGATAACAGATGCCATCTTTCCAACGGGATACCAAATCCTGAGGAAAGACAGAGGGAACAGGGGGGGTGGAGGAGTGGCGTTGCTGATCAAAAATCGCTGGAATTTTGATGAGCTGGAGAGAGAAGATAGCGGAGAAGAAAGTGATTACATAGTGGGAACACTTCACTCTGGAGGTCCCAAGGTGGTAATAGCAGTGATGTATAACCCACCACAGAACAGCAGGAGGCCAAGGCAAGAGTACGACGAGAGCAATAGAGCGATGGTTGACACACTGGCTAGAGTGGCCAGAAGAGCTCATGCATGCAGGGCAAAGCTCCTGATCATGGGTGACTTTAACCACAAGGAGATAGATTGGGAGAACTTGGACCCACATGGGGGCCAAGATACTTGGAGGGCTAAGATGATGGAGGTGGTACTGGAGAACTTCATGTACCAACACGTAAGGGACACTACAAGAGAGAGAGGAGAGGATGAACCAGCAAGGCTGGACTTAGTATTCACCTTCAGTAGTGCAGATATCGAGGACATCACATATGAAAGACCCCTTGGGGCCAGTGACCATGTGGTTGTAAGCTTCGAATACACAGTAGAGCTACAAGTGGAGGGAGAAGCAGGAAGGCCAGGACGAATGAAGCCAAACTACAAGAAAGGGGACTACACAGGAATGAGGAACTACCTGAACGGGGTTCAGTGGGACAGAGAACTGGCAGGGAAACCAGTTAATGAGATGATGGAATATGTAGCAATAAAATGCAAGGAGGCTGAGGAGAGGTTTGTACCCAAGGGTAACAGGAGTAATGAAAAAGCCAGGATGAGCCCATGGTTTACCCAAAGGTGCAGGGAGGCAAAAACCAAGTGTGCTAGGGAATGGAAGAAATATAGAAGGCAAAGGACCCAGGAGAATAAGGAGAACAGTCGTAGAGCCAGAAATGAATATGCACAGATAAGAAGGGAGGCCCAAAGACAATATGAAAATGACATAGCAGCGAAAGCCAAATCTGACCCGAAACTGTTGTACAGCCACATCAGGAGGAAAACAACAGTCAAGGACCAGGTAATCAGGCTAAGGAAGGAAGGAGGAGAGACAACAGGAAATGACCGGGAAGTATGTGAAGAACTCAACAAGAGATTCAAAGAAGTGTTCACAGAGGAGACAGAAGGGACTCCAGAAAGACGGAGAGGTGGGGCACACCACCAAGTGCTGGACACAGTGCACACAACCGAGGAAGAAGTGAAGAGGCTTCTGAGTGAGCTAGATACCTCAAAGGCAATGGGGCCAGATAACATCTCCCCATGGGTATTGAGAGAGGGAGCAGAGGCGCTATGTGTACCCCTAACAACAATATTCAATACATCTATCGAAACCGGGAGATTGCCTGAGGCATGGAAGACAGCAAATGTAGTCCCAATCTTTAAAAAAGGAGACAGACATGAAGCATTAAACTACAGACCAGTGTCACTGACATGTATAGTATGCAAAATCATGGAGAAGATTATCAGGAGAAGAGTGGTGGAACACCTAGAAAGGAATGATCTCATCAACAGCAGCCAGCATGGTTTCAGGGACGGGAAATCCTGTGTCACAAACCTACTGGAGTTCTATGACATGGTGACAGCAGTAAGACAAGAGAGAGAGGGGTGGGTGGATTGCATTTTCTTGGACTGCAAGAAGGCGTTTGACACAGTTCCACACAAGAGATTGGTGCAAAAACTGGAGGACCAAGCAGGGATAACAGGGAAGGCACTACAATGGATCAGGGAATACTTGTCAGGAAGACAGCAGCGAGTCATGGTACGTGGCGAGGTGTCAGAGTGGGCACCTGTGACCAGCGGGGTCCCGCAGGGGTCAGTCCTAGGACCAGTGCTGTTTCTGGTATTTGTGAACGACATGACGGAAGGAATAGACTCTGAGGTGTCCCTGTTTGCAGATGACGTGAAGTTGATGAGAAGAATACACTCGATCGAAGACCAGGCAGAACTACAAAGGGATCTGGACAGGCTGCAGAACTGGTCCAGCAATTGGCTCCTGGAGTTCAATCCCACCAAGTGCAAAGTCATGAAGATTGGGGAAGGGCAAAGAAGGCCGCAGACGGAGTACAGTCTAGGGGGTCAGAGACTACAAACCTCACTCAAGGAAAAAGATCTTGGGGTGAGTATAACACCAGGCACATCTCCTGAAGCGCACATCAACCAAATAACTGCTGCAGCATATGGGCGCCTAGCAAACCTCAGAACAGCATTCCGACATCTTAATAAGGAATCGTTCAGGACCCTGTACACCGTATACGTTAGGCCCATATTGGAGTATGCGGCACCAGTTTGGAACCCACACCTAGCCAAGCACGTAAAGAAACTAGAGAAAGTGCAAAGGTTTGCAACAAGACTAGTCCCAGAGCTAAGAGGTATGTCCTACGAGGAGAGGTTAAGGGAAATCAACCTGACGACACTGGAGGACAGGAGAGATAGGGGGGACATGATAACGACATACAAAATACTGAGAGGAATTGACAAGGTGGACAAAAACAGGATGTTCCAGAGATTGGACACAGTAACAAGGGGACACAGTTGGAAGCTAAAGACACAGATGAATCACAGGGATGTTAGGAAGTATTTCTTCAGCCACAGAGTAGTCAGTAAGTGGAATAGTTTGGGAAGCGATGTAGTGGAGGCAGGATCCATACATAGCTTTAAGCAGAGGTACGATAAAGCTCACGGCTCAGGGAGAGTGACCTAGTAGCGATCAGTGAAGAGGCGGGGCCAGGAGCTCGGACTCGACCCCCGCAACCTCAACTAGGTGAGTACAACTAGGTGAGTACACACACACACACACACATACACACACACACATACACACGCACACACACACAGACATACACACACACACACACACACACACACACACACACACACACACACACACACACACACACACACACACACACACACACACATACTGCGTCACCTCCAGGATGAGAGGGATGATGACCTGGTGCTGATGAAGGGTTCTTGATCCAAGAAAAGAGGGGATGATCATACCCTTCCTTGGATTAAAGCAGGTTACCTCCTGTTCCCTAAGTGTTGTGTATCACATTGTTCTATAGGTGATATTGAAACCCGTGATTCAGTCGTTTACACACGACTGAATCACTGGTGTACACGGGTGCTGAATCACCTATATACATAGGGCTGAATCACCCGTGTACACAAAACTAAAACAGAAGTGCACACTGAGTTGAAACAGAGGCGCACACAAAGATGAAACGCAGGTGCACACGGAGCTGAAATACATTTTCATATGGAGCTGATACGCAGCTGCACACGGTGCTGAAACGCAGGTGCACACGGTGATGAAACACAGGTGCACACGGTGCTGAAGCACAGGTGCACACGGTGCTGAAATACAGGTGCACACGATGCTGAAACACAGATGCATACGGTGCTGAAACACAGGTGCACACGGTGCTGAAACACATGTGCACAAGGTGCTTAAACACAGGTGCATACGGTGGTGAAACACAGGTGCACACGGTGCTAAAACACAGGTGCATACGGTGTTGAAACTCAGATGCACAGGGTGGTGAAACACAGGTACACACGGTGGTGAAATACAGGTGCACACGGTGCTGAAACACAGATGCACATGGTACTGAAACACAGGTGCACACGATGCTGAAACACAGATGCATGCGGTGCTGAAACACAGGTGCATACGGTGCTGAAACACAGGTGCACAAGGTTCTTAAACACAGGTGCATACAGTGGTGAAACACAGGTGCACACGGCGCTGAAACACAGGTACACACGGTGGTGAAACACAGGTACACATGGTGGTGAAACACAGGTGCATACGGTGGTGAAACACAGGTGCACACGGTGGTGAAACACAGGTACACATGGTGGTGAAACACAGGTACACACTGTGCTGAAACACAGGTGCACACGGTGGTGAAACACAGGTGCACAAGGTGCTGAAACACAGGTGCATACGGTAGTGAAACACAGGTGCACACGGTGCTAAAACACAGGTGCATACGGTGTTGAAACTCAGATGCACAGGGTGGTGAAACACAGGTACACACGGTGGTGAAATACAGGTGCACACGGTGCTGAAACACAGGTGCACATGGTACTGAAACACAGGTGCACACGATGCTGAAACACAGATGCATGCGGTGCTGAAACACAGGTGCATACGGTGCTGAAACACAGGTGCACAAGGTTCTTAAACACAGGTGCATACAGTGGTGAAACACAGGTGCACACGGCGCTGAAACACAGGTACACACGGTGGTGAAACACAGGTACACATGGTGGTGAAACACAGGTGCACACGGTGGTGAAATACAGGTGCACACGGTGCTGAAACACAGGTACACACGGTGGTGAAACACAGGTACACATGGTGGTGAAACACAGGTGCACACGGTGGTGAAACACAGGTGCACACGGTGGTGAAACACAGGTACACATGGTGGTGAAACACAGGTACACACTGTGCTGAAACACAGGTGCACACGGTGGTGAAACACAGTTGCACAAGGTGCTGAAACACAGGTACACACGGTGGGGAAACACAAGTGCACATGGTGCTGAAACACAGGTACACACGGTGGTGAAATACAGGTGCGCACGGTGCTGAAACACAGGTACACACGGTGGTGAAACACAGGTACACATGGTGGTGAAACACAGGTACACACGGTGGTGAAACACAGGTACACACGGTGGTGAAACACAGGTACACACGGTGCTGAAACACAGGTGCACACGGTGCTGAAACACAGGTGCACAAGGTGCTGAAACACAGGTACACACGGTGCTGAAACCCAAGTGCACACGGTGCTGAAACACAGGTACACACGGTGGTGAAATACAGGTGCACACGGTGGTGAAACACAGGTTTACACGGTGCTGAAACACGGGTACACATGGTGGTGAAACACAGGTACACACGGTGGTGAAACACAGGTACACACGGTGGTGAAACACAGGTACACACGGTGGTGAAACACAAGTACACACGGTGCTGAAACACAGGTACACACGGTGGTGAAACACAGGTACACATGGTGGTGAAACGCAGGTGCAAACGGTGGTGAAACACAGGTACACACTGTGCTGAAACACAGGTACACACGGTGCTGAAACACAGGTACACACGGTGCTGAAACACAGGTGCACACGGTGCTGAAACACAGGTGCACAAGGTGCTGAAACACAGGTACACACGGTGCTGAAACCCAAGTGCACACGGTGCTGAAACACAGGTACACACGGTGGTGAAATACAGGTGCACACGGTGGTGAAACACAGGTTTACACGGTGCTGAAACACGGGTACACATGGTGGTGAAACACAGGTACACACGGTGGTGAAACACAGGTACACACGGTGGTGAAACACAGGTACACACGGTGGTGAAACACAAGTACACACGGTGCTGAAACACAGGTACACACGGTGGTGAAACACAGGTACACATGGTGGTGAAACGCAGGTGCAAACGGTGGTGAAACACAGGTACACACTGTGCTGAAACACAGGTACACACGGTGCTGAAACACAGGTACACACGGTGGTGAAACACAGGTACACACGGTGGTGAAACACAAGTACACACGGTGCTGAAACACAGGTACACACGGTGGTGAAACACAGGTACACATGGTGGTGAAACACAGGTGCAAACGGTGGTGAAACACAGGTACACACTGTGCTGAAACACAGGTACATACGGTGGTGAAACACAGGTACACACGGTGCTGAAACACAGGTGCACACGGTGCTGAAACACAGGTGCAAACGGCGCTGAAACAGATGCACACGGTGCTGAAACACAGGTACACACAGTGGTGAAACACAGGTACACACGGTGCTGAAACACAGGTGTACACGGTGCTGAAGCACATGTGCACACGGTGCTGAAACACAGGTGCACACGGTGCTGAAACACAGGTGCACACGGTGCTGAAACACAGGTGCACACGGTGCTGAAACACAGGTGCTCACGGTGCTGAAACACAGGTGCACACGGTGCTGAAACACAGGTGCACACGGTGCTGAAACAGGTGCACACGGTGCTGAAACACAGGTGCACACGGTGCTGAAACACAGGTGCACACGGTGCTGAAACAGGTGCACACGGTGCTGAAACACAGGTACGCACGGCGCTGAAACACAGGTGCACACGATACTGAAACACTGGTGCACACGGTGCTAAAACGCAGGTACACACGATACTGAAACACTGGTGCACACGATACTGAAACACTGGTGCACACGATACTGAGACACTGGTGCACACGCTGCTGAAACACTGGTGCACACGATACTGAAACACTGGTGCACACGATACTGAAACACAGGTGCACACGGTGCTGAAACACAGGTGCACACGATACTGAAACACTGGTGCACACGATACTGAAACACAGGTACACACGATACTGAAACACTGGTACACACGATACTGAAACACAGGTACACACGATACTGAAACACAGGTGCACACGATACTGAAACACAGGTACACACGATACTGAAACACTGGTGCACACGATACTGAAACACTGGTGCACACGATACTGAAACACTGGTGCACACGATACTGAAACACTGGTGCACACGATACTGAAACACTGGTGCACACGATACTGAAACACTGGTGCACACGATACTGAAACACTGGTGCACACGATACTGAAACACTGGTGCACACGATACTGAAACACTGGTGCACACGATACTGAAACACTGGTGCACACGATACTGAAACACTGGTGCACACGATACTGAAACACTGGTGCACACGATACTGAAACACTGGTGCACACGATACTGAAACACTGGTGCACAAGGAGTTTCTCTTATGCTCTTCATGAGTCGAATTAAAATAATTATATTTAACGACAATTAACAAGCCTTTTAGACTAAATTACAAAGTCCTTTAAAAAAGGTCTCTTAGAGAGACAAATCAAACACAAACGTAGATAAATTCAAATCAAACACAAACTTAGATAAATATAAACAGATCAAACAGATTAAAACATACGTGGATAAATACGACAAAATCATACCAAAAAAGATTAGTTCTCTTGAACTAATCGTAGCTAAAATGGCTTCTTTAATGAATGTCCTGAACCCAAGTATTCTTTTTCCACATAGCCATTAATTAAAGCCCCCTCCATCTCTCAACGTGGGCGAAACATCAACAAATCCTTCTGTTAGTATTTTAAACCATTATTACCCCTCCCCCCTCCGACGCTGACCTACAAATCTTGATCCATGGAATTAGAGTTATCGTCCCGCCCCCCTCTTCGGATCTATCCTGATTACCTTCAATTCCCCAGGTACGGTTAGTTAACGGGGTTTAAAGCCTATAACTACATGAGGATTAAGGAGGTTGCACGGTTATCTTTTCTCCACCAGACAAGAATACCGAAATAGGTATATTTTACGCTGAGA
>NC_091295.1:23120045-23160045 GCF_038502225.1 Cherax quadricarinatus | reverse complement strand
CCTCCTCCACGTCCTCTACCCCGCCCTCTACCAGTTCTGACAGATGTGTCCCTGCTGTTCGTACTTCGGCGTAGCAGGTGATCAGGTGCAGTGATAGTTCCCTGATCACTAACTGCACCGTTCTCTGGTGGAGAAACTCCTGGCTCAGAGCTTGCTGTCGAAGCACTACTACCAGATTCTAGAATAGTATCGGCAGGTGTGCTGACAGGTGTAGGATCAGGGATGGTATGTGCACTGTCAAGTAGACTGGCAGTGGCTGAAGCAGAGATGTCAGGTGTAGGAGAATTAACAGATCCAAGGCTTCCCACGTTGCTGGGAAGAGGATTTGTTCCCTCTGTGGTGGTCAGAGGAATTGTGTTAGAATTCCCAAAGGTAGTGTTTTGAACTCTGTCAGTCTGTGGGACCTTAGCGATGACAGAATTCCACCAGATGTTTACCCCTGAGTTAAGCTCAGTGTGGGACTTCCAGTCTTTGTCAATAGTGTCACCATCAGCTGAGCAACTTGCGTCACTTGATGTAGGCTTGCACTGGCCTTCTACAATAGCTTGTAGGTTATCTAATGATTTGAGGAGCTCATGAAGTGCTTCCCTGTGATGGATTATCTTAGCTGCAACTTTACAACACAGCCCAAGAGGGCAGTCTTGATCTTTGGACAGGAGTCCCTGAGGTAGGACTTCTGAACCTTCCTCCTGTAGCTCCAGGCTTGTATCCACATATACCACAGGATTATGGATATCCTTAAATTTTCTGAAATTTTCAACCTGGCTGCAACAAAATTCTTCTTCTGGAGTGCAATCTGTGTGGCAGTAGTTGGAACAAGTAGGCTCTTTACATCCAAGAAGATCTTTGTCCCTTGTGGTATACCCACAAACACTGCAGTATCTACTGGGACAATAGCCAGATAGCGTAGATAATCTTGCTATTTTGCGGTGTGAAGTCATCCCAGAGGAGGCTTGTATAATTTGAAGTTCACAGGAGAGAGAGAGGGTGGGTGGTGATACGTGGGTGGGGTGGAGTGTGGGTGGGTGGGGGTGTTTATAGCCGGTGGGTAGTGAGGGCGGGCGGCAGTGGGCCACTAGCTGGAAGTGTTGCCTTCTCACTATCACTTAATAAACACTGTTTATGCTGTCCACTTTTCCACTAAAGGAAGATGTTACACAAATCACTGTGTTGCATTGTACCAGCCACGTTGTTATAAAGCACCAGATGCTAGTACATAGCACAAAACACACATAATATTAGACGCTCACTCTGAAGGCAATAGTGAAGACACTCCTAAGGCCTGCCAGTCCCCTCACACCATGCCTTCAACATACCACACTTAATATCACTGATATTGCTTATATTCACCTCAGTGGAGGAGTTGGCTTACTTGTACTAATGTGTTGTAAGTAGTACTACGTCACTGAACAGTTTTTATCCTCACCAACCCTCGTATTTAAGTAATATTAAGAAAGTTTGTGGAGCACACGGTGACACGTCTTCACCCTCTCTCTCTCTCTCTCTCTCTCTCTCTCTCTCCTCTCTCTCCTCTCTCTCTCTCTCCTCTCTCTCTCCCTCTCTCTCTCTCTCTCTCTCTCTCTCTCTCTCTCTCTCTCCCTCTCTCCCTCTCTCTCCCTCTCTCCCTCTCTCTCTCTCCTTCTCTCTCTCCCTCCTTCTCTCCCTCTCTCTCTCCCTCTCTCTCCCTCTCTCTCTCCCTCTCTCTCTCCCTCTCTCCCCCTCTCCCTCTTCCCTCTCCCTCTCTCTCTCCCTCTCTCTCCCCCTCCCTCTCTCTCTCCCTCTCCTCCCTCTCTCCCTCTCTCTCTCTCCCTCTCTCTCTCTCTCTCTCTCTCTCTCTCTCTCCCTCTCTCTCTCTCTCTCTCCAGCTCTCCCTCTCTCTCCCCTCCATCTCTCCCTCTCTCTCTCCCTCTCTCTCTCCCTCTCTCTCTCCCTCTCCCTCTCTCCTCTCTCTCTCCCTCTCTCCCCTCTCTCTCCCTCTCCCCTCTCTCTCTCTCTCCTCCTCTCTCTCTCCTCTCTCTCTCCTCTCTCTCTCCATTTCTCTCTCTCTCCTCTCCCCCTCCCTCTCCCTCTTCTCCCTCCCTCTCTCTCTCTCCTCTCTCCCTCTCCCCCTCTCCTCTCTCTCTACCCTTTCTCCCTCCCCCTCAATTTCTCTCTCTCCCCCTTGGTCTTATCCCTCACCCCCATACTCTCTCCTCTCTCTCCCTTTTTCTACCCTTTCTCTCTCCTCTCTCTCCCTCTTTCTACCCTTTCTCTCTCCTCTCTCTCCCTCTTTCCCCTTTCTCTCTCCCCCCACCCCCCTCCCTCCCTAAAAAAAAAAAAAAAAAAAAAAAAAAAAAAAAAAAAAAAAAAAAAAAAAAAAAAAAAAAAAAAAATATGGGTGGCCTTAGAGGACGGAAAACCAGAGATCTGGTAGAAGAACCAGGGAGGAAAGACTGGGAGTTAGAGCTCCAAAAAAGGGAGGAAGAGTGGGGAAGGAAGATAGTAGAGCTTGGTAAGAAAATGGAGGAGCGGATAGCTGAAGAGTGCAGGAAGTGGGAAGTACAGGCCTTAGCAGCAGAAGCTAGGATACAGTGCTTAGAAGAGAAACTGCAAAGCCTGAAACAGATTAGAGAGACAAATGACAATTCAGACGTGACATCAGGAAATTCAAAGTCAGGCGCAGACAAGGGGATGGTAAGCAACAACGGAGACATGCCGTACAGGAAGGCCCTATCAGACCCACGTGGGGCCAGGGAAAAGACGACGAGCACACTGAGATCAAACGACAGGTCTGAAGACAATGATGGAAATTCAGAGTCAGGCGCAGACAAGGGGATGGTAAGCAACAACGGAGACATGCCGTACACGAAGGACCTATCAGACCCACGTGGGGCCAGGGAAAAGACGATGAGCACACTAAGATCAAGCGACAGGTCCGAAGAAAATGAAGGTTTGTTATATGCAGAGGTTCTAACAGCCAACTGCAGTAGCACGGGACAGCTGGCCAGGAAAGACAGTCCACTAAGAATAGATGTTTCAGATATGACAGGGACTGAAGGCAAGAACATGTCAATGGAAGGAAACAAAATGCCTCAGAGGAAGCAGATGGAGACTCAGTGGGAGGAGGAAAGGGCGAGGTCAGTTTTTGTGTACGGGCTCCAAGAAGCCAAGGGGGCCAACTTTGAAGAAATAAAACAGGAGGAGAAAAAAATGATTGAAGGCATCATGAAAACAATAGGGGAGGGCAATATGACCCAGGTGACAAATTTTCAGAGAATTGGGTGGTTTGCGAGTGGAAGGATACGGCCTGTCAGAGTAACTTTCAAGGAAGAATCAGTTCGAATCAGGATTCTGCAAGAGAAAGCAAGACTGAGAGACAAAGAGGGGTACCAGAGAGTATACCTCGACCGCGACAGAACACAAGAAGAAAGGACTACACTGAAAGAGAGGGTACAGAGACGCAAGGAGGAACGAGAAGCAATGAAAATGAGCAGGACCCAGACACAGGAGGAAGGGCAAACACACCCCACAGAATCTCCCACCAAAAGACCCCACCCGCGACATTCCCAACGCAACTGAGCAACCTATACTCCAACCCACTCACTGTTCCCTCTGCCACCAACCCCCATATCACAAACCTCACCCCAACAGCTGTCCCTTATGGGCATTCTGACCCCACCCCCATCAACACATACCCCACCTACACCACAGCCCCATATAGGCCCCCACCAAGGCTCTCCCTCCCCCAACCCCAATATACTTGCATGACCACAATGATAGAAAAGAAACTAAAGGTTTGGTACACAAATGCGGATGGAATAATGAATAAACATGAGGAGTGGAATGAAAGAATCAGTGAAAAATCCCCAGACATCATAGCAGTCACAGAAACAAAACTCGCTGAGATAATAACAGACACAATCTTCCCAACAGGATATCAGATCCTGAGGAAAGATAGAAGGAGTAGAGGGGGAGGAGGGGTTGCACTGCTCATAAAACACCAATGGGGATTTGAGGAAATGGAAGGCATGGACATGATTGGAGAAAGAGACTACATTGTAGGTACAATTCAGTCCGGAGAACATAAAGTAGTCATTGGAGTGATGTATAACCCACCACAGAACTGCAGGAGGCCAAGAGAGGAGTACGAAGAAAACAACAGGGTGATGGTGGACACACTGGCTGAGGTGGCAAGAAGAGCTCACTCGAGCAGAGCAAAGTTACTGGTAATGGGCGATTTCAACCACAGGGAGATCGACTGGGAAAACCTGGAGCCACATGGGGGTCCCGAAACATGGAGAGCAAAGATGATGGATGTGGTACTTGAAAACCTCATGCATCAACATGTCAGGGACACAACCAGAGAGAGAGGGGAGGATGAGCCAGCAAGACTGGATCTTGTGTTCACCCTGAGCAGTTCAGACATCGAGGACATCACTTACGAGAGGCCCCTTGGAGCTAGCGATCATGTGGTTCTGAGTTTTGACTATATAGTAGAGTTACAAGTGGAGAAGGTAACAGGAACTGAAGGGGACAGGCCAAACTATAAAAGGGGGGACTACACAGGTATGAGAAACTTCCTGCAGGAGGTTCAGTGGGACAGAGAAATGGTAGGAAAATCAGTAAACGAGATGATGGAATATGTGGCAACAAAGTGCAAGGAGGCAGAGGAAAGTTTTGTTCCCAAGGGAAACAGAAATAATAGGAAGACCAAGACGAGTCCTTGGTTTACCCGAAGGTGTAGGGAGGCAAAAGCTAAGTGCAACAGAGAATGGAAAAGGTACAGGAGGCATAGGACCCAGGAAAACAAGGAGATTAGTAGAAGAGCCAGAAACGAGTATGCGCAGATAAGGAGGGAGGCCCAGAGACAGTATGAAAACGACATAGCATCGAAAGTCAAATCTGACCCGAAACTGCTGTATAGCCACATTAGGAAGAAGACAACAGTCAAGGACCAGGTGATAAGGCTGAGGAAAGAAGGTGGGGAACTCACAAGAAACGATCAAGAGGTATGTGAGGAGCTCAACACGAGATTTAAGGAAGTATTTACAGTAGAGACAGGAAGGACTCTGGGGGGACAGACCAGATGGGGACACCAACAAGGAATACACCAACAAGTGTTGGACGACATACATACAGATGAGGAGGAGGTGAAGAAACTGCTAAGGGACATCGATACCTCAAAGGCAATGGGACCGGACAACATCTCTCCATGGGTCCTTAGAGAGGGAGCAGATATGTTGTGCGTACCACTTACCACAATCTTCAACACATCCCTGGAAACTGGGCAACTACCTGAGGTATGGAAGACAGCAAATGTAGTTCCCATTTTCAAAAAAGGAGACAGAAAAGAGGCACTAAACTATAGACCTGTGTCATTGACGTGTATAGTATGCAAAATTATGGAGAAGATTATCAGGAGGAGAGTGGTGGAGCACCTGGAACGGAACAGGAGTATAAATGCCAACCAGCACGGATTCACGGAAGGCAAATCCTGTGTCACAAACCTTCTGGAGTTTTATGATAAAATAACAGAAGTAAGACAAGAGAGAGAGGGGTGGGTTGATTGCATCTTCTTGGACTGCAAGAAGGCCTTTGACACAGTTCCTCACAAGAGATTAGTGCAGAAGCTAGAGCATCAGGCGCATATAACAGGAAGGGCACTGCAATGGATCAGAGAATACCTGACAGGGAGGCAACAACGAGTCATGGTACGTAATGATGTATCACAGTGGGCACCTGTGACGAGCGGGGTCCCACAGGGGTCGGTCCTAGGACCAGTGCTATTTTTGGTATATGTGAACGACATGACGGAAGGGTTAGACTCAGAAGTGTCCCTGTTTGCAGATGATGTGAAGTTAATGAGGAGAATTAAATCTGATGAGGACCAGGCAGGACTTCAAAGAGACCTGGACAGACTGGACACCTGGTCCAGCAAATGGCTTCTCGAATTTAATCCTGCCAAATGCAAAGTCATGAAGATAGGGGAAGGGCACAGAAGACCACAGACAGAGTATAGGCTAGGTGGCCAAAGACTGCAAACCTCACTCAAGGAGAAAGATCTTGGGGTGAGTATAACACCGAGCATGTCTCCGGAAGCACACATCAATCAGATAACTGCTGCAGCATATGGGCGCCTGGCAAACCTGAGAACAGCATTCCGACACCTTAGTAAGGAATCATTCAAGACACTGTACACCGTGTATGTCAGGCCCATACTGGAGTATGCAGCACCTGTTTGGAACCCGCACTTGATAAAGCACGTCAAGAAACTAGAGAAAGTACAAAGGTTTGCAACAAGGTTAGTTCCAGAGCTAAGGGGAATGTCCTATGAAGAAAGATTAAGGGAAATCGGCCTGACGACACTGGAGGACAGGAGGGTCAGGGGAGACATGATAACGACATATAAAATACTGCGTGGAATAGACAAGGTGGACAAGGACAGGATGTTCCAGGGAGGGGACACAGAAACAAGAGGCCACAATTGGAAGTTGAAGACACAAATGAGTCAGAGAGATAGTAGGAAGTATTTCTTCAGTCATAGAGTTGTAAGGCAGTGGAATAGCCTAGAAAATGACGTAGTGGAGGCAGGAACCATACACAGTTTTAAGACGAGGTTTGATAAAGCTCATGGAGCGGGGAGAGAGAGGGTCTAGTAGCAACCGGTGAAGAGGCGGGGCCAGGAGCTAGGACTCGACCCCTGCAACCACAAATAGGTGAGTACAAATAGGTGAGTACACACACACACACACACACACACACACACACACACACACACGCACATACACACACATACACACACACACACACACACACACACACACACACACACACACACACACATATATAGTACATGCAAGACAAGCCACAGGGGGTGGAAATCTTTAGCTAAAGTCCTTTCACACTTCTCAGTGCGTCATCAAGAGCTATGCAATGTTGCGAGAGAGCAACTAAAGGAAGGAGAGAATTCTCTGAGTAGCGTAGTGCGGATGTGTCACCAGCCCTTATAATGTGGTCAGTGGTCGGTTTTTGCATATATATATATATATATATATATATATATATATATATATATATATATATATATATATATATATATATATATATATATATATATATATATATATAAGATCTAATTAAGCACCACTAAAAAATAAGATCTTAATTTAAAGGAGGTGATTACCTTGCTGGCATGATAGCCTCGTTTTCATCCTCACACACAAAAAAGTTTTTGCTGCCACCTTTCCCTGTTTTCTTCCCATTTTTTTTAATTAAGCTTGGCTGCTCAGTTCTTCTCCCAATACCGACGAGTTAATTAGATTAATCAGATTTCTTTGGAGGATGCCAGAGCGCAGAAACAAGGAACTTACTGGCCAGATGTTAGACCTGAAAATTGAATGTCCCGTTCACTCCTCCCAGGCCACTCGGAATTTCTTTACCTTTAAGCTCTTGAAGGACGAAGAACCTTATATAACTCTTCCTGGACTTTTGAGATTCGACATTTTAGAAGATGAGGGTATGGGAAAATGGTACTGTTAATTTCCATGCTTGCTAAATGATCAATACTGACCCAGAGAAATCGAGCTACCTTCCTTTGTCCTATCAAACCTGATCACTTCCAAATCTCTCCTAACTGCATTACCCTTAAGAACTTTGAGTTTCCTCAGTTACATTATTATTATCACAAGGAGTGCAAAACCCTTAGCGTTTCCTTCATTTACATAACAAAAATATTTTACTCCTAAATATTAGCAATTAAAGGGATACGATCATAAATACTTTTTAATCCATATTTGTGACAGTGATCATTTGATGGAGGGATATACGCTTGCTATATATAGCACGTGTAATAAAAATTAACTGTTTCAGTCTCCAAGGCATTATTTTCTATTTCCCGTGAGATCATTTCTGTTTCTGATATTACAACTGAAGCTGCTAAACGAAGCAACTTTGTTGATGAACGAGACACTTGTGCAACACATGGGTGTCTTTATTCTGGAAACGTTTCGCCAGTGAGTGGTTTTTCAGTCCAATGCGGAGAAAGGTGGACGAAGCCACTGGTTGGCGAAAAGTTATCAGTTTTGTAAACCATTTATTCACAACTTTCTTGAAGAAATGATTTTTTTAAACGAGCTAGAACTTGATACATGTCAGGTTCATGTATTAACATAATGAAATTAAGACACATGTGCAACATCTGGGTATCTTTATTGTAGACGTTTCGCCATCCAGTGGCTTTATCAATACAAATTCCAGGACATAACTTGAAGACAGTAGAACTATATACAGAAGATGAGGTAATCAGTCCCTCAACCTAGGAGTATGTGCGAAGAGCACCGTAGTCGTGGAGATTCTGAAGCAGAAGCAAGGAGGTTGGCGCTTATATAGTAACGTCAGGTGTAGCAGACGAGGGCATAGTCACTGGTAAGCGGGATTCCCCAGTGGAAGTAGGTCCTTCCCAAAGAGATGGGTTAGTTGTAGTAGTAGTTGTCGTAGTCGTGAAGGTTATGTACATGTCCTCAGAATCAAGATTCCATGATGTTGCAGTGTCTGACAAGTTTTGCAAGAATGGTATATAATACCGACAAGATGAAATTAAGACATGTGCAACATCTGGGTATCTTTATTGTAGACGTTTCGCCATCCAGTGGCTTTATCAATACAAATTCTAGGACATAGCTTGAAGACAGTAGGACTATATACAGAAGATGAGGTAATCAGTCCCTCAACCTAGGAGTAGGTGCGAAGAGCACCATAGTCGTGGAGATTCTGAAGCAGAAGCAAGGAGCCTGGCTCTTATATAGTAACGTCAGGTGTAGCAGACGAGGGCATAGTCACTGGTAGGCGGGATTCCCCAGTGGAAGTAGGTCCTTCCCTAGGAGATGGGTTAGTTGTAGTAGTAGTTGTCGTAGTCGTGATAACATAATGATTAAGAATCACAGTGCTGGAAACACTTCAAAAATAAACCATAATTTAGGGAGGAAAATTTATATAGCGTTTTCGAACGTTCGGGACCATTATCAACTGTAGGATGGCGCGAAACATTGGTCCAGGATGGAGCGAAACATTGGTCCAAGACGGAGCAAAACATTGGTCCAGGACGGAACGAAACATGGGTCCAGGATGGAGCGAAACATTGGTCCAGGACGGAGCAACACAATGATCCAGGATGGAGCGAAACATTGGTCCAGGATGGAGCGAAACATTAGTCCAGGACAGAGCGAAACATTGGTCTAGGACGGAACGAAACATTGGTCCAGGATGGAGCGAAACATTGGTCCAGGATGGAGCGAAGCATTGATCCAGGACGGAGCGAAACATTGATCTAGGACGGGGTGAAACACTGGTCCAGGATGGAGTGAAACACTGGTCCAGGACGGAGCGAAACATTGGTCCAGGACGGAGCAACACAATGGTCCAGGATGGAGCGAAACATTGGTCCAGGATGGAGCGAAACATTGGTCCAGGACGGAGCGAAACATTGGTCTAGGACGGGACGAAACATTGGTCCAGGATGGAGCGAAACATTGATTCAGGATAGAGTGAAACATTGGTCTAGGACGGAGCTAAACACTGGTCCAGGATAGAGTGAAACGTTTATCTAGGACGGAGCGAAACATTGATCCAGGACGGTGCGAAACATTGGTCTAGGATAACGTGAAACATTTGTCTAGGATGGAGCGAAACATTCATCTAGGATGCAGTGAAACATTGATCTAGGATAGAGCGAAACACTGGTCCAGGATAGAGTGAAACACTGATCTAGGACGGAGCGAAACATTGATCTAGGATGGAGCGAAACATTGGTCCAGGATAGAGTGAAACATTTGTCCAGGATAGAGTGAAACATTGGTCCAGGATGGAGCGAAACATTGATCTAAGATGGAGCGAAACATTGGTTCAGGATAGAGTGAAACGTTGATCTAGGACGGAGCGAAACATTGGTCCAGGATAGAGTGAAACATTGGTCCAGGATGGAGCGAAACATTGATCTAGGATGGAGCGAAACATTGATCTAGGATGGAGCGAAACACTGACCTAGGACGGAGCAAAACATTGGTCCAGGATACAGTGAAACAATGGTCCAGGATAGAGTGAAACATTGGCCTAGAATGGAGCGAAACATTAGTCCAGGACGGAGCGAAACATTTATCTAGGACGGAGCGAAACATTGGTCCAGGACGGAGCGAAACACTGACCTAGGACGGAGCGAAACATTGGTCCAAAATAGAGTGAAACATTGGTCTAGGACGGAGAGAAACATCATCTATTGTTTCCTGTCTTTGGGTTATAAAGTTTGCACTTTTTTCACGATTTACATGCTGACAGTCAACATCACCAGGATGCTGACAGTCAACATCACCAGGATGCTGACAGTCAACATCACCAGGATGCTGACAGTCAACATCACCAGGATGCTGACAGTCAACATCACCAGGATGCTGACAGTCAACATCACCAGGATGCTGACAGTCAACATCACCAGGATGCTGACAGTCAACATCACCAGGATGCTGACAGTCAACATCACCAGGATGCTGACAGTCAACATCACCAGGATGCTGACAGTCAACATCACCAGGATGCTGACAGTCAACATCACCAGGATGCTGACAGTCAACTTCACCAGGATGCTGACAGTCAACATCACCAGGATGCTGACAGTCAACTTCACCAGGATGCTGACAGTCAATATCACCAGGATGCTGACAGTCAACATCACCAGGATGCTGACAGTCAACATCACCAGGATGCTGACAGTCAACATCACCAGGATGCTGACAGTCAACATCACCAGGATGCTGACAGTCAACATCACCAGGATGCTGACAGTCAACATCACCAGGATGCTGACAGTCAACATCACCAGGATGCTGACAGTCAACATCACCAGGATGCTGACAGTCAACATCACCAGGATGCTGACAGTCAACATCACCAGGATGCTGACAGTCAACATCACCAGGATGCTGACAGTCAACATCACCAGGATGCTGCCAGTCAACATCACCAGGATGCTGACAGTCAACATCACCAGGATGCTGCCAGTCAACATCACCAGGATGCTGACAGCCAACATAACCAGGACACTGACAGTCAACATTACCAGGACTCTGACACACTCAACATCACCAGGACGCTGAAACAATCAACGTCACCAGGACGCTGACAGTCAACATTACCAGGACGCTGACACAATCAACATCACCAGGACGCTGACACAACATCATGAGGACGCTGACACAATCAACATCACCAGGACGCTGACACAACATCACTATGACGCTGAAACAATCAACATCACCAGGACGCTGACAGTCAACATCACCAGGACTCTGAAACAATCAACGTCACCAGGATGCTGACAGTGAACATCACGAGGATGCTGACAGCCAACATAACCAGGACGCTGACAGTCAACATCACCAGGACGCTGAAACAATCAACATCACAAGGACGCTGAAACAATCAACATCACCAGGACGCTGACAGTCAACATTACCAGGACGGTGAAACAACATCACCAGAACGCTGACACAATCAGCATCACCAGGAGGCTGACACAATATCACTAGGACGCTGACACAATTAATATCACCAGGACGTTGACACTATCAACATCACCAGGACGCTGACACAATCAACATTACCTGGACGCTGACACAATCAACATCACCAGGACGCTGACACAATCAACATTACCTGGGCGCTGACACAATCAGCTTCACCAGGACGCTGAAACAATCAACGTCACCAGGACGCTGACAGTCAACATTACCAGGACGCTGACACAATCAACATCACCAGGACGCTGACACAATATCACTATGACGCTGAAACAATCAACATTACCAGGACGCTGACAGTCAACATCACCAGGACTCTGAAACAATCAACGTCATCAGGACGCTGACAGACAATATCACCAGGAAGCTGAAACAATCAACTTCACCAGGACGCTGAAACAATCAACGTCACCAGGACGCTGACAGTCAATATTACCAGGGCGCTGACACAATCAACATCACAGGGACGCTGAAACAATCAACATCACCAGGACGCTGACAGTCAACATTACCAGGACGGTGAAACAACATCACCAGAACGCTGACACAATCAGCATCACTAGGAGGCTGACACAATATCACTAGGACGGTGACACAATTAATATCACCAGGACGTTGACACTAGCAACATCACCAGGACGCTGGGACAATCAACATCACCAGGACGCTGACAGTCAACATTACCAGGACGCTGAAACAATCAACATCACCAGAACGCTGACACGATCAGCATCACCAGGACGCTGAAACAATCAACGTCACCAGGACGCTGACAGTCAACATTACCAGGACGCTGACACAATCAACATCACCAGGACGCTGACACAACATCACAAGGACGCTAACACAATCAACATCACCAGGACGCTGACACAACATCACTATGACGCTGAAAGAATCAACATCACCAGGACGCTGACAGTCAACATCACCAGGACGCTGACAGTCAACATCACCAGGACTCTGAAACAATCAACGTCACCAGGATGCTGACAGTCAACATCACCAGGACGCTGAAACAATCAACGTCACCAGGACGCTGACAGTCAATATTACCAGGACGCTGAAACAATCAACATCACCAGAACGCTGACACGATCAGCATCACCAGGACGCTGAAACAATCAACGTCACCAGGACGCTGACAGTCAACATTACCAGGACGCTGACACAATCAACATCACCAGGACGCTGACACAACATCACAAGGACGCTAACACAATCAACATCACCAGGACGCTGACACAACATCACTATGACGCTGAAAGAATCAACATCACCAGGACGCTGACAGTCAACATCACCAGGACGCTGACAGTCAACATCACCAGGACTCTGAAACAATCAACGTCACCAGGATGCTGACAGTCAACATCACCAGGACGCTGAAACAATCAACGTCACCAGGACGCTGACAGTCAATATTACCAGGACGCTGACACAATCAACATCACAAGGACGCTGAAACAATCAACATCACCAGGACGCTGACAGTCAACATTACCAGAACGCTGAAACAATCAACATCACCAGAACGCTGACGCAATCAGTATCACCAGGAGGCTGACACAATATCACTAGGACGCTGGCACAATTAATATCACCTGGACGTTGACACTATCAACATCACCAGGGCGCTGACACATGCAACATCACCAGGACGCTGAAACAATCAACATCACCAGAACGCTGACACAATCAGCATCACCAGGACGCTGAAACAATTAACATCACCAGGACGCTGACACAATCAACATCACCAGGACGCTGAAACAATTAACATCACCAGGACGCTGACACAATCAACATCACCAAGACGCTGAGACAATGAACATCACCAGAACGCTGACACAATCAGCATCACCAGGACGCTGAAACAATCAACATCACCAGAACGCTGACACAATCAACATCACCAGGAAGCTGACAGTCAACACTACAGGACGCTGAAAAAATCAACATCACCATGATGTTGGCACGATCAACATAACATTCGACTTCAGTCGAATCTTAAGTAGTGACTTAATTCAAGACTTAAATCTCAACTTAAGTCGTGACTTATGCACTTTACGATCATCAGATTTAACAAGTTACTATGCAGGAGCTACTGTGATCTAGTTAGATTAGGTAAGGTTTCTCAGGAAACTGGACAGGTGTTTCCTGACACGGGTCTTAGCCATATGATGACCAGCCGCTGGAACTTTAAGTCATATGACCAAATCCTTCCGCTGGCTTATCCCTCCTCTCCTTTAAAAATCATGGTTATGATTGTAGCCATTTTTTTGAACATGTCTAGTTGAGGAACTACATTAGGACAAGAAGACGACAGTGATCATGCCAGACCATCACAATGGACGTGCTGGGAGAGGCAGTGGTGTGGCGTAAACCTTGGTAATAGATACCGACATATTGGTTTAGGAAGACACTTGAGCAAACACTAGGACATGTATTAGAAAATGCTTCGGTTCCCAGAACAGAAACGTTTTATAACAATGTTTCGGTTCCCAGAACCGAAACGTTTTCTCATAGACATGTCCTAGTGTTTGCTCACGTCTTTCTAAACCAGAAGAGGAACTAGCAGTACTAGCAGTAGAAGCCGATTCTGCTCCTATTATTGGTATTATTTATCCCTGCACATCTTTCTGCGTGTTGTGGAATAATTTTGCTCACTTTTTACAGCCGGGAAGTTGGCCAGAGGGAGTGGAGGGTGGTATGAGAGCCTTCTATTATACTAGTGCAATCTCAACTATCTAGAGACAATTAGAGAGAGCCAGAATGTAGCTTGCAGTTATGAGCAGGTCACCTTCACATGGACCACTGGGGTCGTCTTTTATCTTTCCCATTTATTTGTATGTACTCCTATGTAATCACATGTGATTCGTGGATGCCGAAGGTAGCTCCAATTATTTGGATCAAAAACCGTTGACATGCCTCAGGACAACCTTTCACCCCGCCCTTCTGATGGTTAAAAGGATGCAAAGATAGAAGGGATGGAGATAGATTGGGAGGAAAAGGGAAGACAGAACTGGAACTACCCTCGTCATCTTTGAATCACATGCGACTACATGGGAGTGTATGTGAATAAATGGGAAAGTAAGATAACAGAAGACCCTAAGCGGTCCATGTCGAGGTGAGGAAGGGAAACTGGATGGGTAGGCAATTGAGCACATCTTAGGTAAGTGAATTACGCACTAATCTGTGGGGAACCGCTAGTGGATTCAGCAACACTCCACGCTGCTGACAGATTACAGTCTCAAACCGATGCCTCTCCTTTTCTCCGCCAGAAAAGCAATTTTCCTCCGCCCACCACTCACGGTGCCTTTTCATACTCGATTCCTGAGACTCCTATGGCAAAAATAGCTGAGTGACGGGTGTTCATATGCAAATGGAGAAGAGGAGATGAGGGATGCAGCTGAGGTAGTTCACACGCCTGCAAGTAGACAGTTCTGAGGGTCTTAGCGTCTCCAAGATCCCAGATTGAAGAAGGGAGTCATTGTGGGGGAACTGTGTTGACGGTGGTGATATTACTGAGGCGGCGTTAACGCTGCAGCAGCGGAGGGTGTCAGGCTGCCGTGGCTGTGTTATGGTTGCATGGTTATATTGTGATTGTGATGTTATTAAGCGATTCTGTTCTGGTTGTGTTAAGCAGTTGTGTCGGGTGGTCGTGCTTAGTGGTTATGTCGGGTGGTTGTTCTTAGTGATTATGTCGGGTGGTTGAGCTAAGTGATTATGTCGGGTGGTTGTGCTTAGTGGTTATGTCGGGTGGTTGTGCTTAGTGATTATGTCGGGTGGTTGTGCTTAGTGGTTATGTCGGGTGGTTGTGCTTAGTGATTATGTCGGGTGGTTGTGCTTAGTGATTATGTCGGGTGGTTGTTCTTAGTGATTATGTCGGGTGGTTGAGCTAAGTGATTATGTCGGGTGGTTGTGCTAAGTGATTATGTCGGGTGGTTGTGCTTAGTGGTTATGTCGGGTGGTTGTGCTTAGTGATTATGTCGGGTGGTTGTGCTTAGTGGTTATGTCGGGTGGTTGTGCTTAGTGATTATGTCGGGTGGTTGTGCTTAGTGGTTATGTCGGGTGGTTGTTCTTAGTGGTTATGTCGGGTGGTTGTGCTAAGTGATTATGTCGGGTGGTTGTGCTTAGTGGTTATGTCGGGTGGTTGTGCTAAGTGATTATGTCGGGTGGTTGTGCTTAGTGGTTATGTCGGGTGGTTGTGCTTAGTGATTATGTCGGGTGGTTGTGCTAAGTGATTATGTCGGGAGGTTGTGCTTAGTGGTTATGTCGGGTGGTTGTGCTTAGTGATTATGTCGGGTGGTTGTGCTTAGTGGTTATGTCGGGTGGTTGTGCTAAGTGATTATGTCGGGTGGTTGTGCTTAGTGATTATGTCGGGTGGTTGTGCTAAGTGATTATGTCGGGTGGTTGTGCTTAGTGATTATGTCGGGTGGTTGTGCTAAGTGATTATGTCGGGTGGTTGTTCTTAGTGATTATGTCGGGTGGTTGTGCTTAGTGGTTATGTCGGGTGGTTTTGCTTAGTGGTTATGTCGGGTGGTTGTGCTTGTTGGATGGGTTGGGTGGTTGTTTCATGTGGTTGTGTTGTGTGGTTGCGTTAAATGATTGTGTTGCGTGGTTGTTTCTAATAGTTGTCTTGGATAATTGTGTTAGATGGCTGTGTTGATAACCTTTCCTATTTTCAGGATATTGTTCTCTCTGAGATAGGAAGAGAAAGCGTCTTCAGTTTCTTAGTAGAAGGCTTGAATTAGATTTGCGCTGAGAATGTCCTAAATTTCCCCTCTATATTGAAGGAATCTGGACGTTAATTTCTATACCAAGGCGTGTAAATATCTTTTATGATTAGCTTCAGATTTTTCGCTGATATCTAACCGCCTTACATACTTATGCTACTTATGCCGCACTGAGGAACTATTACAATAGCCTGCAGTGAGGTAGAGGGGGCTGAGGTTATGCTAAACGGGATATCTTTTTCAGGTCGTGCAGTAACAGAAATATATCTAGTTACATAAAGAATTCCAGCTTACTACAGACATCTGAGTTTCGCACAAGATTCCACCTGATTATTGCTACAGGGACAAGAAACTTACAGGATACTTACAGGATCCTGTCTCCCGATAATTTGATACCACAAGAGATTAACAAAGTGATCGCTTGAGAAAGGGAGCCAATAGCAATCTTGCAGCCACGTGACTGGAGCAGCTGTGCCCTCCACAATGGCCGTCAAACACGCCCCTTTCATTCAAAAAACATCGGAAATGAAAAAGATAAAAAGTGTGGGGACGAACATGTTACAAAGTCTCATTCAGGTCACCGATCACGCAAGGTATCTAACGGGACATGAATTTTTGTGATTCACGGAGATGATGGCAATTTTAAGTTCGTGCGATCCATGCATAACGCTGAGGGTGTTGTTTACACTCTTGACACTGGCAAAGAAACTTCCAAGTTTACAGTTAGGTGACATATATATGTCTATCTGGTTTAACTCCTATCTATATACAGAGGAGAGGGGGAGACGATGGTTGACTACAAAAGCAAGTACAGCTTTAAATAGTGTTCAGCTATCTGGCTGAATGATATGTTATGGTATGTACAGCAGCAGACTCGTTCAGTGAGGCCATGGTACGTACAGTGGCTGGCTGGGTAAATAATACCATAGTATAGCACGTACAGGACTGGCTGGGTGAATGATACCAAAATATAGCACGTACAGGGACTGGCTTAGTGAATGATATCATTATATGGCACGTACAGGGGCTGGCTGGGTAAATAATACCAAAATATAGCACGTACATGGACTGGCTTAGTGAATGATATCATGGTATAGCACGTACAGGGACTGACTGAGTGAATAATATCATGGTATAAAACGTACAAGTACTAAATGAGTGAATGATACCATGGTATAACACGTACAGGCCAAAAAGATGCAAGTCTTCACTTATAGAGTAAGTGACACTGTTTGTATTTTTTATTGTTTGTATATAAATATTTATTAACATATGTATTTTTTAATTATAATAAATAAACAAATTTGTTGTTAATTCTAAAACATAAATAATTTGATAAAGGCTGGATCTAATTATATGTAAAATGTGTACAGAAATACCAAGAAGATGAAGATGGTAAAACAAACGACTAGTAAAACACAAGCGTTAAACGTCACTTTTGTTACCTGTCAAATGTCAACAAAACAAGAGTACATTAATATTAATTTAAGTTTAAAATAAAGTTCAAGTGAATTTTAATAATTGTAAATACATTCATTTATTCATATCAAGTAATGTTATTCAGGAATTTTAACAAATATAAACGCTCACTGAAATATAATTAAAAGTAATTCAAGGTATATATTTGATTATGTTAGCTGCAGGTGTTGGGTGTGAACTTGATGACATATAGCACACATGTTTATGTGAGTGTTGTAAACATGACATAGCTTAATTACTTTCTGTCCACTTTAACTAATATATTCGGTTTTATGGTTGTTGTTATTATTATTCCCTGAAGGGGTTCAGGGAAACCGGCAGGCTGGACTTGAGTCCTGGAGATGGAAAGTACAGTGTCAGCACTCTGAAGGAGGGGTGTTATTGTTGCAGTTTTATGATTGAAGTGTGAGGGAGCCTCTGGCAAGACATTGATGGGGTGAATGATGAAAGTTTTTCTTTTTCGGGCCAACCTGTCTTGGTGGGAAACGGCCAATGTGTTAATAAAAAATTATTATTATTATTATTATTATTATTATTATTATTATTATTATTATTATTAGGAAAAGCACTAAACCATAGTATTTTTACAACGTGCCTGGAGAATGGAAGGCAATTAGGTTCGACTCAAGGAAGGAGAGGATAGGCCAAGTTCCTCGGCATCCAGGATTCCGTATTGAATGATTGTTAATTACTCACTTTAGGCGATATGTTGCCTACACAGTCATGTGTAGTGTGTAGATAGCCTGCTTCGTGCTCATGATCGCTGCTATCCACGATCCCCCTACGATCTTTCTAGCAATAACGGCAGAATTATCGACAAAATGTTACGTAAAAATGAGCTTGATAAAGCTCCTGAAGCTCGGAACGTTGCCACAATAATATGTTACATTAGCTGCATCTGTGTCCTTTTACCTAACACTCCTTTCTACCGCCTTCTGCTTGAACAAGAAATAACATGGCACAGCAAGCATCAGACATCTCCAAAGCCTTCATATAAACAGTTTTGTTGCGACACACGAAGTATTAAAGCTGTATTACTAGCACGCTGCAGGAGCGCTTTTGAGACAACGTGTATGGAGAACACTAAGAAGACAACACCAGTAGGTGAACTGAGAGTTAACAAGTGCACACACGTATGTACATGCTGACATGTGTTTTGTCTGTTGTCCCTATGAAATTTAGAACTCATGGCAATTGAGTCGTAGAACTCCAGGCCAGTGCGTTTTAACCCCACCCTTACCGTGGTTTGTTTACAATCGTGTTATTACGATTTCGTGAGTCGTATCTTCCAGATTTTTAAGTTGCTAAGAACAATCGCAAGACTTGCATGTACCAGACGCTGTCCAACGTCAGGTGACATCTCTCTCACTTGACCTGGCATGACTTGCATTTGTTGCCTGCACCGGGACCGGGGAAGCGTCAGCTTCACTAATAAGAACACGAGAAATGTATGGAGGAACTTAGTAAACCATTTGATAATAGTTCGAATCATTACAAACAGAGGCCGCACAAAATAAGTGGAAAATAGCAAATGTGATACCTACCTAATTACAAAGCGGAGGGTCGATCCTCAGCTTCATATTATCGACTAATCGGCCTAAGTTTAATTGTGAGAAAGTTGATGGAATCAATAATTGCGGGTGTAATTCGTAGCCACATTTAAAGATATAATTTATTCACTGAATCACAGCACAGTTGAACAAAGAGGCTTTATTGCCAAACAAATTTACTGTTTTTACTAAGGTATTTGTGGCGTTGGACTAAGACAAAAACATAATATCGTTCATGTGGATTTCAGTAAGGTCTTTGATAGAGTTCCCCAAAAGAGTCTAATGAAGAAAACAACGGCAAACGGTATAAGAAGCGAAATTATCTTCTGGATCTAGGTTGACTAATAGGCAACAAAGTTTGTATTATTGAGAAGAAATCAGGCTGGAGTCCTGTCACAAAACGGTGTAACACAGGTCTGTATTAGGCCTCCTGTTACCAATCTATATAAACGAAACACTTGAGGGGAATAAATGTCGACATAGCAAGTTTGCCGATGACCGTAAAGTTGGCCATCAAATAGCTTCTGATAAGGACTTCCAGAGAGCTACAAGATGAACCGGATAGGTTGATGTTGTGGTCTGAGAAGTGGCTAACGCAGTTTATTATATTAATGCCAAGGAGTACCGTCAAGGTGATGAATGAGACATGGGCAACACTTGGGTATCTTTATTGATGAACAAGATACATGTGCAAAATCTGGGTATCTTTAGTGATGAACAAAATGATGAGAGGTTTCGCCAGCCAGTAACTTTTCCAACCAATTCAGAGAATATAAATTGCAGATTGTTGAAGAAGCTGAGAGGTAATTTTGAGGTGTTTAGTTTCACAGTCTTGATGAATCTAGAACAGATCCAAGATGTTGAAAACTTTTATACTAGAGCCAGAAGAGAGGGTCAGCAATTGAAGATGCTGTCAAAGGTGGGCAGGATCCACTAGTGCAAGTAGGTGAAGCACAAGAGTTGGATAACAGATTTATCAATAGAGTTGTAGAATATATTCTCTGCATCAAGTTTCCATGACAGGTTGACGAGTAATAAACTGGTTGACGAAAGTCTCTTCAGTAAAGACATCTTGTCCATGAACTTGTCGGTATTGTATAACATTCATGTATCAGAGTACACAGAATTAAAGAAATAACCAAGAGCTACTAACGTGGTACCTTTGTACCGAGTCTCAACCCAAGACTTAGTGACGTGAACAGGATCAGAGCCAGTCGGAATAACAATGAGCTATCCACAATTAAGCGTCCAGTGAGGTAGAGTGTATCTTTGCGCTGCCAAACGCCGGCTCCTTCATGCCTGAGCCAATGAAAACCCATCTTTAGCCAACCTTTTTTTTCCAAGGCCAATCATAACTTCCATTGACTACCTTCATCAAGCTGAACTTACCTCAACGAAGGAAACCCCAGACTCACGTGAATTAACGAATGTGGATGAAGTAGTACCTTACAACATGCAAAAAAATGGATCAAATCTTACTTACATCCTAGTTCTTGTGCTGGGATCTTAATATACGTACCAACAATCATAACAGTGATGGAGTGAATGATGATGAAAGTTTTTCTTTTTTTTTCGGGCCACCCTGCCTTGGTGGGAATCGGCTGATGTGTTAATAAAAAAAATCATAAATTATATATTGATCTATATTTAATAACAAGTGATATAATTCATTGACTCACTATCTCTTAATCCACGTTGCTCCATCAACATTTTCGAAAAACTATATACTGAAAAATTATATTCGAAGAACTTTTATCTGCGGTAGTTGTGACTACGGTAGTTCTGACTGCGGTAGTTCTGACTGCGGTAGTTCTGACTGCGGTAGTTCTGACTGCGGTAGTTGTGACTGCGGTAGTTGTGACTGCGGTAGTTCTGACTACGGTAGTTCTGACTGCGGTAGTTGTGACTGCGGTAGTTGTGACTGCGGTAGTTGTGACTGCGGTAGTTCTGACTGCGGTAGTTCTGACTGCGGTAGTTCTGACTGCGGTAGTTCTGACTGCGGTAGTTCTGACTGCGGTAGTTCTGACTGAGGTAGTTGTGACTGCGGTAGTTCTGACTGCGGTAGTTGTGACTGCGGTAGTTCTGACTGCGGTAGTTCTGACTGCGGTAGTTCTGACTGCGGTAGTTCTGACTGCGGTAGTTCTGACTGCGGTAGTTGTGACTGCGGTAGTTCTGACTGCGGTAGTTCTGACTGCGGTAGTTCTGACTGCGGTAGTTCTGACTGAAGTAGTTGTGACTGCGGTAGTTGTGACTGCGGTAGTTGTGACTGCGGTAGTTCTGACTGCGGTAGTTCTGACTGCGGTAGTTCTGACTGCGGTAGTTCTGACTGCGGTAGTTCTGACTGCGGTAGTTCTGACTGCGGTAGTTCTGACTGCGGTAGTTCTGACTGCGGTAGTTCTGACTGCGGTAGTTCTGACTGAGGTAGTTGTGACTGCGGTAGTTCTGACTGCGGTAGTTGTGACTGCGGTAGTTCTGACTGCGGTAGTTCTGACTGCGGTAGTTCTGACTGCGGTAGTTCTGACTGCGGTAGTTCTGACTGCGGTAGTTGTGACTGCGGTAGTTGTGACTGCGGTAGTTCTGACTGCGGTAGTTCTGACTGCGGTAGTTCTGACTGAGGTAGTTGTGACTGCGGTAGTTGTGACTGCGGTAGTTGTGACTGCGGTAGTTGTGACTGCGGTAGTTGTGACTGCGGTAGTTGTGACTGCGGTAGTTCTGACTGCGGTAGTTCTGACTGAGGTAGTTGTGACTGCGGTAGTTGTGACTGCGGTAGTTGTGACTGCGGTAGTTGTGACTGCGGTAGTTCTGACTGCGGTAGTTCTGACAGCGGTAGTTCTGACTGCGGCAGTTCTGACTGCGGTAGTTCTGACTGCGGCAGTTCTGACTGCGGTAGTTCTGACTGCGGTAGTTGTGACTGCGGTAGTTGTGACTGCGGTAGTTCTGACTGCGGTAGTTCTGACTGCGGTAGTTGTGACTGCGGTAGTTGTGACTGCGGTAGTTCTGACTGCGGTAGTTCTGACTGCGGTAGTTCTGACTGCGGCAGTTCTGACTGCGGTAGTTCTGACTGCGGTAGTTCTGACTGCGGTAGTTCTGACTGCGGTAGTGCTGACTGCGGTAGTTCTAACTACAGTAGTTCTAACTGCAGTAATACTGTGGTAGTTTTAACTGCAATAGTTTTAACTGCAGTAATACTGTGGTAGTTATAACTAGAGTAGTTCTAACTGCAGTAATACTGTGGTAGTTCTAACTACAGTAGTTCTAACTGCAGTAATACTGTGGTAGTTTTAACTGCAATAGTTTTAACTGCAGTAATACTGTGGTAGTTCTAACTGCAGTAGTTTTAACTGCAGTAATACTAACTGTTGTAGTTCTAACTGCAGTAATACTGTGGTAGTTCTAACTGCAGTAGTTTTAACTGCAGTAATACTAACTGTTGTAGTTCTAACTGCAGTAATACTGTGGTAGTTCTAACTGCAGTAGTTTTAACTGCAGTAATACTAACTGTTGTAGTTCTAACTGCAGTAATACTGTGGTAGTTCTAACTACAGTAGTTCTAACTGCAGTAATACTGTGGTAGTTCTAACTGCAGTAGTTTTAACTGCAGTAATACTAACTGTTGTAGTTCTAACTGCAGTAATACTGTGGTAGTTCTAACTACAGTAGTTCTAACTGCAGTAATACTGTGGTAGTTATAACTAGAGTAGTTCTAACTGCAGTAGTTCTAACTGTGGTATTTTAAAATGTGCATTTGATGCCACTTTCTACATTAAAAATATAAATATGTCACAACAGTTCTAACTAAAAGAAAACCTGTTTATAAAGCAGTTATATATAATATATATATATATATATATATATATATATATATATATATATATATATATATATATATATATATATATATATATATATATATATATATATATATATATATATATATATATATATATATCTGTCGTGCCGAATAGGCAGAACTTGCGATCTTGGCTTAAATAGCAACGCTCATCTTGCCATATAGGACAAGTGAAAATTTGTGTATGCAATAATTTCGCCAAAATCATTCTGAACCTAGCGAAAAAAATATATTCACTGTATTTGTTTAGTATTAAATTACTGTAAACAAATCTAAAATATATTTAGTTGGGTTAGGCTAAAATAAATTGTTCTTGTTATAATAAGGTTAAGTAAGTTTTCTAAGATTCCTTTGGTGCAAAATTATAAATTTTTACATTAATATTAATGAAAAAATATATCTTTAAACGTATAAGAGAAAATTTTAGAAAGGAATTAATTTTAAATGAGTTCTTGCTGATTGACCAGTTTTACATATTCGGCACGACATATATGGAAATATATATATATATATATATATATATATATATATATATATATATATATATATATATATATATATATATATATATATATATATATATATATATATATATATATATATATATATATATATATATATATATATATATATATATATATATATCCTGAATGATGCATGAATTACAAAAACATGCTTTTAAATCAACACATTTAACATGTTTTGAACACGTGTCTGCCTCTGGTCAGGAAGAGAGCAGTCGTAAACCTCGTCATTTTTCACTCTTGTAAATAAAGCGCAAAATGAATAAATATAAATAGATATAATTATGGTAAAATAAAAAGTCATGCAGTTACATGTGAATTTGTTTACTTCAAATAAACTGTATTTTTTTTCCTGACCAAAAGGAAAAGTAATTAAGTTTTACTTATTGAAGAATGTATATTAAAGTAACGAACACTTCTCTCCCTTGCAACACTTTACACCGCACTATGTAACACTACACACCACACTATGTAACACTACACAACACTATGTAACACTACACTACACAACACTATGTAACACTACACTACACAACACTATGTAACACTACACTACACAACACTATGTAACACTACACAACACTATGTAACACTACACAACACTATGTAACACTAAATAACACAACACTATGTAACACTACACTACACAACACTATGTAACACTACACCACACTATGTAACACTTCACACCACACTATGTAACACTTCACACCATACTATGTAACACTACATACCACACTATGAAACACTACACACCACACTATGTAACACTTCACACCACACTATGTAACACTTCACACCACACTATGTAACACTTCACACCACACTATGTAACACTTCCCACCACACTATGTAACACTACACACCATATATAACACTTCACACCACACTATGTAACACTTCACACCACACTATGTAACACTTCACACCACACTATGAAACACTACACACCACACTATGTAACACTTCACACCACACTATGTAACACTTCACACCACACTATGTAACACTTCACACCACACTATGTAACACTACACACCACACTATGTAACACTACACACCACACTATGTAACACTACACACCATATATAACACTTCACACCACACTATGTAACACTTCACACTACACTATGAAACACTACACACCACACTATGTAACACTTCACACCACACTATGTAACACTTCACACCACACTATGTAACACTTCACACCACACTATGTAACACTACACACCACACTATGTAACACTACACACCACACTATGTAACACTACACACCACACTATGTAACACTTCACACCACACTATGTAACACTTCACACCACACTATGTAACACTTCACACCACACTATGTAACACTTCACACCACACTATGTAACACTTCACACCATACTATGTAACACTACACACCACACTATGAAACACTACACACCACACTATGTAACACTTCACACCACACTATGTAACACTTCACACCACACTATGTAACACTTCACACCACACTATGTAACACTTCCCACCACACTATGTAACACTACACACCATATATAACACTTCACACCACACTATGTAACACTTCACACCACACTATGTAACACTTCACACCACACTATGAAACACTACACACCACACTATGTAACACTTCACACCACACTATGTAACACTTCACACCACACTATGTAACACTTCACACCACACTATGTAACACTACACACCACACTATGTAACACTACACACCACACTATGTAACACTACACACCATATACAACACTTCACACCACACTATGTAACACTTCACACCACACTATGAAACACTACACACCACACTATGTAACACTTCACACCACACTATGTAACACTTCACACCACACTATGTAACACTTCACACCACACTATGTAACACTTCCCACCACACTATGTAACACTACACACCATATATAACACTTCACACCACATTATGTAACACTTCACACCACACTATGTAACACTTCACACCACACTATGAAACACTACACACCACACTATAAGAAGAACATAAGAACATAAGAACGAAGGAACACTGCAGAAGGCCTACTGGCCCATGCGAGGCAGGTCCAAGTCTCCTACCGGCTTAAGCCAATGCACCCAACCTAGTCAGGTCAGGTCACATTGACTTAAGGGAGGAACACGGCAACCGACCTGGTAGCACAAGCTATCAGGTCTAACTCACACCCACCCACATCCACTCATGTATTTATCCAACCTATTTTTAAAGCTACACAACGTTCTGGCCTCTATAACGGTACCTGGGAGTTTGTTCCACTCATCCACAACTCTATTACCAAACCAGTACTTTCCTATATCCTTCCTGAATCTGAATTTTTCCAACTTAAAACCATTGCTGCGAGTCCTGTCTAGGCTAGATATTTTCAGCACACTATTTACATCCCCTTTATTTATTCCTGTCTTCCATTTATACACCTCAATCATATCCCCCCTAATTCTACGTCTTTCTAGAGAGTGCAGATTCAGGGCCCTTAGTCTATCCTCATAGGGAAGGTTTCTGATACATGGGATCAACTTTGTCATCCTCCTTTGTACATTTTCCAGAGAATTTATATCCATTCTGTAATAAGGTGACCAAAACTGTGCAGCATAATCTAAATGAGGCCTAACCAAGGATGTATAGAGTTGAAGAACAACCTGAGGACTCCTATTATTTATGCTTCTTGATATGAAGCCAAGGATTCTATTAGCTTTATTGCGAACACTTATGCACTGTTGTCTTGGTTTCAGATTACTGCTAACCAGAACTCCTAAATCTTTTTCGCAATCCGTAATATTAAGATCTACATTATTTAGTTTATATGTGGCATGGTTATTGTCCTGTCCAACATTTAGAACTTTGCATTTGTCTATATTAAACTGCATCTGCCACTTCTCCGACCACTGCATCAGTCTATTCAAATCTTCCTGGAGTGCTCGAATGTCCTCGTCAGAATGAATTCGACGGCCTATTTTGGTGTCATCGGCAAACTTGCCGATGTCGCTCTTTATGCCCTCATCTATGTCGTTTATGTAGATTGTGAACAGCAGGGGGCCCAACACTGACCCCTGTGGAACACCGCTCGTGACACTTCCCCACTCTGATTTCTCCCCATTTATGCAAACTCTCTGCTGCCTATTTGTCAACCATGCCTCTATCCAGGAAAAAATTTCTCCTCCTATTCCATGTGCTTTAATTTTCCTCAATAGTCTCTGATGTGGGACCCTGTCAAAAGCCTTACTGAAGTCCATATACACAATATCATATTCATTACCATGATCTACCTCCTCAAATACCTTAGTGAAAAAAGTTAATAAATTCGTAAGGCAGGAACGCCCCTTTGTAAAACCATGCTGAGATTCGTTGATTAATTTATGCTTTTCAAGGTGGCTACGAACTGCCTCGGCAATTATTGATTCCATAAATTTTCCCACTATGGAGGTTAGGCTTATTGGTCTATAGTTCGAAGCTAAGGACCTGTCACCTGTTTTGAAAATAGGTATCACATTTGCCATTTTCCACTTATCTGGCACCATGCCAGTTTGTAGTGATATGTTGAAAAGATTAGCCAAAGGTGTGCTAAGCTCCTCTTTACATTCCTTTAGAACCCTTGCATACAGTTCATCAGGGCCTGGGGATTTGTTAGGTTTTAATTTATCTATTTGCCTAAGGACCATGTCACTTGTGACCCTAATAGTGCACAGTTTATTATCGTCCTGTTCTACATAATTTATCATTACTGGAATATCGCTGGTATCCTCCTGTGTAAAAACTGAGAGGAAGTATGTGTTAAAAATTCTACACATTTCCTTATCACTGTCAGTGAGCTGACCCGAGGAACTTTTGAGTGGGCCTATCTTGTCCCTGATCTTACTTCTGTATACCTGAAAGAATCCTTTTGGGTTAGTCTTCGATTCTCTTGCAACTTTAACCTCATAATCTCTTTTTGCTTTTCTAATTCCCTTTTTTATTTCTCTCTTTAACTGAATATATCGATTTCTCAATTGCCCCTCTCCTCTTTTGATTTGCCTATATATGCCTCTCTTTTGACCAATCAGATATTTTAATCTATTGTTCATCCATTTAGGATCATTTTTGTTTGATCTGATTTCCCTATTTGGAACATAATTTGACTGAGCAGCTAGAACTATGCCCTGGAAAGCATCATATCGGCAACCATCACCACCTACCTGACCCTTAGTCAGGTCATTCCAGTTCAGCCCACCTAAGTAATTTTTCAGTCCTATGAAATCAGCCAAGCGAAAGTCAGGGACGGAGACTTGATTGCCATTATTAGGGGAATTCCATGATATATTAAAACTGAGTGATTTGTGATCACTTTCCCCAAGCTCTTCATTAACCTCAAGATTATTAATTAGTGTTTCCCTACTGGCAAGAACCAAGTCAAGGAGGTTATTTCCCCTAGTTGGCTCTGTCACAAACTGTTTTAAAAAACAATCCTGGATCGTATCAAGAAAGTCACCTGACTCTAAATTTCCTGTCAAATTGCTCCAGTCAATCTGTCTATAGTTGAAATCTCCCATTAGCACAACATTTTCGTATGTAGATGCCTTACGAATTTCGTCCCATAGAAGTTTACTGCACTCCCTATCAAGATTTGGGGCCCTGTAAATCACACCCAAAATTAGTTTTTCTCGGCCCTCGAGAAGCTGTATGACACTTCACACCACGTTATATGACACTTCACACCACGCTATATGACACTTCACACCACGTTATATGACACTTCACACCACACTATATGACACTTCACACCACGCTATATGACACTTCACACCACACTATATGACACTTCACACCACGCTATATGACACTTCACACCACGCTATATGACACTTCACACCACACTATATGACACTTCACACCACGTTATATGACACTTCACACCACGCTATATGACACTTCACACCACACTATATGACACTTCACACCACACTATATGACACTTCACACCACACTATATGACACTTCACACCACGCTATATGACACTTCACACAACACTATATGACACTTCACACCACACTATATGACACTTCACACCACACTATATGACACTTCACACCACGCTATATGACACTTCACACCACACTATATGACACTTCACACCACGCTATATGACACTTCACACCACACTATATGACACTTCACACCACGTTATATGACACTTCACACCACGCTATATGACACTTCACACCACGCTATATGACACTTCACACCACGCTATATGACACTTCACACCACACTATATGACACTTCACACCACGTTATATGACACTTCACACCACGCTATATGACACTTCACACCACGCTATATGACACTTCACACCACGCTATATGACACTTCACACCACGCTATATGACACTTCACACCACACTATATGACACTTCACACCACGCTATATGACACTTCACACCACGTTATATGACACTTCACACCACGTTATATGACACTTCACACCACGCTATATGACACTTCACACCACGCTATATGACACTTCACACCACGCTATATGACACTTCACACCACGTTATATGACACTTCACACCACACTATATGACACTTCACACCACGCTATATGACACTTCACACCACACTATATGACACTTCACACCACGCTATATGACACTTCACACCACGCTATATGACACTTCACACCACACTATATGACACTTCACACCACGTTATATGACACTTCACACCACACTATATGACACTTCACACCACGCTATATGACACTTCACACCACGCTATATGACACTTCACACCGCGCTATATGACACTTCACACCACGCTATATGACACTTCACACCACACTATATGACACTTCACACCACACTATATGACACTTCACACCACACTATATGACACTTCACACCACGCTATATGACACTTCACACCACATTATATGACACTTCACACCACACTATATGACACTTCACACCACGCTATATGACACTTCACACCACACTATATGACACTTCACACCACGCTATATGACACTTCACACCACACTATATGACACTTCACACCACACTATATGACACTTCACACCACGCTATATGACACTTCACACCACACTATATGACACTTCACACCACACTATATGACACTTCACACCACGCTATATGACACTTCACACCACACTATATGACACTTCACACCACGCTATATGACACTTCACACCACACTATATGACACTTCACACCACGTTATATCACACTTCACACCACGTTATATCACACTTCACACCACGTTATATCACACTTCACACCACGTTATATCACACTTCACACCAAGCTATATCACACTTCACACCACGTTATATCACACTTCACACCACGTTATATCACACTTCACACCACGTTATATCACACTTCACACCACGTTATATCACACTTCACACCACGCTATATCACACTTCACACCACGTTATATCACACTTCACACCACGTTATATCACACTTCACACCACGTTATATCACACTTCACACCACGTTATATCACACTTCACACCACGTTATATCACACTTCACACCACGTTATATCACACTTCACACCACGTTATATCACACTTCACACCACGTTATATCACACTTCACACCACGTTATATCACACTTCACACCACGTTATATCACACTTCACACCACGTTATATCACACTTCACACCACGTTATATCACACTTCACACCACGTTATATCACACTTCACACCACGCTATATCACACTTCACACCACGTTATATCACACTTCACACCACGTTATATCACACTTCACACCACGTTATATCACACTTCACACCACGTTATATCACACTTCACACCACGTTATATCACACTTCACACCACGTTATATCACACTTCACACCACGTTATATCACACTTCACACCACGTTATATCACACTTCACACCACCTTATATCACACTTCACACCACGCTATATGACACTTCACACCACGTTATATCACACTTCACACCACGCTATATCACACTTCACACCACGCTATATCACACTTCACACCACACTATATAACATTTCACATCGCACATTAAACTTTAAAACACACTATATAACACCATACATCACACATTACACTTCACACTGCACTATATAACACTTGACATTCACACAATATAACACCTAGACATCACATACTGTAACACTTACATCACATACTGTAACACTTACATCACATACTGTAACACTTACATCACATACTGTAACACTTTACATCACATAATAAAATACTTGTATTTAAAGCACTTCACAACACACACAAAAACTATTCAGAAGACACAATACAACACTTCACACTACACAACACAACACACTACACAACACAACACACTACACAATACAACACACTACACAACACAACACACTACACAACACAACACACTATACAACACAACACACTACACAACACAACACACTACACAACACAACACACTACACAACACAACACACTACACAACACAACACACTACACAATACAACACACTACACAACACAACACACTACACAACACAACACACTACACAACACAACACACTACACAACACAACACACTACACAACACAACACACTACACAACACAACACACTACACAACACAACACACTACACAACACAACACACTACACAACACAACACACTACACAATACAACACACTACACAACACAACACACTACACAACACAACACACTACACAACACAACACACTACACAACACAACACACTACACAACACAACACACTACACAACACAACACACTACACAACACAACACACTACACAATACAACACACTACGCAACACAACACACTACACAACACAACACACTACACAATACAACACACTACACAACACAACACACTACACAACACAACACACTACACAATACAACACACTACACAACACAACACACTACACAACACAACACACTACACAACACAACACACTACACAATACAACACGCTACACAATACAACACTTCACACTACACAATACAACACTTCACACTACACAACACAACACACTTCACAATACAACACTTCACACTACACAGTATGACAACACTTTTCTTTAATTTCATAAAATATTAAAAGATAAAAAAAAATGAAATGTGATTACGATGTCATTTTTTCAGTATTTTTTTGCATACATGTCAATTAAAAAATCACTAAACCTGAACGATGAATTACGAGATCCATTCTTTTCCAGAAGAGTGAGGAATATATATATATATATATATATATATATATATATATATATATATATATATATATATATATATATATATATATATATATATACTCACCTAGTTGTGGTTGCAGGGGTCGAGTCACAGCTCCTGGCTACGCCTCTTCACTGGCTGCTACTGGGTCAATCTTCCTGCTCCATGAACTTTATCATGCCTCTTTATCATGCCTCGACTTTCTAACAACTCTGTGACGGAAAAAATGCTTCCTAACATCCTTGTAATTCATCTGAGTCTTCAACTTATAACTGTGACCCTTTGTTGTTGTGTCCCATCTCTGGAACATTTTGTCTCTGTCCAACTTGTCGATTTCTCTCAGTATTTTATGTCGTTATCATATCCCCCTTATCTACCCTGTCTTTCAGTGTCGTCAGGTCGATTTTCCTTAACCTCGTAGGGCATACCCCATACCTCCGGGACCATTCTTGTTGCAACGTTTCTACTTTCTCTAGTTTCCTTAAGTGCTTGGCTACGTGTGGGTTCCAAACTGGTGCTGCATACTCCAGTATGGGTCTAACATACGCAGTGTACAGGGTCCTGTGTGTGTGTGAGTGTGTGTGTGTGTGTGTGTGTGTGTGTGTGTGTGTGTGTGTGTGTGTGTGTGTGTGTGTGTGTGTGTGTGTGTGTATGTGTGTGTGTGTTACAAAAAACGCAATTCTAAAAGCTTAGAGATCTCCAGTGAATACTAGAAAGGACTTCCCTTCTAGCATTCAGCCTGTTACTGGGTTTTCGTAACAAGTAGTCAGTATCCTTGTCCAATTATCCATTAGAATTCAGTATGAATCATTAGTGCTTTAGGATTACAACTGGTAGGTTACTGTTATGCAGGGTACTGCATGACATCGTAATGTACATATAGTGGAGAAGTGTGCAGTAATAATATGAATATTATAGTTGTAAAGAATAATTTTATAATTTATAATGTGCATTTGGGGGTACTGTAAAGTACTTTAACTGTAATTATAAAGATATTCTGTTAATGATTTATTTTCCAAGGATGTTTGGGTACGCAGAGTAAGGTGGTTTGAGGGAGTCACGTGACGTTAGCATAGTGTGTAGAGGCTGGCGTCGGAGATGCTGTGTAGTTAAGATAAGTTTGTAGTTGTACACTCACTTTGTTTATCCAACTCAAGCCATAGGCTCGCATATGCCTTACCTGTATGTTCACCCAGGCTCTGACATGGTCAGGGTGCTGTGGGATGAGTGAAGAAATAAGAAATGAGATTTGTAGTGTATGACGGCCTGACGTTGACGAAGCCTAGTGGTTATGGTGGCTGAACCTCCAGCCAGCTGTTGTGTGTACCCTCATTTGGGCGTTTAGAATTAAGGTTTTTCTGTTATGTTATGTTATGGTGACTAAATAGATATATTTTCCTAATTGGGATTTTTGCCTAACCCTCTGTTACCCAACCCCTTGAAGTACACATACCAGTTTAGCGCTTTCTGTTTTGACTGGGATAGCCCTGGGTGGCCGGCTTGAGATGTGTGTAACTTTTACCTTTGCCCTTAGACCAGGCTCAAGCCCCCAGCTATCCCACATTTTTGCGTAACAGTTACTAACTAGAGAAAATAAAATTTAATACATTAAGTCTAGAGGTGTATTATCAAATTAACTTAAATTAATAATAATCAAAATAATAATAATCACTTCTCTCGTTTACAGTATTATTGTGCTGAAAGCACATATCTCATTTATAATTCTTAAGTACCGTCTGGTACATTAACATTTAATAAGATATTACAAATATGTACAAGTAAGTTTGTGTATGTGTGTAAGTGCTTTAAGAAGTTCGCTATGTCTCACGACTCGACTAGGCTTAAACAAGTGACTGAAAAAGTCCTCAAGTAAACTAACTTCTTGACCGACTGGCAACCAGAACAGTCTGCTTGAACAATAAAAAGAATGCTAAGCCCAATAGCAATATAACAAGCAACTGCGACACAGAATCAGGAACAAGGAGATAATATAACGACACTAAGTAGGGACCATCCGCAGATCCTCCACAAGTCACAAAACTCCCATACTACTGAATCTAAGTTCAGCATAAGAAAATCCCCGACTGTAATAATACACAGATACCAGTACAAGTTAGGTCAGAAGCTACAGCTCAGGACCTGAGTTGCTCAGAGTGTCTATGCGACACACAACCTCAGTACAACGTCGAAAATCACTAAGTCTATACAATGTTCTGTGAACAGAGTTCTACAGAACTAACAAGAATAATGAGACAGACAATCTGTCCAACCACCAAGAGAGTCTAGACCAGACTGAATACTTCAGGCGAGGTGAGGACAACCCCCCTCGATCACGTGATAGCTCCGTGGGTCACTGCCCAGCAAGAAGCCAGCAGTCTAACGAGCCACAAGCGATAATTACAGTAGTTAGATAATCAAGACTTGAACTGAGCACATAATATGTAAGATCCTACCTAACTACATAACTAAGTCAAATAACCATATAAAGCAATACATTTACGATTTAGCTATTATCACAAATATAAGCAATATAAAATTATATGAAAAGATAATAATTATATATATACATAATAATCATTGCAAACCTTTCAGGGGTTGCAACACCCCCCCCCCAACACGACAAACGGTCACACTAGGAGTTGCAGTAATGTCTTTCACATTACTGATTACTCAGGTTACATTACTAACAATATAATATAAACATTAATCAGAGTCACTCATGTGCCAAGCACCTCTATAATTTCACAGCATCTATACAATAAGATATGCCCCTAGTACTAGGGCAGTACACAGTATCGTATCACTGTATACTCGTGGTTATGTACATCAGTGTAGAGACAGGATAACGTAGACAAGCAGGGCACTTTGAGGCTCGATCATAGTAGTGGAGACTGCATTCCACTCTTAAGTAGTGGTTGTGGAATGCTATGCAGTATGGACATCTGAGTATGAAACAGCTTAAGGTGTGTAGTGACGGGGGGGGGGGGGTCTGCGGCAGGACAGTGTTCCGTCACGCAGTACATCGCCCACACAACACTACCCACTCAACACTCAGTTTATGTCTCCTCCTCATACACATCACTACTGTGAATATATAAATATAATAATTAGACATGAGTATACATAGTTAATATGGGCTGGAGGGATTAAGTTACTGTACTGAATTTAACATAGCAAGCAACAGAAGGTATTTGGGCATTAAAATCACGTTAATTTAAAATGGGGAAGTGCCCAAATACACGTCAAAATGTTCCAAGGACACCACAAGAGCTAGAGCCTCTTTCTCAATAGTGGCATAATTTTTCTGGTGTCGTTTAAGTTTAGATGAATAGTAACATATAGGATGGAGAATATCAGTGGATTTTGACTGTTGGAGCAGCACAGCACCCACTGCATAGCCACTCGCATCTATATGTAAAAAGAAGGGAAGATTGAAATTAGGATTTTTCAACACAGGAGCAGAGGATAGCAAGCGCTTCAACCTTTTGAACGAGTCCGAACAATCTCTAGTCCAGTTGAACTGAACTTCGCTACTAATGAACATAGTGAGAGGTGTAGGTGGAGGTGTGTGTGCTGGCTTGTCTGTCACTTGACACACGTGGCAACGTCGCACACGATCAGCTACTGTTTCCTTCATCTTTGGCCAAGTAAAATGTTTTGCCAGTTTACCGAGTGTCTTCTTGACACCCAAATGTCCTCCAATGGGACTATTGTGAGCAAAATCAATGGCTTGTTCACGAAATGTAACTGGTAACACTACGAGATGCTTGACTGTGGTGGAAACACTATCAGCTGACAACTTGCATGCATGTATTTTTCTCCATCAGTACACCGTTACTATAATAGTAACAATTATCGAGATCCTTTGCTTCACTCTCAGTAACTGCTATATCTCTCAGTCTTTCCAGTGACTGATCAACAAACTGACCCTTGATTAAATCATCATGAGTTAGAAATTTAACGTCAGTAGTGTCCTGACTAGGTTGATGACAGGGGGGAGTTGGTGTTAATGACCCTGGGCGCAGAGAGTCACTAAACAACATATTCAAGCCCAAATCATTGTCAACAGGAGACAAGGATGGTTGTTGTATCTTTGACATAGCTTTAGTAATTGCGCTGAGAGGAAATAAAATAGGCTTCTCTCTGCAAGCTTCAATGGCATAATTATCATCAGTGTTATTATGAATCACAAGTGGTTCTTTACATATACCAGCATGAAGGATATCGTTCCCTATCAAGTCCACTGACCTGATGGGAAATACACCACTGGATATACCCACTGAAATATAACCAGTATAATAGCTTGTTTCAATGTATACCTTGTGAAGAGGTACTTTTATAACAGCCCCACCATAGGCTTCTAACAATACATCTATCTTGGTATAGGTATCGTCAGTAATGGTCAGTACATCTTTTCTTAATAACGTGAGATAACTGCCAGTGTCTCTGAAAGTAATTATCTCAGTTAGATGTGATTCGTCAAATCCTACTTTACCTCTCGAAAAGTATGGACTCATCGCTGAACGAATCTTCGTCAGATGCACTCTCTGATGCTAGTCATCTATCCTGAGTAACATTATCTAAAACAGTAGGATCAGAGGTATTACTAGGATTTTGGTGCCTTTGTTGCTCGGAAGAGGATACGACTTGAGTGGAGGCGCCAGCCGCACGACTGCTTCTCGTATCTCTTTCTAACTTATAGCAATACTCTCTAGCATGTCCTTTTCTGTTACAATATGTACATTTTACTTTCTTTTTCTCAATATCAGATTTCTGTCTAGCCACAGAGACAGATTCAGGATTGTGAGTTTTCCTGGTAAAGGAACGAGAAGTTACAGTAGCAGGTACATCAGGCGGGCAATGAGCAGCTGATTTAGGTTGCCAACTTCTAGGACAATTTTTAGTTACCTTGTTTCTCTGTGTTTTAGTACGTACAAGTTTGTGAGAAATCTCGTAATTGTCTGCTAATGCTGCAGTTTCCAGAATATCCGAGGTAGTATGATCGATCAGATATTCTTGTATGTCAGCAGACATACAGTTGTTAAACTCTTCGTGTAGTAACAACTGAACAAGGCTGTCGTAGTTGTTACACTTGGCAGACCTACACCACCTCTCAAATGCAACTTTTTTCTCACGAGCAAACTCTACACAAGTTTGATCTTGTCGTCGTTGTAACGTACGAAATGCGCTTTGATAACTTAAAGGTAACAAGTTATATGTCTCTAGAATAGCTTGTTTGACAGTGTCATAACTAATGTACTTGGCAAATGGTAAAGCAGCAGTACAAGTTTGAGGTCTTCCTGTCAAAGCTGTGTGCAACAAGGTGGCCCAGTGCTTACGTGGCCAGTTCATAGCACGAGCCTGGTTCTCAAACACATCAAAATAGGTGTCTAAGTCACTCTCAAAAAACTTAGGAACCATTGATGCAGCTTTCTGCACATTAAATGGGTCCTGTGATCTATCAGTCTGTTGTCTTCCAAGACGAACATTTTCTCTCTGGAAATCTTCTTCGTTCAATTTCCTCTCTGCCTCTATTTGTGCAGTCTGCAACATAATGAGGCGTTCCGACCTCTCAAACTGTTCCTGAGAGATAGGACCAGTGGGTAATGGAGGAGTAAGGAAATTAACATGTCTTTCTGGACTGTCCTTAGGTCGGAAACTTCGTCCAGCCGTCCCTAGAGAGTCTAGATCTGGTCTAGGATAAGTAGATACAGGTGTAGCATACACAGTACTAGCGTGAGGCTTGGTCATACTACCAGCTATACTCTGTGCTAATGTGTCAGTGAGAGAAGGAGTGAGCGAGAACTGAACTACACTAGGCTCAGACACTTCTGCCTTAGTTGCTCTTTCTTCTACTTCATCAAATAGAGTCATACTTCCTAATTGTGACACTAGGCTTTCTGAATCTGAATCATAATCAGACATCTCTGTATGAGCAGGAAACAATATATCTTTAATTAATGCTCTGACAGTTTCTGCGGTGTAATTCCTGTTATACGTCACACCGAGATATTTGGCTACTCGCCAACACGTCTGAAGTTTTAATGTACTTAACTCAAAGTCAGAGTATCAATTAACTGTTTCACTTTGGCATACATCAAGAAAATAATTGTACTACGAGAGAGTGATTATGGGAAACTATAATCCTAATAGGAATTTTAGTGTTGGTTGTCTTAGAGCTAGAATTCATAAGCAGTATTTCCATCTCCTTGGATCAAGAGACTCAGTCAAGTACATACATCCACCTGGTATGTTGTACAAGACTAAACTCAAAGTCTTCAGATTAGGAAAGTACTCAAAGTGTTTGATCATAGAGTTACTAGTTTGTCAAACTGGACAATTTCTCCAACACCTTGGTTCAAGAGCTCCCGGACAGGCCCCCATTTGTTACAAAAAACGCGATTCTAAAAGCTTAGAGATCTCCAGTGAATACTAAGGACTTCCCTTCTAGCATCCAGCCTGTTACTGGGTTTTCGTAACAAGTAGTCAGTATCCTTGTCCAATTATCCATTAGAATTCAGTATGAATCATTAGTGCTTTAGGATTACAACTGGTAGGTTACTAACTAGAGAAAATAAAATTTAATACATTTATTAAGTCTAGAGGTATATTATCAAATTAAATTAAATTAATAATAATCAAAATAATAATAATCACTTCTCTCGTTTACAATATTATTGTGCTGAAAGCACATATCTCATTTATATATAATTCTTAAGTACCGTCTGGTACATTAACATTTAATAAGATATTACAAATATGTACAAGTAAGTTTATGTATGTGTGTAAGTGCTTTAAGTAGTTTGCTATGTCTCACGACTCGACTAGACTTAAACAAGTGACTGACAAAGTCCTCAAATAAACTAACTTCTTGACCGACTGGCAACCAGAACAGTCTGCTTGAACAATAAAAAGAATGCTAAGCCCAATAGCAATATAACAAGCAACTGCGACACAGAATCAGGAACAAGGAGATAATATAACGACACTAAGTAGGGACCATCCGCAGATCCTCCACAAGTCACAAAACTCCCATACTACTGAATCTAAGTACAGCATAAGAAAATCCCCGACTGTGATAATACACAGATACCAGTACAAGTTAGGTCAGAAGCTACAGCTCAGGACCCGAGTTGTTCAGAGTGTCTATGCGACACACAACCTCAGCACAACGTCGAAAATCACTAAGTCTATACAATGTTCTGTGAACAGAGTTCTACAGAACTAACAAGAATAATGAGACAGACAATCTGTCCAACCACCAAGAGAGTCTAGACCAGACTGAATACTTCAGGCGAGGTGAGGACACCCCCCCTCGATCACATGATTGCTCCATGGGTCGCTGCCCAGCAAGAAGCCGGCAGTCTAACGAGCCACAAGCGATAATTACAGTAGTTAGACAATCAAGACTTGAACTGAGCACATAATATGTAACATCCTACCTAACAACATAACTAAGTCAAATAACCATATAAAGCAATACATTTACGATTTAGCTATTATCGCAAATATAAGCAATATAAAATTATATGAAAAGATAATAATTATATATATACATAATAATCATTGCAAACCATTCAGGGGTTGCAACAGTGTGTGTGCGCGTGTGTGTGTTTATGTGTGTACTCACCTAATTGTACTCATCTAATTGTGGTTGCAGGGGTCGAGACTCAGCTCCTGTTCCGGCCTCTTCACTGAACGCTACTAGGCCCTCTCTCTCTCTCTCTGCTCCATGAGCTTTATCATACCTCGTCTTAAAGATATGCATGGTTCCTGCCTCCACTACATCACTCCCCAGACTGTTCCACTTCCTGACCACTCTATGACTGAAGAAATACTTCCTAACGTCCCTGTGACTCCTCTGAGTCTTCAACTTCCATGAGTAACCCCTTGTTTCTGTGTCCCCTCTCTGGAACATCCTATCTCTGTCCACCTTATCTATTCCATGCAGTATTTTGTATGTCATTATCATGTCTCCCCTAACCCTCCTGTCCTCCAGTGTCCTCAGGCCGATTTCCCTTAACCTTCCT
>NC_091295.1:23082545-23107545 GCF_038502225.1 Cherax quadricarinatus | reverse complement strand
ACGAAAGAATGAAGGCAATAATATCTGAAGAACGATACCCCCAAAACCACAACACAAGCACCACATAACTGACAACGCACAAAGAACAAACAAAAAAAAAACACAGAATAACAGCAACACAGAAGAAGGGATACCAGAAAAAAACGGAAAAATCGACAGCACAAAAACAACAGACACAACAACAGCCCGAAAACAACGGAAACAATGACAACACAAAATCAACAGAAATAACGACAGCACAAAAACAACAGAAACGACAATACAAAAGCAACAGCAGCAACAACAGCACAAAAGCAGCAGAAACAGCGACAGCCCAAAACCAACACAGAAGCACCACAAAAAACAACAGAATAAAAACAGCAACACCACAAAAACAATACAAACACAAGAACAGCAACACACAAGTACAACACATAAAAACCACGAAAACAGCCACACCATGAAAACGAGAACACAGAAACAATTACACCACAAAAAAAAAAGAACGGAGAAACAACTACACAAGAAAAGCGACATCTGAACCATGGTGGATGGTGCTGTCCTCGGGATAAGCAAACATAATTCAATGTTCCATCCTGAAGACGAAATTAAGAGGTTCCCAGAGGGTGGCCGGAGGTGTGGGGGGAGAGGAGGCTGAAGAGACACGCACACTGCCTCTCGTAAGAAACTCAATCTTCGCTCCGACTTGAGAAATGGTAGAACAAAGACTCGCAGCTGAGCCAGACTTTATTTGTACAACGTTTCGCCAGCAGGTGAACTTTCTTTTAAACCAGGACTCAGGAAAGCTCGCGCATGAGCGAGAACTTGCTCTATATGGCTATTTTGCCATACTTCTCAAAGTTTTTCTTTTTTTTTCAACAGGACTTCAGATTTACCATCCACTTCAAGACCTGCGGAATTGTCCATGTCACTCTAGTACAATTATTCATTTTTATTTAGCAGGAACAGACATATCAGCAGTACTACTAAAGTCGATATGAAAGATATGAAAGATGAGATATATACATAATTAAAACCCGTCAGCTTGAACTGGGAGACTTCAGAGGGACATTGTGGATATCGTCAGTTTTAGACCATTAAGAGCTCAGCAGCTATTGTAGCTATAGAGGATTCGTTCCAGCAGAGCTGGATTTACTCTCACTAGGAAATTGCAATCTCTGAGGCGTACCTAGTCCATACATAAGAGAAGTAGATCTCTCTTTTATGAAAATATCTCCTTCATCACAGAGGGGAAAACAGAAATTATACAGAGAAGCGAGACAAAAAGAGGAAGGAAGGAATTTGGACTACACAATGCATCAAAGAACAGACATTAAACATTTAATTGCATTAGTAGTTGTGCGGTGCTGTTCCTTCTGCGTGGACCGAAATGCACCTAGTTACTAATATCATTTGAATTTAAATAAAAACAAAGAAAGACCGGACTGCTAATTACTACGATTCACAATAATAGTAAACGTAATACTACTACTACTACTACTACTACTACTACTACTACTACTACTACTACTACTACTACTACTACTATTACTACTACTACTACTACTACTACTACTACTACTACTACTACTACTACTAATAATAATAATAATAATAATAATAATAATAATAATAATAATGAAACAGGATATGTTTCTGTCGCTGCGCAATTCGAGAAAAATATTTTACAATTCCATAACCTAAGCTCTGTGTACCTCAGTATATGAAAGAATCATAAAATCTGTGCCTCGATACCCTCAAGAGGCAGAGGAACTACAGTTCAACTCCCGCCGCAGACTTTGGAGTTACAACTCAACCCTCCCAAGAGGTCCAAACGCTGGAGATTAATGCCTGCAAGAGGACCAGGAGATTTAGTTCATCACAATCAAGAAGCCCAGCACCTGTAGCTTAACACCCAGGAAAAAGTTTAAGAGCTGTAGATCGACACCCTGAAGAGACAAGGAGCTGGAACGCAACTCAGTCACTTTTAAATACGTGTTAAATCGGACCAAGTTAAGTGCGACTTTTCCAGTAGATTTTATTACTTATTTTTTTTACTCAAACATTACACTTGTTTATGCTAGAATTACCAAATAAAAATAAAAACCATTCTTTTCGTAAGATGCACTGGCGTTGAAGGTTTGAAACCGATATAAAGAGGTGTTCTCGAGTTATTGCATATAAAGTATCTCAGTTTGTTCAGCAAAATTAACAAATTTGCACCAGCACAGCTCAAACCCAACCTTTCGCTAAAAATGATACACCTTCGTAAACAGTTTCAAGCATAACTGACAAGGCATTCTCTTGGTCTTGCAATAAAACCTATATCCGAATGTACTTAATAAAACTGGCAAACTTGGACTTACTTAGCCCAGTAAAACTGAGACTCTTAGAGCAAAGTACATCACTAAGAAACCAACGATTCTTCCGTTACTGTGTAAAGATTGAGCACCGTGTCACCGTGTCACCGTGTCACTGTGTCACCGTGTCACCGTGTCACTGTGTCACCGTGTCACTGTGTCACTGTGTCACCGTGTCACTGTGTCACTGTGTCACCGTGTCACTGTGTCACCGTGTCACCGTGTCACCGTGTCACTGTGTCACCGTGTCACCGTGTCACCATGGCACGTACCTAACAGGTTCCTCCTCTGGGTTAGATGTACCAACACAAGAAACATTCTTAAATTATAGTATGGAAAAAAAGTGCCACCAAATTGTTATAAATAAAAATACAGTTATATACAGTTCAGGACATTTATTCAAAGGAAACGTTTCGACACTCTACATCAATGTTTTTTTCCACAACCAGAAGAAGCACTTGTGTAAAAATACACAGGTGTTGAAAGTTTGAAGCCAACCCGAAGAAGCATCTTCAAATCATCACATATCGTTACTAGGTCTCTAAAAGTGGCATATTGGCACCCACACAGATTAATAACAGTATGAAATAGTGATAAAAGCTTGAAGGCGATACAGAGCTGTTCACAAGATATCGCACGGGAACCTTGGAGAGAAGAAACACACTTGGCACCTCAGTATTACAGGAATTCCCTTTCGAGGGGATGACTAGTTATAAGTAGAAAATAGAAAACAAAGAAGAGAAGTAGGAGAAAGAAAATAATAATAATAACAATACTACTGCTACTGCTACTACTACTACTAATAATAATATGGTTAATATTAGGAAGGGAGGGTAAGCTCCTATCCCTAGATCAAGAGCTCGTCACCAATACTATGATGGGAACCCTGGGTTGATGGGTGTTACAAAAAACGCGATTCTAAAAGCTTAGAGATCTCCAGTGAATACTAGAAAGGACTGCCCTTCTAGCATCCAGCCAGTATCCTTGTCCAATTATCCATTAGAATTCAGTATGAATTATTAGTGCTTTAGGATTACAACTGGTAGGTTACTAACTAGAGAAAATAAAATTTAATGAATTTATTAGTCATTAAGTTGTCTAGGAGTATATCAAATTAAATTAAATTAATCACAGTAATTAAAATAATATCACTTCTCTCGTATACAATAGTATTGTGCTGAAAGCACATATCACATTTATAATTCTTAAGTACCGTCTGGTACATTAACATTTAATAAGATATTACAAATATGTACAAGTAAGTTTGTGTGTATGTGTGTAAGTGCTCTAAGTAGTTCGCTATGTCTCAAGACTCGACTAGACTTAAACAAGTGACTGACAAAGTCCTCAAATAAACTAAGTTCTTGACCAACTGGCAATCAGAACAGTCTGCTTGAGCAATAAAAAAGAATGCTAAGCCCAATAGCAATATAACAAGGAACTGCGACACAGAATCAGGAACAAGGAGATAATATAACGACACTAAGTAGGGACCATCAGCAGATCCTCCACAAGTCACAAAACTCCCATACTACTGAATCTAAGTTCAGCATAAGAAAATCCCCAACTGTGATAATACACAGATACCAGTACAAGTTAGGTCAGAAGCTACAGCTCAGGACCTGAGTTACTCAGAGTGTCTATGCAACACACAACCTCAGTACAACGTCGAAAATCACTAAGTCTATACAATGTTCTGTGAATAGAGTTCTACAGAACTAACAAGAATAATGAGAGAGACAATCTGTCCAACCACCAAGAAAGTCTAGACCAGACTGAATACTTCAGGCGAGGTGAGGACCCCCCCCCTCGATTACGTGATAGCTCCGTGGGTCGCTGCCCAGCAAGAAGCCGGCAGGGAAACGAGCAAAAAGCGATAATTACAGTAGTTAGACAATCAAGACTTGAACTGAGCACATAATATGTTACATCCTACCTCACAACATAAGCCAAATAATAATATAAAGCAATACATTTACGATTTAGCTATTATCGCAAATATAAGCTATATAAAATTATATGAAAAGGTAATATAATATATACATATACATTGCAACCCATTCAAGGGTTGCAACAATAGAGCATATAGAGGGATTATAAAAATGAAAAGAAGCTGACAGCATATTCCATCTCTCTTCTCATCTCCCGATCCTCTTTCCCCCTCCCCATCTCTATCCATCTTCATTTGTCCATCTATTTCTCTCTCTCTCTCTCTCTCTCTCTCTCTCTCTCTCTCTCTCTCTCTCTCTCTCTCTCTCTCTCTCTCTCTCTCTCTCTCTCTCTCTCTCTCTCTCTCTCTCTCTCTCTCTCTCTCTCTCTCCCCTCTCTCTCTCTGTTCATCACTTTGCTAAATATTGGTCTGGGCTTCAAAGCGTGTGTAGAGTGTGGGAAGTGTGGCTGCAGGCCGCTGGTCTGGTAGTTGATATTGCAACTGCATAACATGAGTGCCAGAACTAGAGCTTCACAAAACGGAACTCGTGTGTGTGTGTGTGTCTGTGTGTAAAACGTCATCCCAGAGAGAGCAGGGGCAATCACCTTTTGATTAAGTTCCGTCAGGTTAGCTGGGCAGCTGTAGTTTGTTACTCGTCAACACTCCTGTCATCTGAGCTGAGTTTAGGATATACTACAGCTTTAATTTACATTTCCCGTCATGCATCTGGTCAAGCCATCCTCTGATTCATTGCAGGTTATCGTATGTCAATTTTACTCCTCCTTAGTTAAGTGGAGCACCGTAAGTTACCTACATTCATGTCAGGCCACTTTGGTTTCGTTATGGAAAACTGTAATATACTATTAAAAAAATATTAACTATCAAAGGTGCTTTTCAAATGTCGCATAGTTACAGTCGTGCAAAAGTAAAAAAAAAATTATGTTTAGATGGGTTACTGAACTCCAGATTTCAATAAAGAAAAGACACGCAGCAGGAAAAGCTTTTATTGGGGCAATGTTTCACTTTGTAGAGCTGTATCGGGAAACGTTTTCCCAATAAAAGCTTATTCTGCAACTGGTCTATTCTTCACTAGGGTTTTTAGTACGCTATTTGGTTCCAGATTCCAGCCACTGCTTTTGGGGATAAAAAAAAGTCTGGTGAAAAGCTGTTATTAATCTGAACACCAGTGTGTTGAGACTGTGGTAATAATTGGTGTCACCATACACAGTCACAAGTCTTTTTAAAAGTCAAAACGACAGCACCTGTGTTCATTTACTTGACGTATTGTCGGTAAGTCTACCAGAATTACTAATTATAACAACTTATCTGCGAAAGGATGAACCTAGACAAGCACCAGGAAAAGTGGTATGACACACATGAGGTGCCTAATCTATATGACTAGATTGCCACCGGGATGAATGAAGAGGTCGGGTGTAAAAAAGGGAAGGTAATAAGAATTTAGAAATAATCACTATCATGGAGGTCACTTACTGCAGTCCAGTCGATTTCGTGGAGTCACTTGACTCTCTCGGAGTGACACCACAAAAGTGATACAGTGTGACCATCCCCAGCGCAAAGGATGACTTAAAAATCACCCAATGAAAGGTAAGGATGAAATCAGAGACGACATGTTAGTTAAAGACAAGGGGCATGAAGGGGAAAGATACAAAGAGCAGATCGTGTACCACTTGTTTAAACAGATACGGTCTGCAGTATAGTGGAGTATAAAAAGAAATGAGGGAGTGAGGAATATCACTCTGCACGAAAAGTGCACTTTTCATTGTATGTCCCATCACGAAAAAGGGGAGAGTGATTGTAAAATGTGTACAGCCAGAGATAATTATTCCGGCTGTGTCAGGAACGTTGGTTTTTGTAAACAAATACATGTAGGGACAACTGAAGCTCTCACAATTTCCCCATATATCCTCTGATGTTTCACTATAATAATAATATTGATTAGCTACCGCTAATTCACCACTATTAGAGGGCAGGTGGTGCCTGTGGACTAGGGTGGGTGACGAGCAGTGGTAGCGGTAAATCATTAATACAGTTTTGAGTATAATGTTAAAAGTAAGATGCATAGGAGTTGAGTGTGTTGGGGTAATGTATTGTTGTAGCTAGCGTGAGCGTTGTATGATATATTGCTGGAGCTAGCGTGAGAGTCGTTCGGTATATTCGTATGTTTCGGTTTGAAAAAATATTCCTGTTAATGTTCGTCGTTTAAGTTGTGGTTTGTCGAGGTCTACTTTGGGTTTTGTCTCGTCGATAGAAGGCATCATTTCTGTGTTTTCTGCATTCAGAGAGTGAGAGGCAGTGTGATGCAAGAGGTGGAAGAGGAAAACTGAGTGGAGAGTGTTGAGACATTGGCAGAAACCAAGTTAGGAAGAGGTTGTGAGTGGTCAGTTGTCTCTTGAGATGGAGGGATCTGTGGAGTAGAGAGTTAGTAGTAGAAAGATCGGGGATAAAAGGTGCGTGTACTCGCACTTCTACAACTGTCACAAATGGAATAGTAATAGAAGAGAGAGATTATTAGAAATGAGAAAGTTTGAAGGGACAATGGCAGAAAGTTTTGTAGATTCTTTTTTTAGTCTTCTTCAGGTGTCGAAGAGATTACCTGTGATGAGTACCTTACATTGTTTTGGACTTCTGAGGTCGTGACCCCTGTCAAATGAAGTGGTGTCACAAGCTGAACAGAGGAGTTAAAAAAAAGTTGCATGAGTGAGACGGTCAGATCAGCCAGGGCCGTGGCGCAAGACGGAAGGTCTCCTGGCTGTAAGAAGATATTGGAGGAGAAGAGGTAAGTGTGTAATGGAGGCCAAACTTCTGAGAGGCTTCTCTTGGTGTTGGGAGCTATAGCTTAAGCATTCCTTAGCTGGCCTCCAATGAGAGCTCAATTTCTCCTTCTCCCTATAAGTTAAATTAGGTTTAACGTCCCAAGCACTCAGCCTTAAGATTATATTGTGTAAATTTACTCATTTTTCAATATTGGTATTAATAAATTCATTTGTATTACACTATATCGTTGTTGAGAATCATACCTGAGAAACATTTTTTTCATGCACATTTATAATACACTTTAATGAAGTATACAATTATATTGTTTATCAGGAGGAGACGAGAAAAGGCCTGCTCTTGTTGATGTAAAGTGGTCAGTGGTAGGGTAAGTGGTATTTTCTTCCCCGGTATGCCATCTTGAGCGGGGAGAAAATATACAGATATTTCGGTGGACATAAGAACATGAAAATGGAGGAAAACTGCAGCAGGCCTACTGGTCCACACTTGGCAAGCCCTTGTCAAACCCAAACTCACTAACAAAAATATTCGCCCAACCTATGATAGATAATATCAGGTAGAGCATCACTAGGAATGGATAAATAGCTCGGTGAATATCATAGGACTAGACATATAGCTCGACTAACACCAGCTAATATAGACAGATAGCTCAGTAAACATCAACAGGGATTTAAAGCTCATTGGACGTCAAGAGGGATAGATAAATATCTCGGTAAACGTCATTTAAAGCTCGGTGAATGTCAACAAGGGTAGATAAACGGGTGAATATCATCATGGATAGACAAGTAGATAGATCTGTGAACATCAATATGGATAGCTCGGTGACCGTCAGTAGAATAGAAAATGAAGCAGTGACTTTCTATTCCGGGACAGCTTAATACTTTCTTTATTTTATTGTTGTCTCTGATACAGAACAATATCTGGCTCCATTGTTTGCTCTGTTTTCAATATTCTGCCTATGCGTTGCATGCGTGGCAAGTTGCAACATAACCCCTCTTCCTCCCTCCCCCTAAACCTCGTGCAATATGCAGGAGTCACATACCTATTTTTTTTTCTAATTCTGGACGGCAAGGAGTGGTGAAACAGAAAATTTTGTTCAATATGTGACAGTCCGACCTCTGGCATATTACACGAGATATTGCCTGCGTCTCCCAACATTGATACATCAGACGAAGTGGGTGGAGATCTTTGCTCTTTGATGTGCCAAGAGGGAATTGATCAAAAATCTAAATAAAATTCGAATTCATAAAAATTCAATCCCGGAAGTATTTATAGAGGGTATCCAGAGCGTTGTAATCAAAGTGTTTGTCAGTAGCAACAAGGAAAAGTGTGACGTCGTAAGTGCTTACTCTGATGTGAGTATTTGGTGCTGGGAGGTGAACCAGAGCGGCTGCTGTACCTGCTGTAGCGACGAGCACCTAGTGTAGTATCTATTGTAGCAAGCACCTGCTGTAGTATCTGTTGTAGCAAGCACTTGCTGCAGTATTTGTTGTAACGAGCACCTGTTGTAGCATCTGTTGCAGCGACCACCTGCCATAGCATCTATTGTAGCGAGTATCTGTTCTAGAGAGTATATATTGTAACGAGTATCTGTTGTAACGAGTATATGTTGTAGCGAGTATCTGTTGCATCGAGCATCTACTGTAGCTCACCCTTCAGAGTGTAGATACTGCCCCTCTCTCCCTCCTCCAGAACTCAAGGCTCAACAACTGTTGTCTCTGAATCCCTTCATAACATTACCTTGCTATCACTCCAACAGCACGTCAAATCTCGGATACCACATTCCACTTTGTCGATCTAACACGTTCACACATACCTGCTGAATGCCAAGTCTCTGCCACTGAAAACCTCCTGCTAAACCATAAACTAGTATTCCCTACGTGTATATCCTGCGAAGTGAGAGAATTTGTTAAAACAAATGATAGTGTAAGACTCATAGACCAACAGCGCACACTCAAGCGGTTCGTAAAAAAAAATATATGTACATAAAAAATTATTTTAAGATGTGTCTTCAATCTGCAGTTATTATTTATGCCAAGAAATCTTTTTCTTTATTTTTTGTATAATTTAGTATTTATGATAACTGATCTTATGGGGAAAGCGCTAAATCCGTTGAGGAGTGGGGCGCACGGGGTAATCAGGTCGATCCTAAACCATAACATAAGAGAGCTCCTGAGACGCATCAAGGGTGGTCCTCCCATCAGAGATATTGTCTGATAAAGATGCATCACGTCTTCAAATCTTTCTGAATATTAATTTAAGACACTTCAAGTGTTTTATTTCTTTCCTTGCATGTCATACTTACCTGGTACCTGTCTTGCTGCTGTTCACACTTACCTGGTACCTGTCTTGTTGCTTATCACATTTACCTGGTACCTGTCTTGTTGCTTGTCACACTTACCTGGTACCTGTCTTGTTGCTTGTCACACTTACCTGGTACCTGTCTTGTTGCTTGTCACATTTACCTGGTACCTGTCTTGTTGCTTGTCACATTTACCTGGTACTTTTCTTGTTGCTTGTTACATTTACCTGGTACCTGTCTTGTTGCTTGTCACATTTACCTGGTACCTGTCTTGTTGCTTGTCACATTTACGTGGTACCTGTCTTGTTGCTTGTCACATTTACCTGGTACCTGTCTTGTTGCTTGTCACATTTACCTGGTACCTGTCTTGTTGCTTGTCACACTTACCTGGTACCTGTCTTGTTTCTTGTCACATTTACCTGGTACCTGTCTTGTTGCTTGTCACATTTACCTGGTACCTGTCTTGTTACTTGTCACATTTACCTGGTACCTGTCTTGTTGCTTGTCACACTTACCTGGTACCTGTCTTGTTGCTTGTCACATTTACCTGGTACCTGTCTTGTTGCTTGTCACATTTACCTGGTAACTGTCTTGTTGCTGGTCACATTTACCTGGTACCTGTCTTGTTGCTTGTCACACTTACCTGGTACCTGTCTTGTTGCTTGTCACATTTACCTGGTACCTGTCTTGTTGCTTGTCACATTTACCTGGTACTTTTCTTGTTGCTTGTTACATTTACCTGGTACCTGTCTTGTTGCTTGTCACATTTACCTGGTACCTGTCTTGTTGCTTGTCACATTTACCTGGTACCTGTCTTGTTGCTTGTCACATTTACCTGGTACCTGTCTTGTTGCTTGTCACATTTACCTGGTACCTGTCTTGTTGCTTGTCACATTTACCTGGTACCTGTCTTGTTGCTTGTCACACTTACCTGGTACCTGTCTTGTTGCTTGTCACACTTACCTGGTAACTTTCTTGCTGCTTGTCACACTTACCTGGTACTTGTCTTGTTGCTTGTCACACTTACCTGGTACCCGTCTTGTTACTTGTCACATTTACCTGGTACCTGTCTTGTTGCTTGTCACACTTACCTGGTACCTGTCTTGTTGCTTGTCAAACTTACCTGGCACCCGACTTGTTGCTTGTCACATTTACCTGGTACCCGTCTTGTTGCTTGTCACACTTACCTGGTACCTATCTTGTTGCTTGTCACACTTACCTGGTACCTGTCTTGTTGCTTGTCACACTTACCTGGTACCTGTCTTGTTGCTTGTCACACTTACCTGGTACCTGTCTTGTTGCTTGTCACACTTACCTGGTACCTGTCTTGTTGCTTGTCACACTTACCTGGTACCTGTCTTGTTGCTTGTCACACTTACCTGGTACCTGTCTTGTTGCTTGTCACACTTACCTGGTACCTGTCTTGTTGCTTGTCACACTTACCTGGTGCCTGTCTTGTTGCTTGTCACATTTACCTGGTACCTGTCTTGTTGCTTGTCACACTTACCTGGTACCTGTCTTGTTGCTTGTCACACTTACCTGGTACCTGTCTTGTTGCTTGTCAAACTTACCTGGTACCCGTCTTGTTGCTTGTAACATTTACCTGGTACCTGTCTTGTTGCTTGTCACACTTACCTGGTACCCTTCTTGTTGCTTGTCACATTTACCTGGTACCTGTCTTGTTGCTTGTCACACTTACCTGGTACCTGTCTTGTTGCTTGTCACATTCACCTGGTACCTGTCTTGCTGCTGGTCACACTTACCTGGTAACTGTCTTGTTGCTTGTCACACTTCCCTGGTACCTGCCTTGCTGCTGGTCACACTTACCTGGTAACTGTCTTGTTGCTGGTCACACTTACCTGGTAACTGTCTTGTTGCTGGTCACACTTACCTGGTAACCGTCTTGTTGCTGGTCACACTTACCTGGTAACCGTCTTGTTGCTTGTCACACTTTCCTGGTAACTGTCTTGTTGCTTGTCACACTTACCTGGCACCTGTCTTGCTACTGGTCACACTTACCTGGTAACTGTCTTGTTGCTTGTCACACTTACCTGATAACCGTCTTGTTGCTGGTAACACTTACCTGGTAACTGTCTTGTTGCTGGTCACACTTACCTGGTAACCGTCTTGTTGCTGGTCACACTTATCTGGTACCTGTCTTGCTGCTGGTTACACTTTCCTGGTAACTGTCTTGTTGCTGGTCACACTTACCTGGTAACCGTCTTGTTGCTGGTCACACTTACCTGGTAACTGTCTTGTTGCTGGTCACACTTACCTGGTAGCCGTCTTGTTGCTGGTCACACTTACCTGGTAACTGTCTTGTTGCTGGTCACACTTACCTGGTAACCGTCTTGTTGCTGGTCACACTTACCTGGTAACTGTCTTGTTGCTGGTCACACTTACCTGGTAACTGTCTTGTTGCTGGTCACACTTACCTGGTAGCCGTCTTGTTGCTGGTCACACTTACCTGGTAACTGTCTTGTTGCTGGTCACACTTACCTGGTAACTGTCTTGTTGCTGGTCACACTTACCTGGTAACTGTCTTGTTGCTGGTCACACTTACCTGGTAACTGTCTTGTTGCTGGTCACACTTACCTGGTAACTGTCTTGTTGCTGGTCACACTTACCTGGTAACAGTCTTGTTGCTGGTCACACTTACCTGGTAACTGTCTTGTTGCTGGTCACACTTACCTGGTAACAGTCTTGTTGCTGGTCACACTTACCTGGTAACTGTCTTGTTGCTGGTCACACTTACCTGGTAACAGTCTTGTTGCTGGTCACACTTACCTGGTAACTGTCTTGTTGCTGGTCACACTTACCTGGTAACAGTCTTGTTGCTGGTCACACTTACCTGGTAACTGTCTTGTTGCTGGTCACACTTACCTGATAACAGTCTTGTTGCTGGTCACACTTACCTGGTAACAGTCTTGTTGCTGGTCACACTTACCTGGTAACAGTCTTGTTGCTGGTCACACTTACCTGGTAACTGTCTTGTTGCTGGTCACACTTACCTGGTAACAGTCTTGTTGCTGGTCACACTTACCTGGTAACTGTCTTGTTGCTGGTCACACTTACCTGGTAACTGTCTTGTTGCTTGTCACACTTACCTGGTAACTGTCTTGTTGCTTGTCCGAATGACTTCTGTGTTATCTTTAAGATTTAATTAGCAGCAGATATTACGCTACACTACAGTCACCACACTATACTACAGTCACCACACTATACTACAGTCACCACACTGCACTTCAGTTACTACAATGCACAATAGTCACCACACTGTACTAGAGTCACCACACTGCACTACAGTCACCACAATGCACTACAGTCACCACTCTGCACAACAGACACCACACTACAATACAGTCACCACATTGCACTACAGTCACCACATTGCATTAGTCACCACACTGAATTAGTCACCACACTGCACTGCAGTCAGCACACTGCACAAAAGTCACCACACTACACTACAATCACCACACTGCACTACAGTCACCACACTACATTACCATCACCACACTGCACTACAATCACCACACTGCACTACAGTCACCACACTGCACTACAGTCATCACACTGCACTACAGTCACCCCTCTGCACTACAGTCACCACACTGCACTACAGTCACTACACTGCATTACAGTCACCACACTGCACTACAGTCACCTCACTACACTACAGTCACCACACTGCACTACAGCCACCACACTGCATTACAGTCACCACACTGAATTACAGTCACCACACTGCATTACAGTCACCACACTGCACTACACTCACTACACTGCACTACAGTCACCGTACTACACTACAGTCACCACATGCACAACAGTCACCACACTGCACTACAATCACCACACTACACTACAGTCTCCACATGCACAACAGTCACCCCATGCACTACAGTCACTACACTACACTACAGCCACTACATGCACTACAGTCACCACACTACACTACAGTTACCACAGTGTACTGCAGTCACCACACTACACTACAGTCACAACACTACACTACAGTTTCCCCAGTGCAGTACAGTGACCACACTGCACTACAGTTACCACAATTCACAATAGTCACCACACTAAACTACAGTAACCACACTACACTACAGTCACCACACTACACTACAGTTACCACACTGCACTCAATACAGTCACCACACTACTCTACAGTCACCACACTACACTTCAGTTATCACAGTGCACTGCAGTCACCACAATACACTACAGTCACCACACTACAATACAGTGACCACACTGCACTACAGTTACCACAATGCACAATAGTCATCACACAACACTACAGTCACCACACTGCACTACAGTCATCACACTACACTATAGTCACCACTCTGCAAAACAGTCACTACACTACACTACAGTCACCACACTGCACTACAGTCACCACACTGCACTTCAGTCACCACACTGCAGTACAGTAACCGCACTACACTACAGTCACCACATGCACAACAGTCACCACACTGCACATCAATCACCACACTACCCTACAGTCACCACACTGCATTACAGCCACCACACTACTGTAGTCACCACATTACAGTACAGTCACCACATGCACTACAGCCACCACACTGCAATACAGTCACCACACTACACTACAGTGACCACACGACACTAGTGACCACACTGCACTACAGTCACCACACTGCACTACAGTCAACACACTGCACTACAGTCACCACACTGCACTACAGTCAACACACTACACTACAGTCACCACACTACACTACAGTCAGCACACTGCACTACAGTTACCACAATGCACAATATTCACCACACTAAACTACAGTCACCACACTTCACTACAGTCGCCACACTGCATTACAGTCACCACACTGCACTACAGTCACCACACTGCACTACAGTCACCACACTGCACTACAGTCACCACAATGCACGACAGTCACCTCACTGCACTCACTACAGTCACCACAATGCATTACAGCCACCACACTATATTACAGTCAACACATTGCACTACAGTCACCACATTGCACTACAGTCACCTCACTGCACTCACTACAGTCACCACAATGCATTACAGCCACCACACTATATTACAGTCACCACATTGCACTACAATCACCACACTTCATTACAGTCACTACACTGCACTACAATCACCACACTGCACTACAGTCACCACAATGTTCTACAGACACCACACTCTTCTACAGTCACCACACTACACTACAGTCACCACACTACACTACAGTCACCACACTGCACTACAGTCACCACAATGTCCTACAGACACCACACTCTTCTACAGTCACCACACTACACTACAGTCACCACACTGCACTACAGTCACTACACTGCACTACAATCACCACACTGCACTACAGTTACCACAGTGCTCTACAGTCACTACACTCTTCTACAGTCACCACACTACACTGCAGTCACCACACTACACTACAGTTACCACTCTGCACTACAGTTACCACAGCGCACTACAGCCACCACACTACACTACAGTCACCACACTACACTACAGTCACCCCACTACACAACAGTCGCCACACTGCACTTCAGTCACCACTCTGCACAACAGTCACCACACTACACTACAGTCACCACACTGCACTACAGTCACCACAGTGCTCTACAGTCACCACACTCTTCTACAGTCACCACACTACACTGCAGTCACCACACTACACTACAGTTACCACTCAGCACTACAGTTACCACAGCGCACTACAGCCACCACACTACACTACAGCCACCACACTACACTACAATCACCACACTGCACTACAGTCACCACACTGCACTGTAGTCACCACACTGCATTACAGTCACCACACTGCGCTAGTGTCGCCACACTGCACTACAGTCACCACACTGGACAACAGTCACCACACTACACTACAGTCACCACACCGGACTACAATCACCACACTGCATTACAGTCACCACTATGCACTACGTTCACCACACTACACTACAATCACCACAATGCACTACAGTCACCACACTGCATTAGTCACCAAACTGCACAACGGTCACCACACTACACTTCAGTCACCACACTGCACTATAGTCACCATACTGCATTACAGTCACCAAATTGCATTACCGTCACCACACTGCATTAGTCATCACACTGCTCTACATTCACCACACTACACTAGTCACTACACTGCACTACGGTCACCATACTACAATACAGTCACCACACTGCATTACAGTCACCACACTACATTACAGTCACCACTTTACACTACAGTCACCACACTACACTAGTCACCACTCTGCATTACAGTCACTACACTGCACTACAGTCACTACACTGCACTACAGTCACCACACTGCATTACAATCACCACACTGCATTACAATCACCACACTACACTACTGTTACCACACTGTACTACAGTCTCCATACTGCACTACAGTCATCACACTGCACTACAGTCATCACACTGCACTACAGTCACCAGACTGCTCTACAGTCACCACTCTGCACTACAGTCAGCACACTGCATTACAGTCACCACACTGCACTGCAGTCGCCACACTGCACTTGAGTCACCACACAACAGTACACTCACCGCACAACACTACACTAACCACGCTTCGGTAAAGTCACCACACAACACTACACTCACCGAACTACACTACACTCACCGAACTACACTACACTCACCACACAAGAATACAGTCACAATTTAAGGTCTCCTTCGAGGCTACTGGTAGTAAGTGAAGGTCTCCTCTCCGAGGCTACTGGTAGTAAGCGAAGGTCTCCTCTCCGAGGCTACTGGTAGCAAGTGAAGGTCTCCTCTCCGAGGCTAATGGTAGTAAGTGAAGGTCTCCTCTCCGAGGCTACTGGTGGTAAGTAAAGGTCTCCTCCGAGGCTACTGGCTGTAAGTGAAGGTCTTCTCCCATAGGCTACTGGTAGAAAGTGAAGGTCTCCTCTCTGAGGCTACTGGTAGTAAGTGTAGGTCTCCTCTCTGAGGCTACTGGTGGTAAGTAAAAGTCTCCTCCGAGGCCACTGGTGGTAAGTGAAGGTCTTCTCTTCGAGGCTACTGGTGGTAAGTAAAGGTCTCCTCTCTGAGGCTACTGGTAGTAAGTGTAGGTCTCCTCTCTGAGGCTACTGGTCGTAAGTAAAGGTCTCCTCCGAGGCTACTGGTGGTAAGTGAAGGTCTCCTGTCCGTGGCTACTGGTAGTAAGTGAAGGTTTTCTCTCCGAGGCTACTTGTGGTAAGTAAAGGTCTCCTCCGAGGCTACTGGTGGTAAGTGAAGGTCTTCTCTCCGAGGCTACTGGTAGTAAGTGATCGTCTCTTCTCCGAGGCTACTAGTAGTAAGTGAAGGTCTTCTCTCAGAGGCAACTGGTGGTAAGTAAAGTTCTCCTCCGAGGCTACTGGTGGTAAGCGAAGGTCTCCTCTCCGAGGCTGCTCAGTTCTGGTCACCGTATTACAGAATGGATATAAATGTTCTGGAAAACGTACAGAGGAGGATGTCAAAGATTATCCCATGTATCAGAAATCTTCCCTATGAGGATAGACTGAGGGCCCTGAGGGCGTAGACTGAGGGCGTAGAATTAGGGGAGATATGATCGAGGTGTATAAATGGAAAACAGGAATAAATAAAGGGGATTTAAACAGCGTGCTGAAAATTTCTAGCCAAGACAGGACTCGCAGCAATGGTTTCAAGTTGGAAAAATTCAGATTCAGGAAGGATATTGGAAAGCACTGGTTTGGTAATAGAGTTGTGGATGAGTGGAACAAAGTCCCGAGTAATTATTCAGGCTGAAACGTTGTGTAGTTTTAAAAATAGGTTAGATAAATTCATGAGTGGGTGTGGGTGGGTGTGAGTTGGACCTGACTGGCTTGTGCTGTTGGGTCTGGTGCCGTGCTCCTTCCTTGAGTGGAGGTGACCAGACTGGGTGGGTCATTGGGCTAATCAGGGGGGGGGGTCATTGGGCTAATCCGGGGTGGGGGACATGGACCTGCTCCGCAATGGTCAGTAGGCCTGTTGCAGTATTCCTTCTTTTTTATGTTCTTATGATCTCCTCTCCGAGGCTACTGGTGGTAAGTAAAGGTCTCCTCCGAGGTTACTGGTGGTAAGTGAAGGTCTCCTGTACGAGGCTACTGGTAGTAAATGAAGGTCTCCTCTCCGAGGCTACTGGTGGTAAGTACAGGTCTCCTTCGAGGCTACTGGTGGTAAGTGAAGGTTTTCTCTCCGAGGCTACTGATAGTAAGTGAAGGTTTCCTCTCCGGGGCTACTGGTGGTAAGTAAAGGTCTCCTCCGAGGCTGCTGGTGGTAATTGAATGTTCCCTCTCCGAGGCTACTGGTGGTAAGTAAAGGCCTCCTCCGAGGCTGCTGGTGGTAAGTAAAGGCCTCCTCCGAGGCTACTGGTGGTAAGTAAAGGCCTCCTCCGAGGCTGCTGGTGGTAAGTGAAGGTCTCTCCGAGGCTACTGGTGGTAAGTAAAGGCCTCCTCCGAGGCTGCTGGTGGTAAGTAAAGGCCTCCTCCGAGGCTGCTGGTGGTAAGTAAAGGCCTCCTCCGAGGCTACTGGTGATAAGTAAAGGCCTCCTCCGAGGCTGCTGGTGGTAAGTGAAGGTCTCTCCGAGGCTACTGGTGGTAAGTAAAGGTCTCCTAGGCTTCCATGAAGAGCTTTCACTGTCAAGATGGTCTTTCAGTCGACCCACACACACACACACACACACCTCGATCAGATGAATGGTTTAATTTAATCGAGAAAAAAGTCGTGGGTAACATATGTCATGAAAATTATCCCCTGGCCAGATTTCGGAGATTGCCTATAAAGAATTTTTCTGCCCCGGGAGTTTGAAAGGGTAAAAGTCACAGGAATATTATAATTTATGTAAACTATGGGAATTGTAAAAAAAAAATCGAAATATACATAAAAATATGGAAGGAAAAATTACAAAGGAGATAAAAATTAAATGATAAATATATAAAAATTTAGAAAAACGAAAAAAAAAAGAAAAAGAAAAAGATACTAGGCAATTATTGTTTTTAAATAGGAGAGAGTAATGCATGATAAAACAAAAATGATAAATTTACAAAAAATGAAAATACGAAAAAGACAAAATGTAAAAGACAAAATTATGAGACTTTTTTTTTTTAAATACGATGGAGTAATGAGTGATATTGTGTTCCTTGAGGAATTAAAATAAAATTTATACAGCAAAGAGTGTCAAGAGCAAAATAATATAAAAAAAGATATATATCTCATCAATAAAATCAGTTTAATAATGAAATTCATAAAAATGGAAGTAACACCTAGCGAGGAATGACGAGGCTTTGACTTACTAACTTCACCAGGAAGCAGCAAAATCCGCACGGGTCAGGAGACACATGGATCAATATCAGGTGTGATTTAATGAGCATGAGCACCAATGCCTTGAATCAAAAACACCTTTCGTTAGTATCAAGGTAATTCCTCCACGAAGACAGAGAAAGAGACTGGCGTTTCATATATATGTCGTGTCGAATAAGTAAAACTTGCGATTTTGGCATAAATAGCAAAAAAAATGTTTCGTTGTGTTTGTTTATCATTAAATTGCTGTAAATTTATATAAAATATATTTAATTGGATTAGGCTAAATTAAACTGCGTTTGTTATAATAAGGTTAGGTTAGTTTTCCGAGGTTCCTTTGGTGCAAAATTATTAATATTTACATTAACGTCAACGAAAAGAAATATGTCTTTAAACGTATAACAGAAATTTTTTATAAAAAACTTAATTTTAAATGAGTTCTTGCTAATTGATTACTCTTACCTATTCGGCACGACTTATATATATATATATATATATATATATATATATATATATATATATATATATATATATATATATATATATATATATATATATATATATATATATATATATATATATATATAGATATATATATATATATATATATATATAGAGAGAGAGAGAGAGAGAGAGAGAGAGAGAGAGAGAGAGAGAGAGAGAGAGAGAGAGAGAGAGAGAGAGAGAGAGAGAGAGAGAGAGAGAGAGAGAGAGAGAGAGAGAGAGAGAGAGAGAGAGAGAGAGAGAGAGAGAGAGAGAGAGAGGGAGAGAGAGAGAGAGAGAGAGAGAGAGAGAGAGAGAGAGAGAGAGAGAGAGAGAGAGAGAGAGAGAGAGAGAGAGAGAGAGAGAGAGAGAGAGAGAGAGAGAGAGAGAGAGAGAGAGAGAGAGAGAGAGAGAGAGAGAGAGAGAGAGAGAGAGAGAGAGAGAGAGGGAGGGAGAGAGAGAGAGAGAGAGAGAGAGAGAGAGAGAGAGAGAGAGAGAGAGAGAGAGAGAGAGAGAGAGAGAGAGAGAGAGAGAGAGAGAGAGAGAGAGAGAGAGAGAGAGAGAGAGAGAGAGAGAGAGAGAGAGAGAGAGAGAGAGAGAGAGAGAGAGAGAGAGAGAGAGAGAGAGAGAGAGAGAGAGAGAGAGAGAGAGAGAGAGAGAGAGAGAGAGAGAGAGAGAGAGAGAGAGAGAGAGAGAGAGAGAGAGAGAGAGAGAGAGAGAGAGAGAGAGAGAGAGAGAGAGAGAGAGAGAGAGAGAGAGAGAGAGAGAGAGAGAGAGAGAGAGGGAGAGAGAGAGAGAGAGAGAGAGAGAGAGAGAGAGAGAGAGAGAGAGAGAGAGAGAGAGAGAGAGAGAGAGAGAGAGAGAGAGGGAGAGAGAGAGAGAGAGAGAGAGAGAGAGAGAGAGAGAGAGAGAGAGAGAGAGAGAGAGAGAAGAACATAAGAACATAAGAACGAAGGAACACTGCAGAAGGCCTACTGGCCCATGCGAGGCAGGTCCAAGTCTCCTACCGGCTTAAGCCAAAGCACCCAACCTAACAGGTCAGGTCACATTGACTTAAGGGAGGAACACGGCAACCGACCTGTTAGCACAAGCTATCAGGTCTAACTCACACCCACCCACATCTACTCATGTATTTATCCAACCTATTTTTAAAGCTACACAACGTTCTGGCCTCTATAACGGTACTTGGGAGTTTGTTCCACTCATCCACAACTCTATTACCAAACCAGTACTTTCCTATATCCTTCCTGAATCTGAATTTTTCCAACTTAAAACCATTGCTGCGAGTCCTGTCTAGGCTAGATATTTTCAGCACACTATTTACATCCCCTTTATTTATTCCTGTCTTCCACTTATACACCTCAATCATATCCCCCCTAATTCTACGTCTTTCCAGAGAGTGCAGTTTCAGGGCCCTTAGTCTATCCTCATAGGGAAGGTTTCTGATACATGGGATCATCTTTGTCATCCTCCTTTGTACATTTTCCAGAGAATTTATATCCATTCTGTAATACGGTGACCAAAACTGTGCAGCATAATCTAAATGAGGCCTAACCAAGGATGTATAGAGTTGAAGAACAACCTGAGGACTCCTATTATTTATGCTTCTTGATATGAAGCCAAGGATTCTATTAGCTTTATTGCGAACACTTATGCACTGTTGTCTTGGCTTCAGATTACTGCTAACCAGAACTCCTAAATCTTTTTCGCAATCCGTAATATTAAGATCTACATTATTTAGTTTATATGTGGCATGGTTATTGTCCTGTCCAACATTTAGAACTTTGCATTTGTCTATATTAAACTGCATCTGCCACTTCTCCGACCACTGCATCAGTCTATTCAAATCTTCCTGGAGTGCTCGAATGTCCTCGTCAGAATGAATTCGACGGCCTATTTTGGTGTCATCGGCAAACTTGCCGATGTCGCTCTTTATGCCCTCATCTATGTCGTTTATGTAGATTGTGAACAGCAGGGGGCCCAACACTGACCCCTGTGGAACACCGCTCGTAACGCTTCCCCACTCTGATTTCTCCCCATTTATGCAAACTCTCTGCTGCCTATTTGTCAACCATGCCTCTATCCAGGAAAAAATTTCTCCTCCTATTCCATGTGCTTTAATTTTCCTCAATAGTCTCTGATGTGGGACCCTGTCAAAAGCCTTACTGAAGTCCATATACACAATATCATATTCATTACCATGATCTACCTCCTCAAATACCTTAGTGAAAAAAGTTAATAAATTCGTAAGGCAGGAACGCCCCTTTGTAAAACCATGTTGAGATTCGTTGATTAATTTATGCTTTTCAAGGTGGCTACGAACTGCCTCGGCAATTATTGATTCCATAAATTTTCCCACTATGGAGGTTAGGCTTATTGGTCTATAGTTCGAAGCTAAGGACCTGTCACCTGTTTTGAAAATAGGTATCACATTTGCCATTTTCCACTTATCTGGCACCATGCCAGTTTGTAGTGATATGTTGAAAAGATTAGCCAAAGGTGTGCTAAGCTCCTCTTTACATTCCTTTAGAACCCTTGCATACAGTTCATCAGGGCCTGGGGATTTGTTAGGTTTTAATTTATCTATTTGCCTAAGGACCATGTCACTTGTGACCCTAATGGTGCACAGTTTATTATCGTCCTGTTCTACATAATTTATCATTACTGGAATATCGCTGGTATCCTCCTGTGTAAAAACTGAGAGGAAGTATGTGTTAAAAATTCTACACATTTCCTTATCACTGTCAGTGAGCTGACCCGAGGAACTTTTGAGTGGGCCTATCTTGTCCCTGATCTTACTTCTGTATACCTGAAAGAATCCTTTTGGGTTAGTCTTCGATTCTCTTGCAACTTTAACCTCATAATCTCTTTTTGCTTTTCTAATTCCCTTTTTTATTTCTCTCTTTAACTGAATATATCGATTTCTTAATTGCCCCTCTCCTCTTTTGATTTGCCTATATATGCCTCTCTTTTGACCAATCAGATATTTTAATCTATTGTTCATCCATTTAGGATCAATTTTGTTTGATCTGATTTCCCTATTTGGAACATAATTTGACTGAGCAGCTAGAACTATGCCCTGGAAAGCATCATATCGGCAACCATCACCACCTACCTGACCCTTAGTCAGGTCATTCCAGTTCAGCCCACCTAAGTAATTTTTCAGTCCTATGAAATCAGCCAAGCGAAAGTCAGGGACGGAGACTAGATTGCCATTATTAGGGGAATTCCATGATATGTTAAAACTGAGTGATTTGTGATCACTCTCCCCAAGCTCATCATTAACCTCAAGATTATTAATTAGTGTTTCCCTACTGGCAAGAACCAAGTCAAGGAGGTTATTTCCCCTAGTTGGCTCTGTCACAAACTGTTTTAAAAAGCAATCCTGGATCGTATCAAGAAAGTCACCCGACTCTAAATTTCCTGTCAAATTGCTCCAGTCAATCTGTCTATAGTTGAAATCTCCCATTAGCACAACATTTTCGTATGTAGATGCCTTACGAATTTCGTCCCATAGAAGTTTACTGCACTCCCTATCAAGATTTGGGGCCCTGTAAATCACACCCAAAATTAGTTTTTCTCGGCCCTCGAGAAGCTGTAACCAAACAGATTCAGTGGCTGACGCTTCTAATTTAATATCTTGTCTAACACAACAATTTAAATTGTCTCTGACATACATCGCTACTCCACCACCTTTCCTGTTGACCCTGTCAGTGTGGAATAATTTATAGCCTTGTATGTGACATTCAGAGGGCATCTCTCTATTTTTCAGATTGAGCCAGGTCTCTGTTATAGCAATAATATCTATGTTTCCTGCACTTGCAATTAATCTTAGCTCATCTATCTTATTTCTAACACTCCTGCTATTAGTATAGTAAACCTTAAGGGAGCTAGTCCCTTGCTGCCCTCTGCTGTCCCCCTTTGTTTGCTGACCTGTTCTATTGTCTTTATTTATAACTTCATGCTGAATGCCTTTTATACATTTACTGTTTCCAACCCTAGTGTTGCAACCTGCTTGTTTCCCACACACACCCATACCTCTATCTTCCATCAGTTTAAAATCATAGGCATTTCACCAATGGCCTTCTCAATCGAGTCTGCAAGTGCTACCACCCCTGCCCCAGAGAGATGTACCCCATCCCTTGCATACATATCATGTTTGCCATAAAAGTTGTTCCAGTTGTCAATGAATGGGATTGCAAGTTCCTTGCAGTATCTGTCTAGCCAGCAATTTACACCAATTGCCCTAGACAACCATTCATTTCCTACTCCCCTTCTAGGCAAGATGCTACATATGATTGGGATCCCTCCCTTAGACTTAATGAAATCTATAGCTGACCTGTACTTATCTAGCAGCTCTTCTCTCCTACCCTTCCCAATATCATTTCCACCAGCACTGAGACAGATAATGGGCTTGTTCCCATTACCTGACATGATATTATCCAGCCTGTTGACAATGTCCCCAACACCAGCTCCAGGGAAGCACACTCTATCTCTCATCTTCTTATTCCTATTACAAAAAGCACGGTCAACATATCTTACCTGAGAGTCACCAACCACAAGAATGCGCTTACCTTCATTAGCAGGGGCAGTAGTACCCTTACCTTCACTGGCCACTGAAGTACATTCATCCTGGAGAACAGAGAAGCGATTTCCTACCTTCAGATCTTCACTCTTAACTTTCCTTACTCTGATGCGCCTCCCATTACTGTGAACAACTCGCCACTTGTAGCAGGTGCTGGACTGCACCTCACTGCTGGTAGCCGTTGCTACCTCCCCACCTACAGCCTCCTCACAGTGAGAGACAGACTGCACCCCACTGCTAGAAGCCTCATTCCCCACATCTCCAACCCCCTCACACTCTCTCCCAGGCCCATTGAGGTGGACCTTCAGCCTCCTAATCTCCTCCTGGAGAAGCAAGACCTCCTCCTTCAACTCTCCAACCTCAGATTTTAAAACACTGCAGAAGCAAGCCATGCTTTGTAACCGTCCACGCTAATCCCCAAAGCAGCTCAGGGTCTGTGACCTCACGTGACGACTGACCACTGAACACAACGTTGCATATGAACCTGAACAAACTGCAGGATTGGTCAGACAAGTGGATACTGGAATCCAGTCTCAGCAAATGCAAGGATATGAAAATCTGGGAAGAGGTAAGATGACCCTGATCATACAAAGTAGACCTAGTCATGAGGATAATGCTCAGTATATCGCAACAGGCAAACATCAACCGAATGACCTCTATAGCGAATGTTCGTTTAGCAAATCAAAAACGAGCTATCAGAAATGTTAACAATTACTCTATATACGACGTGTGTAGGGAAATTCTTATACAGCACCAGTGTAAAACCCCTCATCTGATGTTATAAAACTGGACAAAGTACAGAGGCATGCAACGAGACTATTCCCAGAGGTAAGGGCAGTTATCTATGAGGAGAGGACAAATTTTAGCTTGAAAAATCTTACCCTCACGTTATTAAGGAAAAGAAAAGAACATGGAGACATGGTAATGACATACAAAATATTCCAACGACCTGATGGAGTGGACAGGAGTGGTAAAGAGGTAATCGAGGGTACAGTTGAAAATTAAGGAGACAGATGTGGTACAAGATTGTCAGATGTAGCAGAGGCAACCTATATGCATAGTTTTAAGAATAGGTGAAACAGAGCCCACGACGGCAGGCTGGAATAAATTCTGTAAGTGGTAAGGTCAGAGGCAGGGCCGAGAGCTAAAACACAACTCGTGCAACCATGAATGTGAACAAATTAATGAGCACACATGCGCATGCACACGCACACCACACACACACACACACACACACACACACACACA
>NC_091295.1:23047545-23080045 GCF_038502225.1 Cherax quadricarinatus | reverse complement strand
GACTGAAGGAAGGAAGACTCCACGGGAAGAAACTAAAACACATCAGAGGATGCAATGGGAGTCACAGTGGGAGGTGGAAAGGGAGAGATCCGTGTTTGTCTAAGGGCTAGACGAAGCTAAAGAGGAAACTTATGATGAAAGAAAGCAGGAGGAGAAAAAAGCGATTGAAGATATCATGAAGGTGATAGGCGAGGGGGACATGACCCAGGTGGCAAATTTTCGGAGAATTGGGTGGTTCACAAAGAAAAGGAATCGGCCTCTCAAAGTAATTTTCAAGGCAGAATCAACCCGAACCATGATCCTGCAGGAGAAAGCACGGCTGAGAGGCAAGCAGGAGTTCCGGAGTGTGTACCTCGATCGAGACAGAACACAGGACGAAAGGAAGACGATGAAAGAGAGAGTTAAAAAACGAAAGGAGAAATGGGAGGAAATGAAAAAGGAGAGCAGAATAACCCAGGATCAAATGGAAGGACAAGCACACCCCCCAGAAACACCTGCAGAAGGACTCCAGCCACGACACCCCCAAGGCAACTGAACAATCCAAACCAACCATCACACACCGATCCCTCTGTTTCCACCCCCCGCACCACAGTTACAGTATTAGAACAGAAGTTGAAGGTTTGGTACACAAATGCAGATGGATTAACGAATAAACATGAGGAATGGCAAGAAAGAATCAATGAGAAGTCCCCAGACATCATAGAAGTTACAGAAACAAAACTCACGGAGACAATACCAGATGCAATCTTCCCATCAGGATACCAGATCATGAGGAAAGATAGAAGGGGCAGGGGGGGAAGTGGGGTTGCACTGCAAGTAAAAAACAGATGGAAATTCGAGAAAATGGAAGGCATAGATGAGACGGGAGAAAGAGACTACATAGCAAAAACACTTCAGTCTGGGGAACACAAAGTGGTCATTGCAGTGATGTATAATCCACCAAAGAACTGCAGGAGGCCAAGAGAGGAATATGAAGAGAGCAACAGAGCAATGGTGGACACACTTGCTGAGGTGGAAAGAAGAGCTCATTCCAGCAGAGCAAAGTTGCTGGTTATGGGGGATTTCAACCACAGGGAGATCGACTGGGAAAACCTGGAGCCACATGGGGGTCCCGAAACATGGAGAGCCAGGATGCTGGACGTGGTGCTGGAAATCCTCATGCACCAACATGTTAAGGACACTACCAGAGTGAGAGGGGAGGATGAACCAGCAAGATTGGACCTTGTGTTCACCCTGGGCAGCTCAGACATTGAGGACATCAAGTATGAGAGTCCCCTAGGAGCTAGCGACCACGTGGTTCTGTGCTTTGAATACATAGTAGAGCTGCAAGTGGAGAGAATAACAGGAGTTGAATGGGAAAAGCCTGACTATAAAAGAGGGGACTACATAGGGTTGAAGAACTTCCTGCGGGAGGTCCAGTGGGACAGAGAACTGGCAGGAAAGCCAGTAAATGAAATGATGGAATATGTAACAACAAAATGCAAGGAGGCAGTGGAAAAGTTTATTCCCAAGGGCAACAGTAACAACGGGAAGACCAGAACGAGCCCCTGGTTTACCCGACGGTGTAAGGAGGCAAAAACAAAGTGCAATAGAGAATGGAAAAAGTACAGAAGGCAGAGAACACACGAAAATAGGGAGATCAGTTGCAGAGCCAGGAATGAGTATGCACAGGTAAGGAGGGAGGCCCAGCGACAGTATGAAAATGACATAGCATCGAGAATCAAGACTGACCCGAAACTGTTGTATAGCCACATCAGGAGGAAGACAACAGTCAAAGACCAGGTGATCAGATTAAGGACAGAAGGTGGAGAACTCACAAGAAATGATCAGGAGGTAAGTGAGGAGCTGAACAGGAGATTTAAGGAAGTTTTTACAGTAGAGACAGGAAGGGCTGTTGGAAGACAGCACAGAAGGGAACATCAAGAGGGAATATGCCAACAAGTGTTGGATGTTTGTAGATGAATGGTTCAGAGAACCGACATGTTAATAAATTAGACACATGTGCAACTCTTGGGTATCTTTATTGAGGAAACGTTTCGCCACACAGTGGCTTCATCAGTATTGAGGAAACGTTTCGCCACACAGTGGCTTCATCATCACTGATGAAGCCACTGTGTGGCGAAACGTTTCCTCAACACTGATGAAGCCACTGTGTGGCGAAACGTTTCCTCAATAAAGATACCCAAGAGTTGCACATGTGTCTAATTTATCAAGTGTTGGATGACATACGAACAACTGAGGAGGAGGTGAAGAAGCTCTTAAGTGACCTTGACACCTCAAAGGCGATGGGACCGGACAACATCTCCCCATGGGTCCTTAGAGAAGGAGCAGAGATGCTGTGCGTGCCTCTAATCACAATCTTCAACACATCCCTTGAAACTGGGCAACTACCTGAGAAATGGAAGACAGCTAATGTAGTCCCCATATTTAAGAAAGGAAACAGAAACGAGGCACTAAACTACAGACCTGTGTCTCTGACAAGTATTGTGTGCAAAGATTATCAGGAGGAGAGTGGTCGAACACCTGGAAAGGAACAAGATTATAAATGAAAACCAGCATGGGTTCATGGAAGGCAAATCCTGTATCACAAACCTTCTGGAGTTTTATGACAAGGTAACAGAAGTAAGACACGAGAGAGAGGGGTGGGTAGATTGCGTTTTCCTAGACTGCAGGAAGGCCTTTGAAACAGTTCCCCACAAGAGATTAGTGCAGAAGCTGGAGGATCAGGCGCATGTAAAAGGGAGGGCACTGCAATGGATAAGGGAATACCTGACAGGGAGGCAGCAACGAGTCATGGTACGTGAAGAGGTATCACAGTGGGCGCCTGTAACGAGCGGGGTCCCACAGGGGTCAGTTCTAGGACCAGTGCTATTTTTGATATATGTGAACGACATGATGGAAGGAATAGATTCTGAAGTGTCCCTGTTTGCAGATGACGTGAAGTTGATGAGAAGAATTAAATCGGACGAGGATGAGGCAGGGCTGCAAAGAGACCTGGACAGGCTGGACATGTGGTCCAGTAACTGGCTTCTCGAATTCAATCCAGCCAAATGCAAAGTCATGAAGATTGGGGAGGGGCAAAGAAGACCGCAGACAGTATAGGCTAGGTGGACAAAGACTACAGACCTCACTCAGGGAGAAAGACCTTGGGGTGACCATAACACCGAGCACATCACCGGAGGCACACATCAACCAAATAACTGCTGCAGCATACGGGCGCCTGGCAAACCTGAGAATAGCGTTCCGATACCTTAATAAGGAATCGTTCAAGACACTGTACACTGTGTATGTTAGGCCCATACTGGAGTATGCAGCGCCAGTCTGGAACCCACACCTGGTCAAGCACGTCAAGAAGTTAGAGAAAGTACAAAGGTTTGCAACAAGGCTAGTCCCAGAGCTCAAGGGAATGTCGTACGAGGAAAGGTTAAGGGAAATCGGACTGACGACACTGGAGGACGGAAGGGTCAGGAGAGACATGATAACGACATACAAGATACTGCGGGGAATAGACAAGGTGGACAGAGATAGGATGTTCCAGAGAGGGGACACAGGGACAAGGGGTCACAACTGGAAGCTGAAGACTCAGACGAGTCACAGGGACGTTAGGAAGTATTTCTTCAGTCATAGAGTTGTCAGCAAGTGGAATAGCCTAGCAAGTGAAGTGGTGGAGGCAGGAACCATACATAGTTTTAAGAAGAGGTATGACAAAGCTCAGGAAGCAGAGAGAGAGAGGACCCAGTAGCGATCAGTGAAGAGGCGGGGCCAGGAGCTGAGTCTCCACCCCTGCAACCACAATTAGGTGAGTACAATTAGGTGAGTACACACACACACACACACACACACACACACAATCAGCACACACACTACAAAACACACACAAAAAAAAATGGAAGCTCAGAGGGCAAGTAGGCTCAGGGGATCAGAGGAAGATGTTCCTGGTAAGGAAGAATGGATGGAAGAGTAATGTAAAAGGGTGGAACAAGAGTGGGAGAGCAAACTAGGTGAGCTTTTTTGTGAAAACGGAGAAGATGGAGGCAGAGAAGGAGATATGGGAGTCATAAGCTGAAACAAGAGAAGCCTGCATGTGGGCCCTAGAATATGAGGTAAATAAGTTGAAGCAAGTTACAGGGCTTGTGCCCAGAGAAGACATGGCATCTGAAGCAGGTACACCCCTATTAAATGAGGAGCTCAACGGAAAGGAAGGTAACAACAGTTATGCTAAGGCCCTATCAGTCCACAGAGCAAGGCCGAGGAATGTAGGGGGAGAGCTGGGAGCAGGGATAGCAGTAAGTGAGGGAGGAGAAGGTAGAGAAGGTGACAGGTCCCATGCAGAGGCACGACCATGCCACCAGGAGTTACAGGAAAATATAAGGGAGACAATGGCTATTTATAAACAGGACCCAGAGACAGAGGGAAAGGCAATGTGAGGAGGAGAGGGAGATGTCAGTGTTTATTTATGGGCTTCATGAGAACGAAGGGAGGAGACATACTGAGAGATGGCAGAAAGAAAAACAGGAGATTAAAAGCATCAAAGAAATAGGTGAGGAGGACATGATTGAAATAGCAAATTTTAAGAGAAAGGAAGGGTACTGATTTTCAAGGCAGAAATGGTGCAGAACAAGGTTCTGCAAGAGAAATCACGGTTGAAGGAATCAACATACAAAAGGGTGTTCCTAGACCACGTCAGAGCAAGAACAGAATGACAGCAGCTGTGGGAGAAGACACAGAAACGAAAGGGGCTAGCAAGAGAGACAAGGACAGAGTCAGCAGAGGACAGCCAGAGCCAGGTAGAGCAACAAGTGCAAGTACACACAGGATCACCCTCAGAACCCCACAGCCAAACATGCTATCCTAACACAAACCACAATCCACACTTACAGCCCCCACCCCACACTATGCTGTAGAACCCTATAGCACACTGCCACATCCCCCACCTCCATAGACCCCCAGAATACAGTGTTGGAGTGGAAACTGAAGGTATGATACACCAATGCTGATGGGATAATGAACAAGTGGGAGGAGTGGCACGAGAGAATCAAAGAGGCATCATCGGACATCATAGCTCTCAACAAAACCAAGCTCACAGGAACGATAACATGTGCAATCTTTCAAACAGGATATCAGATCTTGAGGAAAACCAGAGTTAACAGAGGGGGTGGAGGAGTGGCACTGCTCATTAAAAACCAATGGGATTTTGACAAGCTAGAAAGAGGAGACAGAGAAGGAGCAAGAGACTACTTAATAGGAACACTTCAGTCTGGAGGCCCCAAGGTGGTAATTGAAGTAATGTATAACCCACCACAGAACAGCAGAATGCCAAGGCAAGAATATGATGAGAGTAACCGAGCGATGGTTGACACACTGGCTGAAGTGGCCGGAAGGGCTCATGTGAGCAGGGCAGAGTTGCGGATTGTGAGTGACTTCAATCACAAAGAAATTGACTGGGAGAACCTGGAGCACATGGGGGCCCAGAAACGTGGAGGGCTAGGATGATGGAGGTGGTACTCAAAAACCCTATGTACCAACACATAAGGAACACTACCAGAGAGAGAGAGAGAGAGAGAGGGAGAGAGGAGAGGATGAACCAGCAAGACTGAACCAAGTATTCTCCTTTAGTAGTGCAGTTACTGAAGATATTACATAGGAAAGACTCCTCGGGGCTAGTGACCATGTGGTTCTGAGCTTCGAATACGTAGCAGAGTTACAAGTGGAGAGGGAAGCAGGAAGGGCAGGACAAATGAAACCAAACTACAAGAGAGGGGACTACACATGCATGAAGAATTTCCTGCACGAGGTTCAGTGGAACAGGGCACTGGCAAAGAAGTCAGAAAATGAGGTGATGGAATATGTGACAACAATATGCAAGAAAGCTGAGGAGAGGTTTGTACCCAAGGGTAATTGAAGTAACAAGAAGGCCAGGATGAGTCCTTGGTTCACCCATAAGTGTAGAGAGGCCAAAACCAGGTGTGATAGAGAATGGAAGACGTATAGAAAGCAAAGAACCCAGGTGAATAAGGTGGACAGTCATAGAGCCAGAAATAAACATGCACAGGTAAGCAGGGACGCCTAAAAACAATACGAAAATGACACAGCAGCAAATGCCAAATCTGACCAGAAGCTGTTGTGGAGCCACATCAGGAGGAAAACAACAGTCAAGGATCAGGTAATCAGGCTGAGGAAGGAAGGAGGGGAGATAACAAAAAAAGACCGAGAAGAAGTATGTGAGGAGCTCAACATGAGAATCAAAGAAGTATTCACAGAGGAGACCGAAGGGACTCCAGAAACACAGAGAGGTGGGGCACACCGTCAAGTGTTGGACTCAATATGTACAACCAATGAAGAAGTGAAGAGGCTGCTAAGCGAGCTAGATACCCCAAAGGCGATGAGGCAGGATAACACCTCTCCATGGGTCCTGAGAGAGGGGGCAAAGGCGCTATGCATACTACTTACACCAATCTTTAACACACTTATCGAAACAGGGCGACTACCTGAGGTATGGAAAACAGCAAATGCATTCCTCATTTTTAAAAAACGAGAGAGACACGAAACATCAAAGTACAGACCAGTGTCACTGGCAAATATAGTATACAAAGTCATGCAGAAAATTATTATAAGAGTGGTGGAGCACATAGAAAGGAATGAGCTTATCACCGACAACCAGTACGGTTTTAGGAATGGCAAATCCTGTGTGACAAACCTACTGGAGTTCTATGATAGGGTGACAGCAGTAAGACAGAGAGAGGGGAGGGTAGACTGCATTTTCTTGGACTGTAAGAAGGCTTTTGATACAGTTCCATACAAGAGATTAGTGCATAAGCTGGAGGACCAGGTATGTATAACAGGGAAGGTGCTGCAATGAATCAGGGAATCCTGTCGGGAAGACATCAGAGACCTGGTACGAAACGAAGTGTCAAACTGGGCGCATGTGACGAGCGGGGGTTCCACATGGGTTAGTCCCAGGACCGGTGCTGTTTCTGGTATATGTGAATGACATGACAAAAGGAATTGACTCAGAAGAGTCCCTGTTTGCAGATGACGTGAAATTGATGAGAAAAATTCAAATGGACGAGGACCAGGCAGATCTACAAAGGGCTCTGGACAGGCTGCAGGCCTGGTCCAAAAACTAGCTTCTGGAGTTCAACCCCACCAAGTGCAAAGTCATGAAGATTGGAGAAGGGCAAAGAAAACTGCAGACGGAGCACAGTCTAGGCGGCCAGAGACTACAAACCTCACTCAAGGAAAAAGATCTTGGGGTGAGTATAACACCGGGCACATCCCCCTGAGGCGCACTTTAACCAAATAACTTCTGCAGCATATGGGCGCCTAGCAAAACCTTAGAAAAGTATTCCGACACCTCAATAAGGAATCGTTCAGGACCCTGTACACTGTGTACGTCATGCCTATATTGGAGTAGCAGCACCTGTTTGCAACCCACACCTAGACAAGTACGGAAATTAGAGAAAGTGCAAAGGTTTGCAACAAGACTAATCCCGGAGCTAAGGGGCATGTCCTACGAGAAGAGGTTAAGGGAAATCTATCTGATGATACTGGAGGACAGGAGAGATAGGAGGGATATGGCAACTACATGTAAAATACCGAGAGGAACTGACAAGGTGGACAGAAACAGGATGTTCCAGAGATGGTACACAGCAACATGGGGTCACAGTTGCAAGTTGAAGACTCAGATGAATCACAGGGATGTTAGGAAGTATTTCTTCAGTCACAGAGTTGTCAGAAAGTAGAATAGTCTAGGAAGTGATGTAGTGGAGGTAGGATCCATACTTAGCTTTAAGAAGAGATATGATAATGCTCATGGAACAGGAAGAGTGACCTAGTAGCGATCAGTGAAGAGGGAGGCAGAAGTAGGTGAATACACACACACACACACACACACACACACACACCAGGGAAGTGTGTCGTCTTGACAGTTATTGAACACAAGGCGTAGCTGATGAGAATAAGAACAGAGGAAGACTAAGAGAAACTGTGGGAAGACACAGACAAATTGCAAGAATGGTCTGACAAGTGACTTCTGGAGTTTAAGAATGGTCTGGAAAGTGGTTGTTGAAGTTGAATAATGGTCTGGAAAGTAGCTGCTGGCCTGAAAGTGTAGTCAGGAAAGTAGATGCTGGACTTAAATAGTAGTCTGGAAAGTACCTGTTGGACTTAAAGAATAGTCTGGAAAGTATCTATAGGAGTTGAAGAGTAGTCTGGAAAGTAGCCACTGGAGTTGAAGAGTAGTCTGGATAGTAGCCACTGGAGTTGAAGAGCAGCCTGGATAGTAGCCACTGGACTTGAAGAGCAATCTGGAAAGTAGCCACTGGATTACATTTCCATCAAGGACAATCAGTGAAAATGGCAGATATGAAAAGGAGACTGAATATAACACTAGGGGGTAGACATTACACCGAACCTATAACCAGCAACTCTCAAACACGGAATAACACAAGTCACTTGTGAAATACTGATAAAAGTAACGAATGCTTTTATGAATACCATGTAAACTCTCTTCTACATGTTTCAGCCACAAAGAGAAAACATATGGAAGTTTAACTTTCATATACATTAATTAATAAGGGGTGGAGGAAAGTTTTTTTTTTATCCAATTTCAATTAAATTTTTAGTCATTTAAGCAGCATTTGAAACCTGTACACTGTGTTTGTAGTGACTTTTTGCCTTAAAAGATAGATAGAAAAAATAGTGCTTTATTCTATAGGGCATAAAACTCTACCCCTATTAGAAAATTGGTAAGATGTACAATGTTCTAGATGACATCAGAAAGATAAAGGTCAAGATAATTCTGTGACAATCTGCGTTTGAGCGAAATGTCAGTAGATTGCATAATAAAAAATGTTGGGTTTTTTAAGGATTTTTTTTTTTGGGGGGGGGGGGGAATCAATAAAAACAACACAGTAAAAAATATGGCAATCCTCATTGCTACCGAGTAGAACCATGATTCCTCTATAACGTGTGCAAAAATCATGACACTCTTATAACTAGTTTTTGCAAAACGAGTATCGAAAGATCAATAACTTTTTCTGTAAAACTGTACGGTCACGGCGCGCCAAATATCGGCACACTGAACAATCACACTTGTCGACAACCCGCAGGCGACCGAGCACCTCTCACTCTGAACACTAATATTTAGTCCATGGAGATGCCATGTAGTGTTATTTGGAATAAAACTATCATAAAAACCGTAATTTTTGGAGTAAAAAAATCTACTCGAATTTGCATCATGTTCTCTTGATGATAGCAAGAACAAAAAAAATTACATTTTTGGAAAAATATACTTAGAAATATGATAGAAACAAGCTCAATGCATGAACATGTTGCCAGAATTATACACTATTTTTCACTAAGAAAACCTTTTTTTTCCAAAATTTTTCGATTTTTTCCAGAAAATTATTCCTCCCTCCCTTATTAAAATTACATTACGAAAAGTTTTCTCGGTGTAAAGCAGCGTGGATGTGTAATCTATGAAGAGTATGCTGTTGTGTACTACCTGGGTAGTACTCTAAGTGTGATTCATAGTCCAGATTCGACATGAGTAGATATGACATACGAGACATGACACATGACAAGATGTGACGAAATATTTAAAGACACATGAAGAGGCATAACGAGGAATGTTGCAAGATGACACGACATGACGCGACTTGGTGAGATATGACGAGACATGATGCTGCTTGTCAAGACACATCAGTGCAGCATGGAAATTGTCACTTGTGTGTCGCAGTGAACTGCTTGTGTCGTAACTTTGTTACTGCTGCTTTACCCTCTGCTTTACTCTCTGCTTTACCCTTTGCTTTAATTTCTCCTTTACCATCTTGCAAGAATACAGAATTTTTAAAGAAGAGAATTTGATACACCCGCAATGTGTTGCTGATACACTACAGTGTGATAATTACCTAGTGGGAACACCAGCAGTGTCTGTCTACACTAGACACTGTGATAGTTATCTGGTGGGAAGACCATCAGCGTGTGGCTGCACTCTCTGTGACAGTTATTGTACATAGTGGGAACACTATGTACAGTAACTAAATTAAAGACTATCAGGTGCTATCTAGATGTTCGAGGCAATGACAGTAAAGCAGAAGGCTTTCCTCACACTCTCCCCTCCCTCCGACGTGAAAGAGAGATAAGAAAATATGCTATACAAGGCAGGTGAAATTGCAAATCTAGAAAATGTACAGAGAACCTTCAATGCACGTACAAGTTAAGTCAAGCACCTTAATTAATGGGAAGGTTTGGAATTTCTTGATCTGCACTCCCTGGAAAGCAGGCGAGAGACATGCATGAACAATCTACACCTGGAAAATCCAAGGGACTGGTTCCAAATCTGCGCACAGAAATCACTCCCTACGATAGCAAAAGATTAGGCAGACGGTGCAACATACCCCCAGTGAAAAGTTGAGACGTCATGAGTACACTAAGAAAAAACATAATAAGTGTCCGGGAAACAAGACTGTTCAACAGTCTCCCATCAAGAGGGAACTGAACAGGTATCTAAAGTCAGTACCCGATCAGCCGGGCTGTGGTTCGTACCCTGGATTGAATCAGGTCCTGATCCACAAGGAGGCCTGGTTAAGGACTGGGTTGCGGGGGCGCTGACCCCCGGAACGACCTCCAGGAAGGAAGACCCGAGGTAAGGTGGATCATAGTAAGTTGGAGAAGGGGAGAAGGGATAGAAGAGAGTGATTTACGGGTGTTTGTCAAGCAGGTGCTTATGTGTTGTCTTTTCAGAATGACTTGGGTGGAGAGGAAGAGATGAACGAAGTGGAGGAGACGGGGAACTTAGGGGAGGAAGAGGAGGAAGTGGAGGAGAAGGAGGAGGAAGTGGAGGAGGAGGAGGAGAAGGAGGAGGAGGAGGAGGAGGTGGAGTAGGAGGAGGAGGAGGAGGATGACGAGGAGGAGAAAAAGTTGGAAGCCGTGAAGAGTGAGAGGCAGGACTTAGGGTCCGTGGGAGGGAGAAAGTGAGGTAGGGAGGGAGAAAGTGAGGTAGGGAGGGAGAAAGTGAGGTAGGGAGAAAGTGAGGCAGGAAGGGTGAAAGGGAGGTATGGAGGGAGAAAGTGGGGTATGGAGGAAGAAAGTGAGGTAGGGAGGGAGAAAGTGAGGTAGGGAGGGAGAAGGTGAGGTAGGGAGGGAGAAAGGGAGGTAGGGAGGGAGAAAGTGAGGTAGGATGGGAGAAAGTGAGGTAGGGAGGGAGAAAGGGAGGTAGGGTGGGAGAAAGTGAGGTAGGGTGGGAGAAAGGGAGGTAGGGAGGGAGAAAGGGAGGTAGGGTGGGAGAAAGTGAGGTAGGGAGGGAGAAAGGGAGGTAGGGTGGGAGAAAGTGAGGGAGGGAGGGAGAAAGGTAGGTAGGGTGGGAGAAAGGGAGGTAGGGAGGGAGAAAGAGAGATAGGGTGGGAGAAAGGGAGGTAGGGAGGGAGAAAGGGAGGTAGGGTGGGAGAAAGGGAGGTAGGGAGGGAGAAAGGGAGGTAGGATGGGAGAAAGTGAGGTAGGGAGGGAGAAAGGGAGGTAGGGTGGGCGAAAGGGAGGTAGGGTGGGAGAAAGTGAGGTAGGGAGGGAGAAAGAAAAAGAGAGAGTGATGAGAGACTAAGAGAGTAAAAAGAGGGTTTGAGACAAACTGAAAAAGAAACAACGGTACACTGTTCAAGAAGGAGCAAGAGTTTACAAATGTGATATATGGCAATACATGGAATACATAACAGAGGACTTTAAAGCCCACCCCAAAGTAATATACTGATATGAACTGTTCACTTCTATTTAGATTAAGCACTGCCATCTATTATCTAGATGCTTGAGGCAAGGATAGTAAAGCATAAGGCTCTCTCCTCAATTTTTACTTTCCCAGGCCACTGACTGTACATAATTTATATGAAGATAGAAGCTGATGGCAGGCATGGACTAAGAACTATCTTTTTTCTGGTAATGTTCCTTCTGCTGCCACTACTCATGTAACTCCCGTGCAACACACAGAACTGTACTCACCTAGTTGTACTCACCTAGTTGAGGTTGCAGGGGTCGATTCCTAGCTCCTGTCCCCGCCTCTTCACTTGTTGCTACTAGGTCACTCTCGCTGAACCGTGAGCTTTATCATACCTCTGCTTAAAGCTATGTATGGATCCTGCTTCCATTATATCGCTTCCCAAACTATTCCACTTCCTGACTACTCTGTGGCTGAAGTACTTCATAACATCCCTGTGATTCATCTGTGTCTTCAACTTCCAACTGTGTCCCCTTGCTGCTGTGTCCCACCTCTGGAACATCCTGTCTTTGTCCACCTTGTCAATCCCTTTCAGTATTTTGTATGTCGTTATCATGTGTGTACCAGAGTTTGTCACTAGCTGCCACTAGTTCTACTGATGGAAATAATATCGAAGGTGGACAGAAGAACCGGATATCCTGAGCAGCTTCGAAGCAGACGACAGGAGGTTGTTGCCACGGCTGTGACTACGACAACCTACTGGATGGTTCCTTGTTAACTGTTAGTCCTGATGTAGTTGCTAAATCAACTCAGGGAATCCATTGACCACAGTTTGCCCCAGCATGGTCTCTAGTTGAATCATTTGTTTGGAAGGTGCTTGTCCAGCTGGCCTTGAATGATTCTGCTGCTTTCTCATTCAGATCTTCAATGTACAATTATTTCATTTTTGAAAAAAAAAAAATACTTACGTTTGTGTTGAATTTTATTCTACGAAGTTTCATGTCATTTTTTTACGAGTCACTGACTCTCCTTTATACCTAAATAATTCTTTGCATGTGTGTGTATCAAAACATTTAAACATCTTAAAAGTCTGAATGAGATCGCGTAGCCTTTGTTACCTAACAGTGAATGGGTGATGTGCTTCGAGAGTTTCTTCATATGGTTTGTTTCTTAGTGATGGTATGAGCATGGTTTCCTTTGTGTGATAAATGGTTTAAAACCGACAAGTTGAAGATAGAGACACGTATGGAACATATGGGAATCTTTATTGAAGAAATGTTTCTCTACACAGTGGCTTCATCAGTCCAATACAAATCAGAAGAGTGTAAGGAGAGGAGGTGTTTGAGGTAATCAGTCCCTCAGCCTGGAGTCGATGTGTTCAGTCCATCAACCTCGTAGAACGTACAGCATAGAGCCGTAGAAGTGGCTTATATACTGTAGTCAGGTGAGGCGAAGTAGAAGTAGGCGGGGTCATAGTGGTACCATCCACTAGTCGAAGTTTATTCAATGAAGATTCCCATATGTTGAATAAGTGTCTCAATCTTCAGCTTGTCGGTTTCAAACCATTTATCACATCTGTCAGACACTGCAGCATCATGGGATGTTGATACAAAGAATTCTTCAACCTTGTCCAACCTATGGACGAAGACCTACTTCGATTAGTGGATGATACCACTATGACTCCGCCTCCTGCTTCGCCTCACCTGACTACGGTATATAAGCCACTGCTACGGCCCTATGCTGTACTTTCTACAAGATTGACGGACTGGACACATCGATTCCAGGCTGAGGGACTGATTACCTCAAGCTCCTCTCCTTACACCCTTCTGATTTGTATTGGACTGATGAAGCCACTGTGTGGCGAAACGTTTCTTCAATAAAGATTTCCATATGTTGCATAAGTGTCTCAATCTTCAACATGGTTTCCTTTGTGCTTTTTTTAAGTTTACCTTTGTCTCTTATGTAAGCTGGAGACCAACAGTGGATAGGATGTTCAAGCTGTGGTCTAACATGTGCATTATAGCCAATAAGGTTTCAAGGGAGAATTTAGATCAAGGACTGTCTGAGATAAAACGCTGAAGTGTGTTCAGTAGTTGAGTATAGGGTATTTCTCTAGTAGGAGGCCCTGAGCTGGTACTCCCGTAGCTGCAACTGTCTCGTTTGTATATTATATCTGTAGTTAACGATAACTCGAGGCCTCCTACTACTGCCCTGTAGAATGAATTTGTGAAATAAGGCGAGCAGTGTCAAAGGCAATGGTAGCGAGAGGGTTCCAGAGCTCTTGTGGGAGAGAAGAAAAGAGAGCGCGTTGATGTTGACGAAGAGTGAAGATGGTGTCATCAACTTCAGACTTCGAGTGTTTTATGCTAGAAAAAGCTAGATATGAAACCCAGCTATTGTTAGCTGCTCCTAGGTCCTTTTCCTCTCTTTTGTCGGTTATTTTGTTGCCAGATATTTAACACTCATGTTTCGATAGGAGAGGTGAAGCGATGAGCAAAGGAAAGAGAGATGGGAAGGGAAAGGAAGAGATAGAAATACAGAGTGCAGGTGAATGAAAAGACAACGAGGAGAAATGCTGTGGCGAATGTGGAAGAGTGGAGAGGGAACATATGAAAGAGGGAGGGAGAGGGGGAAATGTGGAGGAAGATGGAAGAGGAATGATGTGGGCGAGGACTAAAGAAGGATAATATGGAAAAGAGCAGGAGAGGGGTAATGTGAGGACTGGAGAGGGGAAACAGACAGTAGAGGGGTAATGTGAGGACTAGAGAGAGGAAACAGACAGGAGATAGATTGCTATTGTTCTGCTTTTACCAGTTGTTCTTATAGGTTTTGTTGACGCTCTTTTGTTATTGTTCGTCTCCTTGCTCGTCTGCTTTGTTCTTCCTGATATTGTTATTCTCCCTTGTATGTCAATATTATACTGCTCTTTATAACTCTTATCAAACCATGTCGATGCTCTCTCTCTCTCTCTCTCTCTCTCTCTCTCTCTCTCTCTCTCTCTCTCTCTCTCTCTCTCTCTCTCTCTCTCTCTCTCTCTCTCTCTCTCTCTTTACCGGTTCCCCTTCCCGTCTCCTCTTCAGCTACACTGCTCTTCAACCTGCCTCTCACTGGATCTCTCTCTTCCTATTTTTTAATTACGGTTCCCTCTTTCTTTCTGTCTACCACCAGCTGCTGCTGCTCTTGTGCTGCTGCTGCTGTTGCTTTTGGTGTTGCAGTTGCTACTGCTGGTTTTTTTTCCTTGTTGCTAGCATTTCTACAGCTGCTACCGCTGGAGTTGAAGTTTTTGTTACTATTTTTGCTGCTGTTGTCGCTGTTACTTTGGCTAGTGCCGCTGCCGTATATGCTAGTGCTGTCCAGCGCTTCGTAAATTGCAGTGAGATGCAGCTGCATGTGTGCTGTATACTGATGAAAGGTTCAGTAGCAGAGACGCAGCTGCAGGTCTGCTGTTTACCGATGAAAGGAACAGTAGCATAGACCAGTATAGTAAACCAGCTGCACCGGAGTAGAAAAGGTTCTACTCCAAAGGCTTTGGTGACAAGGGAAATAATAATAGGTACAAAAGCAAGGAGAAAATTGTCACGTCGCTTAGCGGAACGCCGCGGCGAAATGCTTCCTGAGGACAGGACTTGAGAATGATTCTGCTGATGGTGGTGCTGCTGTTGCTAGTGGTGGCGGTGTGGTTGTGGAGGTGGTGTGGTGGTGGTGGCAATGTTATTGGTGGTAGCATTGTTGCTGGTAGTGTTGATGGTACTGCTGGTATTGTTGATGATGGTGGTGGTGATAGCAGTGTTGCTGGTAGTGTTGATGGTTGCGCTGATAGTATTGTTGGTGGTACTGGTAGTATTGCTGGTGGGGCTGGTAATGTTGATGATGGTGGTAGGGGTGGTAGTAGTGTTGTTTGTATGTTGTTGGTGGTGCTGGTAGTGTTGATGACAATGGTCATGGTGGTAATAGTGTAACTTGTAGTGTTGATAGTGGTGGTGGTTGTGGTGGTGGTGGTAGTGTTGGTGTTGGTGGTGGTGCTGGTAGTGTTGATGATGGTGGTGATGGTAATAGTGTTGCTGGTAATGTTAATGGTAGTGGTAGTGGTGGTGGGGGTGATGGTGGTGGTGGTGATGGTGTTGATGGTTCTGGTAGTGTTGCTGATGGTGGTAGTAGTAATAGTGTTGCTGGTAGTGTTGCTGGTAGTGCTGCTGGTAGTGATGCTTGTAGTGTTGATGGTAGTGGTGTTGGTGGTGGTGGTGATGGTTCTTGTAGTGATGATGATGGTGGTAGTGGTAAGTGTTGATGGTAGTGGTAGAAGTGGTACTACCCAGGGTGTGTAGGTGTGCGGGCCTGCACGGGGTCGTATCCCGTGTAGGTGTGCTGGCCTGCACGGGGTCCTATCCCGTGTAGGTGTGCTAGCCTGCACGGGGTCCTATCCCGTGTAGGTGTGCTGGCCTGCACGGGGTCCTATCCCGTATAGGTGTACGGACCTGCGCGAGGTCCTATCTATATAATAAAGTAAACTAAGAGGGTGGGAGGTCACTGTGGCACAATCCACTCAGCAAAATCATCCCATACGGGTCACTAACACAACCCGTGGCTTTGCCATGGGTTGTGTAATGTTGTACCCACGTAGCTGGTAACTTAGTCCAGGTCGACAAGGAACACCACCCTTGTACACTAACACTATACCTTCACACACAGTGGTTTCCTGTATAATAAATCCAACCCCTCTTTCTCGTGTATTTATCTAACCTAAATTTGAAGCTACCCACGGTTTTAGCGTCAATAACCTCCACTAAGATAATGGTTCCACTCATCGACTACTTGATTTCCAAATGTTGTGATGATAATGTTGTGATGATAATGTAGAGTGTTGTGATGATAATGTAGAGTGTTGTGATGAAAATGTAGAGTGTTGTGATGATAATGTAGAGTGTTGTGATGATAATGTAGAGTGTTGTGATGATAATGTACAGTGTTGTGATGATAATGTACAGTGTTGTGATGATAATGTACAGTGTTGTGATGATAATGTAGAGTGTTGTGATGAAAATGGTTTAGAGAACCCAGAAGTTGAAGACTAAGACACTTGTGCAACATTTCGGAATCTTTATTTTGGAAACATTTCGCCAAGCAGTGACTTCTTCAGTCCAGTAGAGAGAACGATGAAAGTATTATTTTACTGTTATATTATTAATAGTTTCTATTAAGCATTAAGTTTTACTCTGATGTTATATACCATTTAAATTACCTCAGGTAACTGATGCCTTTTCGTGCTCCAGCATCCAACTTGTTCAATCCCTGAACCAACTCTGCTTCCGTATTAATCTCATTTTAATTTTATGCAATATTAATTATTATTTCTTAAAATATACTTTTTTTTTTTTAAACTAGTGTGCGTAATCATAATAAAGAGGATTTCTTATATAGTAATTTTATTTACAATTAGTTTTATTTGCCTTTTTTTATATTTCCTAGTGAATGAAGCTAGTGAGCCACAGGCTTAGTGAATTAATAATTTTGACAGACATTTGGTTGGAACTTATGGTTTCAGGTCAGTGGTGGACCCAACGTCTTGAACAGTGTGAGAATGGGAGTTTAACAGGTCCAGGAGAGGGGGGAGTTAAGGGGCAATTTATTATCCCTTCCCTTAACCATATGCGTTCTTTCTGTCTGGGTGAAAGTTGCTTAATAATAAGGGGAAAACAAGGCTACCATTAAATAACTGATATATCGGTTGATGCATATGGATTTTCCTACATTTTTTCCACTCTCTCTCTCTCTCTCTCTCTCTCTCTCTCTCTGTCTCTATCTTACACACAAACTCAGTTAAATTAATAGTATTAGACTAGTCCAGAAGAGAACTAAAGTATTACAGAGTACCCAGCATCACTGGCACAACCCAGCATCACTGGCACAACCCAGCATCACTGGCACAACCCAGCATCACTGGCACAACCCAGCATCACTGGCACAACCCAGCATCACTGGCACAACCCAGCATCACTGGCACAACCCAGCATCACTGGCACAACCCAGCATCACTGGCACAACCCAGCATCACTGGCACAACCCAGCATCACTGGCACAACCCAGCATCACTGGCACAACCCAGCATCACTGGCACAACCCAGCATCACTGGCACAACCCAGCATCACTGGCACAACCCAGCATCACTGGTACAACACAGCATCACTGGCACAACCCAGCATCACTGGCACAACCCAGCATCACTGGCACAACCCAGCATCACTGGCACAACCCAGCATCACTGGCACAACCCAGCATCACTGGCACAACCCAGCATCACTGGCACAACCCAGCATCACTGGCACAACCCAGCATCACTGGCACAACCCAGCATCACTGGCACAACCCAGCATCACTGGCACAACCCAGCATCACTGGCACAACCCAGCATCACTGGCACAACCCAGCATCACTGGCACAACCCAGCATCACTGGCACAACCCAGCATCACTGGCACAACCCAGCATCACTGGCACAACCCAGCATCACTGGCACAACCCAGCATCACTGGCACAACCCAGCATCACTGGCACAACCCAGCATCACTGGCACAACCCAGCATCACTGGCACAACCCAGCATCACTGGCACAACCCAGCATCACTGGCACAACCCAGCATCACTGGCACAACCCAGCATCACTGGCACAACCCAGCATCACTGGCACAACCCAGCATCACTGGCACAACCCAGCATCACTGGCACAACCCAGCATCACTGGCACAACCCAGCATCACTGGCACAACCCAGCATCACTGGCACAACCCAGCATCACTGGCACAACCCAGCATCACTGGCACAACCCAGCATCACTGGCACAACCCAGCATCACTGGCACAACCCAGCATCACTGGCACAACCCAGCATCACTGGCACAACCCAGCATCACTGGCACAACCCAGCATCACTGGCACAACCCAGCATCACTGGCACAACCCAGCATCACTGGCACAACCCAGCATCACTGGCACAACCCAGCATCACTGGCACAACCCAGCATCACTGGCACAACCCAGCATCACTGGCACAACCCAGCATCACTGGCACAACCCAGCATCACTGGCACAACCCAGCATCACTGGCACAACCCAGCATCACTGGCACAACCCAGCATCACTGGCACAACCCAGCATCACTGGCACAACCCAGCATCACTGGCACAACCCAGCATCACTGGCACAACCCAGCATCACTGGCACAACCCAGCATCACTGGCACAACCCAGCATCACTGGCACAATCCAGCATCACTGGCACAACCCAGCATCACTGGCACAATCCAGCATCACTGGCACAACCCAGCATCACTGGCACAACCCAGCATCACTGGCACAACCCAGCATCACTGGCACAATCCAGCATCACTGGCACAACCCAGCATCACTGGCACAATCCAGCATCACTGGCACAACCCAGCATCACTGGCACAACCCAGCATCACTGGCACAACCCAGCATCACTGGCACAATCCAGCATCACTGGCACAACCCAGCATCACTGGTACAACCCAGCATCACTGGCACAATCCAGCATCACTGGCACAACCCAGCATCACTGGCACAACCCAGCATCACTGGCACAACCCCGCATCACTGGCACTGGCACAACCCAGCATCACTGGCACAACCCAGCATCACTGGCACAACCCTGCATCACTGGCACAACCCAGCATCACTGGCACAACCCAGCATCACTGGCACAACCCAGCATCACTGGCACAACCCAGCATCACTGGCACAACCCAGCATCACTGGTACAACCCAGCATCACTGGCACAACCCAGCATCACTGGCACAACCCAGCATCACTGGCACAACCCGGCATCACTGGCACAACCCAGCATCACTGGCACAACCCAGCATCACTGGCACAACCCAGCATCACTGGCACAACCCAGCATCACTGGCACAACCCAGCATCACTGGCACAACCCAGCATCACTGGTACAACCCAGCATCACTGGCACAACCCAGCATCACTGGTACAACCCAGCATCACTGGCACAATCCAGCATCACTGGCACAACCCAGCATCACTGGTACAACCCAGCATCACTGGCACAATCCAGCATCACTGGCACAACCCAGCATCACTGGCACAACCCAGCATCACTGGTACAACCCAGCATCACTGGCACAACCCAGCATCACTGGTACAACCCAGCATCACTGGCACAACCCAGCATCACTGGCACAACCCAGCATCACTGGCACAACCCAGCATCACTGGCACAACCCAGCATCACTGGTACAACCCAGCATCACTGGCACAACCCAGCATCACTGGTACAACCCAGCATCACTGGCACAATCCAGCATCACTGGCACAACCCAGCATCACTGGTACAACCCAGCATCACTGGCACAATCCAGCATCACTGGCACAACCCAGCATCACTGGCACAACCCAGCATCACTGGTACAACCCAGCATCACTGGCACAACCCAGCATCACTGGTACAACCCAGCATCACTGGCACAACCCAGCATCACTGGCACAACCCAGCATCACTGGTACAACCCAGCATCACTGGCACAACCCAGCATCACTGGTACAACCCAGCATCACTGGCACAACCCAGCATCACTGGCACAACCCAGCATCACTGGTACAACCCAGCATCACTGGCACAATCCAGCATCACTGGCACAACCCAGCATCACTGGCACAACCCAACATCACTGGCACAATCCAGCATCACTGGCACAACCCAGCATCACTGGCACAACCCAGCATCACTGGTACAACCCAACATCACTGGCACAATCCAGCATCAATGGCACAACCCAGCATCACTGGCACAACCCAGCATCACTGGTACAACCCAGCATCACTGGCACAACCCAGCATCACTGGCACAACCCAGCATCACTGGCACAACCCAGCATCACTGGCACAACCCAGCATCACTGGTACAACCCAGCATCACTGGCACAACCCAGCATCACTGGTACAACCCAGCATCACTGGCACAATCCAGCATCACTGGCACAACCCAGCATCACTGGTACAACCCAGCATCACTGGCACAATCCAGCATCACTGGCACAACCCAGCATCACTGGCACAACCCAGCATCACTGGTACAACCCAGCATCACTGGCACAACCCAGCATCACTGGTACAACCCAGCATCACTGGCACAACCCAGCATCACTGGCACAACCCAGCATCACTGGTACAACCCAGCATCACTGGCACAACCCAGCATCACTGGTACAACCCAGCATCACTGGCACAACCCAGCATCACTGGCACAACCCAGCATCACTGGTACAACCCAGCATCACTGGCACAATCCAGCATCACTGGCACAACCCAGCATCACTGGCACAACCCAACATCACTGGCACAATCCAGCATCACTGGCACAACCCAGCATCACTGGCACAACCCAGCATCACTGGTACAACCCAACATCACTGGCACAATCCAGCATCAATGGCACAACCCAGCATCACTGGCACAACCCAGCATCACTGGTACAACCCAGCATCACTGGCACAACCCAGCATCACTGGTACAACCCAGCATCACTGGCACAACCCAGCATCACTGGCACAACCCAGCATCACTGGTACAACCCAGCATCACTGGCACAACCCAGCATCACTGGTACAACACAGCATCACTGGCACAACCCAGCATCACTGGTACAACCCAGCATCACTGGCACAACCCAGCATCACTGGCACAACCCAGCATCACTGGCACAACTCAGCATCACTGGCACAACCCAGCATCACTGGTACAACACAGCATCACTGGTAGAACCCAGCATCACCAGCACAACCCAGCATCATCGGTACAACCCAGCATCACCGGTACAATCCAACATCACCGGTACATCCCAACATCACCGGTGCAACCCAGCATCACCGGTACAATCCAGCATCACCGGTACATCCCAACATCACCGGTGCAACCCAGCATCACCGGTACAACCCAGCATCACTCGTACAACCCAGCATCATCGGTGCAACCCAGCATTACCGGTGCAACCTAGCATCACTCGTACAACCCAACATCACCGGTACAACCCAGCATCACCGGTACAACACAGCATCACCGGTGCAACCCAACATCACTGGTACAACCCAGCATACCGGTACAACCCAGCATCACCGGTACAGCACAGAATCACCGGCGCAACCCAGCATCACTAGTACAACCCAGTATCACCGGTACAACCCAGCATCACCGGTACAAGCCAGCATCACCGGCGCAACCCAGCATCACCGGTACAACCCAGCATCACCGGTACAACCCGGCATCACTGGCACAACCCAGCATCACTGGTACAACCCAGCATCACTGGCACAACCCAGCATCACTGGCACAACCCAGCATCACTGGCACAACCCAGCATCACTGGCACAACCCAGCATCACTGGTACAACACAGCATCACTGGTAGAACCCAGCATCACCAGCACAACCCAGCATCATCGGTACAACCCAGCATCACCGGTACAATCCAGCATCACCGGTACATCCCAACATCACCGGTGCAACCCAGCATCACCGGTACAATCCAGCATCACCGGTACATCCCAACATCACCGGTGCAACCCAGCATCACCGGTACAACCCAGCATCACTCGTACAACCCAGCATCATCGGTGCAACCCAGCATTACCGGTGCAACCTAGCATCACTCGTACAACCCAACATCACCGGTGCAACCCAACATCACTGGTACAACCCAGCATCACTGGTATAACCCAGCATCACCAGTACAACACAGCATCACCGGCGCAACCCAGCATCACCGGTAGAACCCAGCATCACCGGTGCAACCCAGCATCACTGGTACAACACAGTATCACCGGTACAACCCAGCATCACCGGTATAATCCAGCATCACCGGTAGAACCCAGCATCACCGGTGCAACCCCGCATCACTGGTACCACCCAGCATACCGGTACAACCCAGCATCACCAATACATCCCAACATCACCGGTGCAACCCAGCATCACCGATACAACCCAGGATCACCGGTACAACCTAGCATCACCGGTGCAACCCCGCATTACCGGTGCAACCCAGCATCACTCGTACAACCCAACATAACCGGTACAACTCAGCATCACCGGTACAACACAGCATCACCCGTGTAACCCAGCATCACCGGTGCAACCCAGCATCACCGGTGCAACCCAACATCACTGGTACAACTCAGCATCACTGGTACAACACAGCATCACCGGTACAACCCAGCATCACCGGTATAATCCAGCATCACCGGTACAACACAGCATCACCGGCGCAACCCAGCATCACCGGTACAATCCAGCATCACCGGTACAACCCAGCATCACCGGTACAACACAGCATCACCCGTGTAACCCAGCATCACCGGTAGAACCCAGCATCACCGGTGCAACCCAACATCACTGGTACAACCCAGCATCACTGGTATAACCCAGCATCACCAGTACAACACAGCATCACCGGCGCAACCCAGCATCACCGGTAGAACCCAGCATCACCGGTGCAACTCAGCATCACTGGTACCACCCAGCATACCGGTACAACCCAGCATCACCGGTACAGCACAGAATCACCGGCGCAACCCAGTATCACTGGTACAACCCAGTATCACCGGTACAACCCAGCATCACCGGTACATCCCAGCATCACCGGCGCAACCCAGCATCACCGGTACAACCCGGCATCACCGGTGCAACCCAGCATCACTGGTACAACCCAGCATCACCGGTACAACTCAGCATCACTGGTACAACACAGCATCACCGGTACAACCCAGCATCACCGGTATAATCCAGCATCACCGGTACAACACAGCATCACCCGCGCAACCCAGCATCACCGGTGCAACCCAGCATCACTGGTACAATCCAGCATCACCGGTACAACCCAGCATCACCAGTACAACCCCAATATCTCCAGTACAACCCAGCATCACCAGTACAATCCAGTATCTCCAGTACAATCCAGCATCACCACTACATCCCAGCATCAATATTGCATCCCAGCATCACCAGTACAACCCCACATCTCCAATACAACCCAGCATCACCAGTACAACCCAGCATCACCACTACAACATTTTACCGCAATCTAGCATCACCACTACAACATATTACCACAATCCAGCATCGCCACCACAACCCAGCATCACCAACACAACCCATCACCACCACAATTCAGCATTACCACAACCCAGCATCACCAGCACAATCCATCACCACCACAACTCATCACCACAACCCATCACCTCCACATCACCACAACATCACCTCCACAAGAAGTCACCACAGCCCATCACTTCCACAACAGATCATCACAACACATCACCTCCACAACACATCACCACATCCCATCACCACCACAACACATCAACACAACCCATCACCACCATAACACATCACCACACCCAATCACCACAACAATTCAGCATCACCACAACCCAGCATCACCACCACAACCCATCACCACCACAAAACATCACCACAACCCATCACCTCCACAACACATCACCACTACCCATCACACCACAGCACATCAAAATTCATCACCATCATAACACATCACCACAACCCATCACCTCCACAACACATCACCACAACACATCACCACAACCCATCACCACTACAACACATCACCCCAACCCATCACCTCCACAACACATCACCACAACCCATCACCTCCACAACACATCACAGCCCATCACCTACGCAACACATCACAACAACCCATCACCACAACACATCACAACCCATCACCACCACAGCATATCACTTCAATCCATCACCACCACAACACATCACCACAACCCATCACCAGCACATCACGACCCATCACCTCCACAACACATCACAACCAATCACCACATAACACATCAGCACAACCCATCACCACCAGAATACATCACCATAACACATCACCACAACACATCACCACCACAACTCAGCATCACCACCACAATCCACTGCTTTAGTAAATAAGATAAAAAGTGGCTGGCAGGCTGGTGGTTGGATTCCTTGCTAATGGAAGTCGCTACTTCCACTGTCTCACAGTCTCAGAACTCTGCACTGTCTCACAGTCTTAGAACTCAGCACTGTCTCACAGTCTAAGAACTCAGCACTGTCTCAGAGTCTCAGAACTCTACACTGTCTCACAGTCTTAGAACTCAGCACTGTCTCGCAGTATCAGAACTCTGCACTGTCTCACAGTCTCAGAACTCTACATTGTCTCACAGTCTCAGAACTCTGCACTATCTCACAGTCTCAGAACTCTGCACTGTCTCACAGTCTCAGAACTCTGCACTATCTCACAGTCTCAGAACTCTGTACTGTCTCACAGTCTCAGAACTCTGCACTATCTCACAGTCTCAGAACTCTGCACTATCTCACAGTCTCAGAACTCTGCACTATCTCACAGTCTCAGAACTCTGCACTGTCTCACAGTCTCAGAACTCTGCACTATCTCACAGTCTCAGAACTCTGCACTGTCTCACAGTCTCAGAACTCTGCACTATCTCACAGTCTCAGAACTCTACACTATCTCACAGTCTCAGAGCTCTGCACTATCTCACAGTCTCAGAACTCTGCACTGTCTCACAGTCTCAGAACTCTGCACTGTCTCAAAGTCTCAGAACTCTGCACTATCTCACAGTCTCAGAACTCTGCACTGTCTCACAGACATGATAGCGTCTTTTCATTATCTATATCAGACGTAGGTGTACCGAGAAAGTGAAATTTTTCAAACATTAGATTTTCTTTGACCGGGATAGCAACTGAACTTCGCCAAATAATTCAGTTTTTATTTTCTATCGTGGCACAGGTTATGCCTAAATGAGGTTTAATATTTAAGAAATGAAGAAATTTCCCGTATATCTGCCTTAAAAAACGGAGGAAAGATAAAAAAAATTGTGAGATTTTAAACACTTGTGATGGAAAGAAATACCTTTTGTCTTGAGTAAAGGAAATATCAATAGTGATCTTTGTAACAACTGTGAGTGCAATATAAATGTTGATTTAAAAAAAAATATAAAGTCGTCGAAATGCTGAATAGGTCGTGGGAACACAGTTAAGGTCGTTGTAACTCTGTAAATTGGTAGTGGGAACACAGCCAAACCCGAAAAGCCAGTGTAAAGAGGTTAAAGAATACAATTGTCATAGGAACAATAATATGGCAGTGGAACAAGACGAGGAAAGTGGGAACAATGTGATGGTCGTGAGCTATAAAATGGTCGAGTGAACAATGTAATGGTTGTGGAAGTAATATGATCGTGTGAACAATGTGATGGTGGTGGGAACAATGTGATGGTGGTGGGAACAATGTGAAGGTGGTGGGAACAATGTGATGGTGGTGGGAACAATGTGATGGTGGTGGGAACAATGTGATGGTCGCGTGTATAATGTGATGATCGCTGAAACATTGCAAAAGTCACGGATACATTGAAGACCAGAAGTACAAAGTAAAAATATAGATTATTACCTCGTTAGGGATCCACTTAAATATCTGAGAAAGGTTTTTCTCTAATTAATATTCTATCTTTGTCTCTGTCCGTCGGTCTGTCTGTCTGTCTATCTCTCACTCTCTTTCTCGCTCACACACACACACACACACACACACACACACACAAGAAGGCAGAATCAACCTGAACCATGATCCTGCAGGAGAAAGCGCGGCTGAGTGGCAAACAGGAGTTCATGAGTGTGTACCTCGATCGAGACAGAACACAGGAGGAAAGGATGATACTGAAAGAGAGAGTGCAAAAACGAAAGGAGGAATGGGAGGAAATGAAAAAGGAGAGCAGAATAACCCAGGAACAGGTGGAAGGACAAGCATACCCCCCCCCCCCCCGAAACACCTGCAGAAGGACTCCAGCCACAACACCCCCAAGGCAACTGAACAATCCAAACCAACCATCACACACCGATCCCTCTGTTCCCACCCCCCCGCACCACGAACCCTACCCCTACAGCAACCCCCTATGGGAGCACTTCCTCCACCTTCACCTCCACTGCAACCCCCCACAGGCCCACAACAGGGCTCCTGCTCTCCCAACCCCAGTATTCCCCCAGGACCACAGGTACAGTATCAGAACAGAAGTTGAAGGTTTGGTACACAAATGCGGATGGATTAACGAATAAATATGAGAAATGGCAAGAAAGAATCAATGAGAAGTCCCCAGACATCATAGCAGTTACAGAAACAAAACTGACGGAGACAATAACAGATGCAATCTTCCCACCAGGATACCAGATCATGAGGAAAAATAGAAGGGGCAGAGGGGGAGGAGGGGTTGCCCTGCTCGTAAAAAAACGATGGGAATTCGAGAAAATGGGAGGCATAGACGAGACAGGAGAAAGGGACTACATAGTAGGTACACTTCAGTCTGGGGAGCACAAGGTGGTCATTGCAGTGATGTATAATCCACCACAGAACTGCAGGAGGCCAAGTGAGGAATATGAAGAGAGCAACAGAGCAATGGTGGGCACACTTGCTGAGGTGGAAAGAAGAGCTCACTCCAGCAGAGCAAAGTTGCTGGTTATGGGGGATTTCAACCACAGGGAGATTACCTGGGAAAACCTGGAGCCACATGGGGGTCCCGAAACATGGAGAGCCAAGATGTTGGATGTGGTGCTGGAAAACCTCATGCACCAACATGTTAAGGGCACTACCAGAGTGAGAGGGGAGGATGAACCAGCAAGATTGGACCTTGTATTCACCCTGGGCAGTTCAGACATTGAGGACATCACATATGAGAGTCCCCTAGGAGCTAGTGACCACGTGGTTCTGTGCTTTGAATACATAGTAGAGTTGCAAGTGGAGAGAGTAACAGGAGTTGAATGGGAAAAGCCTGACTATAAAAGAGGGGACTACATAGGGTTGAGGAACTTCCTGCAGGAGGTTCCGTGGGACAGAGAACTAGCAGGAAAGCCAGCAAATGAAATGATGGAATATGTAACAACAAAATGCAAGGAGGCAGTGGAAAGGTTTATTCCCAGGGGCAACAGAAACAATGGGAAGACCAGAATGAGCCCCTGGTTTACCCGACGGTGTAAGGAGGCAAAAACAAAGTGCAATAGAGAATGGAAAAAGTACAGAAGGCAGAGAACACATGAAAATAGGGAAATCAGTCGCAGAGCCAGGAACGAGTATGCACAGGTAAGGAGGGAGGCCCAGCGACAGTATAAAAATAACATAGCATCGAAAATCAAGACTGACCCGAAACTGTTGTATAGCCACATCAGGAGGAAGACAACAGTCAAAGACCAGGTGGTCAGACTGAGGACAGAAGGTGGAGAACTCACAAGAAATGATCAGGAAGTATGTGGGGAGCTAAACAGGAGATTTAAGGAAGTTTTTACAGTAGAGACAAGAAGGGCTCTGGGAAGACAACACAGAAGGGAACATCAAGAGGGAATATACCAACAAGTGTTGGATGACATACGAACAACCGAGGAGGAGGTGCAGAAGCTGCTAAGTGACCTTGATACCTCAAAGGCGATGGGACCGGACAACATCTCCCCATGGGTCATTAGAGAAGGAGCAGAGATGCTGTGCGTGCCCCTAACCACAATCTTCAACACAACTGGGCAACTACCTGAGAAATGGTAGACAGCAAGTGTAGTCCCCATATTTAAGAAAGGAAACAGAAATGAGGCACTAAACTACAGACCTGTGTCTCTGACACGTATTGTGTGCAAAGTCATGGAGAAGATTATCAGGAGAGTGGTGGAACACCTGGAACGGAACAAGATTATAAATGAAAACCAGCATGGGTTTATGGAAGGCAAATCCTGTGTCACAAACCTTCTGGAGTTTTATGACAAGGTAACAGAAGTAAGACACGAGAGAGAGGGGTGGGCTGATTGCGTTTTCCTAGACTGCAGGAAGGCCTTTGACACAGTTCCCCACTAGAGATTAGTGCAGAAGCTGGAGGATCAGGCGCATATAACAGGGAGGGCACTGCAATGGATCAGGGAATACCTGACAGGGAGGTAACAACGAGTCATGGTACGTGAAGAGATATCACACTGGGCGCCTGTGACGAGCGGGGTCCCACAGGGGTCAGTTATAGGACCAGTGCTATTTTTGATATATGCGAACGACATGATGGAAGGAATAGACTCTGAAGTGTCCCTATTCGCAGATGATGTGAAGTTGATGAGAAGAATTAAATCGGATGAGGATGAGGCAGGACTGCAAAGAGACCTGGACAGGCTGGACATGTGGTCCAGAAACTGGCTTCTCGAATTCAACCCTGCCAAATGCAAAGTCATGAAGATTGGGGAGGGGCAAAGAAGACAGCAGACAGAGTATAGGCTAGGTGGACAAAGACTACAGACCTCACTCAGGGAGAAAGACCTTGGGGTGACCATAACACCGAGCACGTCACCGGAGGCACACATCAACCAAATAACTGCTGCAGCATACGGGCGCCTGGCAAACCTGAGAATAGCGTTCCGATACCTTAATAAGGAATCGTTCAAGACACTACACTGTGAATGTTAGGCCCATACTGGAGTATGCAGCACCAGTCTAGAACCCACACCTGGTCAAGCACGTCAAGAAGTTAGAGAAAGTACAAAGGTTTGCAACAAAGCTAGTCCCAGAGCTCAAGGGAATGTCGTACGAGGAAAGGTTGAGGGAAATCGGACTGACCACACTGGAGGACAGAAGGGTCAGGGGAGACATGATAACGACATACAAGATACTGCGGGGAATAGACAAGGTGGACAGAGATAGGATGTTCCAGAGAGGGGACACAGAAACAAGGGGTCACAACTGGAAGCTGAAGACTCAGACGAGTCACAGGGACGTTAGGAAGTATTTCTTCAGTCTTAGAGTCGTCAGGAAGTGGAATAGCCTAGCAAGTGAAGTAGTGGAGGCAGGAACCATACATAGTTTTAAGAAGAGGTATGACAAAGCTCAGGAAGCAGAGGGAGAGGACCCAGTAGCGATCAGTGAAGAGGCGGGGCCAGGAGCTGAGTCTCGACCCCTGCAACCACAATTAGGTGAGTACAATTAGGTGAGTACACACACACATACAGATCGTACAGTTTCAGAGAGGAAAGAGCTTTGAAACACATGAATTGTAAAAGGGTGAAAAGTTGTTTATAACAAATGTTAAACCAAAACTGGAACAAGTTTCACAAAAAAAAAAATCATGTAGTTAACACAGAAAAAGTTAAAAGATATACCATAAAACATTTATTTTTTCTCATTTGAGATGCAAGAATTACGAAGAAGCGCCTCGTATTTTAGATTTTTTTAATATTGAAGCCACAAGTATGTAGATCACACCAGATGTTAGCTTTTATTGAAGCCACAAGTACGTAGATTACACCAGATGTTAGCTTTATTGAAGCCACAAGTACGTAGATTACACCAGATGTTAGCTTTTATTGAAGCCACAAGTACGTAGATCACACCAGATGTTAGCTTTATTGAAGCCACAAGTACATAGATCACACCAGATGTTAGCTTTATTGAAGCCACAAGTACATAGATCACACCAGATGTTAGCTTTTATTGAAGCCACAAGTACGTAGATTACACCAGATGTTAGCTTTTATTGAAGCCACAAGTACGTAGATTACACCAGATGTTAGCTTTATTGAAGCCACAAGTACGTAGATCACACCAGATGTTAGCTTTTATTGAAGCCACAAGTACGTAGATCACACCAGATGTTAGCTTTTATTGAAGCCACAAGTACGTAGATTACACCAGATGTTAGCTTTATTGAAGCCACAAATGTGATGATCACACCAGATGTTAGCTTTTATTGATGCCACAAGTACTGAAGCCTTCAGGCTGTTTCTTATAAAACAGCTTAAATTTTCAGCATTTCGTTCCGTTGACAACGCTCTAACAGATTCGCATATTGTCATAATCAAAGCTTCTTCCGCAACGTGTGTTTGAGTTTCTATATTCTTGGTAACGCCGCTTTCGGGTCCTAGATATGTCCAACCTAGAAGACTTTAAACTGATTTAAGAATGATTATTATTATTATCATTCTTCGTCTTCTTCTTCTTCTTCTTCTTCTTCTTCTTCTTCTTCTTCTTCTTCTTCTTCTTCTTCTTCTTCTTCTTCTTCTTATTCTTCTTCTTCTTCTTCTTCTTCTTATTATTATTATTATTATTATTATTGCATTCATGGGACTGTTAGGTAAGACACATATGCAACAGTTAGGTATCTTTATTTCGAAACGTTTCGCCTACACAGTAGACTTCTTCAGTCGAGTACAGAAAAGTTGATAGAAGCAGAAGATACTTGAAGACGATGTAATCAGTCCATCACCCTTAAAGTTTTGAGGTGGTCAGTCCCTCAGTCTGGAGAAGAGCATTGTTCCATAGTATGAAACAATATGGAGATGAAGTGACAGGATGGAGCCTTATATTGCGCCTTATATTGGCGCAATATAAGGCTCCATCCTGTCACTTCATCTCCATATTGTTTCATACTATGGAACAATGCTCTTCTCCAGACTGAGGGACTGACCACCTCAAAACTTTAAGGGTGATGAACTGATTACATCGTCTTCAAGTATCTTCTGCTTCTATCAACTTTTCTGTACTCGACTGAAGAAGTCTACTGTGTAGGCGAAACGTTTCGAAATAAAGATACCTAACTGTTGCATATGTGTCTTACCTAACAACCTGTCGGTATTTTATACCATTTTAATGTTCATTCATGGGACTAATATTAAACCAACAGGAGTTATATAGAGCATGGGAGAATGGGATGCAATTGGACTATGTAGATCAAAGGAAAGAAGTGGGACTGATTCTTGAATAAAACGCCCCTCACCGGCATCAAGGCACCTTCTGCGATGGCCATAAAATTATAAGTTGTGATGAAGAGTATGTAAAGAGCGGTTTTTGGTGTCAGTGATTAAATACATGTAACAAGATGCCATTATTCATTACAGTCGAAGGAATATTACGAACTATTTGTTTACAAGCAAAATAGTCAGTGACTGGAACGTAATCAAAGAACAGCGAGAAAAATCATTGAAAATTTACAAAACAGATAACTACAAAAATAAATATTTTGGGAATTACCACCTCTAGTGCTAATTGGCGACCCTCGTCCACGGATAAGAGCATGAACACTCTTCAGGGGAAGAGAAATCCAGAGATTTCTTTCGGGATTTGTGTATGTTTTTTCGCTGCTACCCCTCTATATATTCGTGTTGACTTTTTATAGCCTACATGTTCAACAATCATCCACGTGAAGGCAGAAACTCTGAGGAGGAATTTGTCTGTATATTACGACCCTCTACTGGGGTCCCCTTCAGTATCTGCTGAAGAGGACCCCAGTAGAGACTCGAAATATACAAACAAGTCTGTGTTCCGAGTTCCTGTCTTTATGTGGGTCACAGCGAGCTTTGTCAAATATTTATTAAACTTTCATGGTGATGTGCTAGTGCAGTGGTATTTTGATGGTGATGTGCTAGTTCAGTGGTATTTTGATGGTGATGTGCTAGTGCAGTGGTATTTTGATGGTGATGTGCTAGTTCAGTGCTGTTTTAATGAGGATGTGCTAGTTCAATGGCGTTTTGATGGTGATGTGCTAGTTCAGTGGTGTTTTGATGGTGATGTGCTAGTTCAGTGGTGTTTAGGTGATGTGCTAGTTCAGTGATATTTTGTTGTGCTAGTTCAATGGTGTTTTAATGAGGATGTGCTAGTGCAGTGGTGTTTTAATGAGGATGTGCTAGTTCAGTGGTGTTTTAATGAGGATGTGCTAGTTCAGTGCTCTTTTAATGAGGATGTGCTAGTGCAGTGGTGT
>NC_091295.1:23025045-23042545 GCF_038502225.1 Cherax quadricarinatus | reverse complement strand
TGGACTATGTGGCAACAAAATGCAAGGAGGCAGAGGAGAGGTTTTGTTCCCAAGGGAAACAGAAATAATGGGAAGAACAGAACGAGTCCTTGGTTCACCCAAAGGTGTAGGGAGGCAAAAACTAGGTGTACTAGAGAATGGAAAAGGTACAGAAGACAGAGAACTCAGGAAAATAAAGAGATTAGCCGAAGAACCAGAAAAAAATATGCACAGATAAGAAGGGAGGCTCAGCGGCAATACGAAAATGACATAGCATCGAAAGTCAAGACTGACCCGAAGCTGTTGTACAGCCACATCAGGAGGAAAACAACAGTTAAGGACCAGGTAATCAGACTGAGGAAAGGTGATGGGGAATTCACAAGAAACGACCGGGAGGTATGTCAGGAGCTAAACACAAGGTTTAAAGAAGTATTTACAGTGGAAACCAGTAGGACTCCAGGAAATCAGAGCAGGGGGGTGCACCAGCAAGTGCTGGATAAGGTACATATAACCAAGGAGGAGGCGATGAAGCTGCTGTGCGAACTTGACACCTCAAAGGCGGTGGGACCAGACAACATCTCTCCGTGGGTCCTTAAAGAAGGGGCAGACATATTGTGTGTACCGTTAACAAAGATCTTCAACACATCATCTGAAACTGGGCAACTCCCCGAGGTATGGAAGATGTCAAATGTAGTCCCAATTTTTAAAAAGGGAGACAGACATGAGGCACTACAGACCTGTATCACTAACGTGTATAGTATGCAAGGTCATGGAGAAGATCATCAGGAGGAGAGTGGTGGAGCACCTGGAAAGAAACAAGTGTATAATTGACAACCAGCATGGTTTCAGGGAGCGAAAAATCCTGTGTCACAAACCTACTAGAGTTTTAGGACAAGGTGACAGAAGTAAGACAAGAGAGAGAGGGGTGGATCGACTGCATTTTTTTTGGACTGCAAGAAGGCCTTCGACACAGTTCCTCACAAGAGGTTACTGCAAAAGCTAGAGGATCAGGCACACATAACAGGAAAGGCACTGCAATGGATCAGAGAATACCTGACAGGGAGGCAACAACGAGTCATGGTACGTAACGAGGTGTCAGAGTGGGCGCCTGTGACAAGCGGGGTTCCACAGGGGTCAGTCCTAGGACCTGTGCTGTTCTTGGTATATGTGAATGACATAACGGAAGGGATAGACTCAGAAGTGTCCTTGTTTGCGGACGATGTGAAGTTAATGAGAAGAATCAAATCGGATGAGGATCAGGCAGGACTACAAAGAGACCTGGACAGGCTACAAGCCTGGTCCAGCAACTGGCTCCTTGAGTTTAACCCTGCCAAATGCAAAGTCATGAAGATTGGGGAAGGGCAAAGAAGACCGCAGACACAATATAGTTTAGATGGCCAAAGTCTGCAAACCTCACTCAAGGAAAAAGATCTGGGGGTGAGTATAACACCGAGCATATCTCCCGAGGCGCACATCAATAAGATAACTGCTGCAGCATACGGGCGCCTGGCAAACCTACGGATAGCGTTCCGATTCCTCAGTAAGGATTCGTTCAAGACTCTGTATACCATTTACGTCAGGCCCATAGTGGAGTATGCAGCACCAGTTTGGAATCCACACCTAGTCAAGCACGTCAAGAAATTAGAGAAAGTGCAAAGGTTTGCAACAAGACTAGTCCCAGAGCTACGGGGAGGGTCAGGGGAGACATGATAACGACATATAAAATACTGCGCGGAATAGACGAGGTGGACAAAGACGGGATGTTCCAGAGATGGGACACAGACACAAGAGGTCACAATTGGAAGTTGAAGACTCAGATGAATCAAAGGGATGTTAGGAAGTATTTCTTCAGTCATAGAGTAGTCAAGCCGTGGAATAGCCTAGAAAGTGAAGTAGTGGAGGCGGGAACCATACATAGTTTTAAGGCGAGGTATGATAAAGCTCATGGAGCAGGGAGAGAGAGGACCTAGTAGCAATCAGTGAAGAGGCGGGGCCAGGAGCTATGACTCGACCCCTGCAACCACAAATAGGTGAGTACAAATAGGTGAGCACACACACACACACACACACACACACACACACACACACACACACACACACACGAGGAAGAAGTGAAGAGGCTGCTAAGCGAGCTAGATACCTCAAAGACAAAGGGGCCAGATAGCATCTCTCCATGGATTTTGAGAGAGAGAGAGCGGAGGCGCTATGAGTACCATTAACAACAATCTTCAACACATCTGTCGAAACAGGGAGACTACCTGAGGTATGGAAGACAGTAAATGTAGTCCCGATTTTTAATAAAGCAGTGAACTACAGACCAGTGTCACTGACATGTATAGTAAGCAAAGTAGTGGAGAAGATTATCAGGAGAAGATTGGTGGAACACATAGAAAGGAACGAGCTCATCAGCGACATCCACCACGGGTTCAGGGACGGGAAATCATGTGTCACAAACCTACTGGAGTTCTATGACAGGGTGACGGCAGTAAGACAAGAGAGAGAGAGGGGTGGGTAGATTGCATTTTCTTGGACTATAAGAAGGTGTTTGACACAGTTCCACACAAGAGATTGGTGAAAAGGCGGGAGGACCAGGCAGTCATAACAGGGAAGGCGCTACAGTGGATCAGGGAATACCTGTCAGGAAGACAACAACGAGTCATGGTACGTGGCGATGTGTCAGACTGGGCGCCTGTCACGAGCGGGGTTCCACAGGGGTCAGTCCTAGCACCGGTGCTGTTTCTGGTATATGTGAACATGACGGAAGGAATAGACTCCGAAGTGTCCCTGTTTGCAAATGATGTGAAGTTGACGAGAAGAATCCAATCGGATGAGGACCAGGCAGAATTACAAAGGGATCTGGAGAGGCTGCAGGCCTGGTCCAGCAACTGGCTTCTGGAGTTCAACCTCACCAAATGCAAAGTCATGAAGAGTGAGGAAGAGCAAAGAAGACTGCAGACGGAGTACACTCAAGGAGGCCAGAGACTTCAAACCTCACTCGAGTAAAAGGATCTTGGGGTGAGTATAACACTGGACACATCTCCGGCGCATATCAATCAAATAACTGCTGCAGTATACGGGCGCCTAGCAAACCTAAAAACAGCATTCCGACATCTTAATAAGGACTTGTTCAGGACCCTGGACACTGTGTACGTCAGGCCCATATTAGAGTATGCAGCACCAGTTTGGAACCCACACCTAGCCAAGCATTTAAGGAAGTTAGAGAAAGTTCAAAGATTTGCAACAAGACTGGTCCCGGAGCTAAGGGATGTGTCCTACGAGGAAAGATTAAGGGAGATCGACCTGACGACACTAGAGGACATGAAAGATAGGGATGATATAATAACGACTTACAAAATACTGAGAGGAATCGAAAAGTTGGACAGAGACAAGATGTTCCAGAGATAGGACACAGCAACAAGGGGTCACAGTTGGAAGTTGAACACTCAGATGAATCACAGGGATGTTAGGAAGTATTTCTTCAGTCACAAGGTTGTCAGGAAGTGGAATAGTCTGGGAAGTGATGCAGTGGAGGCAAGATCCATGCAGAGTTTTAAGAAGAGGTATGATAAGGCTCATGGAGCCGGAAGAGTGACCCAGTAGCGGCCAGTGAAGAGGCGGGGCCAGGAGCTATGAATCGCCCTCTGCAACCACAACTAGGTGAGTACAAGTAGGTGAGTACGCAACAAATCACACACACACACATAAACAAACACACACACACACATACAACAAAACACACAACACACACAATAGTTACGACCCATGACCTGCCTCGAGCCTCAGATGAAGAAGGTCCCCCCAGGCCACAACACAAGGCTTCTCGCCCCACCATCTGCCAAGGAAGCAAGAGGCTCTGAACCCTGAGGGGCCAGGCAGCGAGGCCAGCAAGACGGTGGTCCGCCTGAGCTCTTTGAAGCTCAGCATGACACAACAATAACACCAGCCAGAGTCTTCCTCTGAACATAAAAGCTGAAATTGCTAACATAGGAAACAAAACAAAGCAAAATAGTTCAGTTACGCCTTTGAATATTCTTAAGACTGTGGAACAACGCTGTTATCATTCTTATTATTATTTAATTCATAAATATTTTAAATTTATTATTACTCATACGAAAAATAGGGTTAATTATATTTGATACGAGAAAGAGTAGGGTGACTCCAATACCTCTGAACAAGAGCCCTTCGCTACCATCCAGGCAACGCATCCATTATATCAACAAGAACGACTGTAGAACATAAAGAAAGAATGATGTTCAGTCTTATTTTGAAGAACAAGAACGATGTTTAAATCACTGCATGAACAACAACAACGTTGTATGATTTTAAACTGCCTAACACAGACGATGTATGATCTTAGACCGTGGAACGAAACGCTGTATGATCTTAGACCGTGGAACGAAACGCTGTATGATCTTAGACCGTGGAACGAAACGCTGTATGATCTTAGACCGTGGAACGAAACGCTGTATGATCTTAGACCGCGGAACGAAACGCTGTATGATCTTAGACCGTGGAACGAAACGCTGTATGATTTTAGACCGCGGAACGAAACGCTGTATGATCTTAGACCGTGGAACGAAACGCTGTATGATCTTAGACCGTGGAACGAAACGCTGTATGATCTTAGACCGTGGAACGAAACGCTGTATGATCTTAGACCGTGGAACGAAACGCTGTATGATCTTAGACCGTGGAACGAAACGCTGTATGATCTTAGACCGTGGAACGAAACGCTGTATGATCTTAGACCGTGGAACGAGACGCTGTATGATCTTAGACCGTGGAACGAAACGCTGTATGATCTTAGACCGCGGAACGAAACGCTGTATGATCTTAGACCGTGGAACGAAACGCTGTATGATCTTAGACCGCGGAACGAAACGCTGTATGATCTTAGACCGTGGAACGAAACGCTGTATGATCTTAGACCGTGGAACGAAACGCTGTATGATCTTAGACCGTGGAACGAAACGCTGTATGATCTTAGACCGTGGAACGAAACGCTGTATGAGCTTAGACCGTGGAACGAAACGCTGTATGATCTTAGACCGTGGAACGAAACGCTGTATGATCTTAGACCGTGGAACGAAACGCTGTATGATCTTAGACCGTGGAACGAAACGCTGTATGAGCTTAGACCGTGGAACGAAACGCTGTATGATCTTAGACCGTGGAACGAAACGCTGTATGAGCTTAGACCGTGGAACGAAACGCTGTATGATCTTAGACCGCGGAACAAAAACGATGAATGATCTTAGACTGTAGAATAAGGACGATGTATGATTTTAGATCGTTGTGTAAGGACGATGTATGATCTTAGACCGTGGAATAAGGACGATGCATGATCTCTGATCGTGGAATAAGGACGATGTATGATCTTAGACCGTGGAATAAGGACGATGCATGATCTCAGATCGTGGAATAAGGAATATGCATGATCTGAGATCGTGGAATAAGGACGATGTATGATCTTAGACCGTGGAATAAGGACGATGCATGATCTCAGATCGTGGAATAAGGACGATGTATGATCTGAGATCGTGGAATAAGGACGATGTATGATCTTAGACCGTGGAATAAGGACGATGCATGATCTCAGATCGTGGAATAAGGACGATGTATGATCTTAGACCGTGGAATAAGGACGATGCATGATCTCAGATCGTGGAATAAGGACGATGCATGATCTGAGATCGTGGAATAAGGACGATGTATGATCTTAGACCGTGGAATAAGGACGATGCATGATCTCAGATCGTGGAATAAGGACGATGTATGATCTTAGACCGTGGAATAAGGACGATGCATGATCTCAGATCGTGGAATAAAGACGATGCATGATCTCAGATCGTGGAATAAGGACGATGTATGATCTTAGACCGTGGAATAAGGACGATGCATGATCTAGACCGTGGAATAAAGAAGATGTATGATCTTAGTTCGTAGAATAAGGACGATGTATTATCTTTACAAGAGTGAACTATAACCGTATTTCGTGACAAACGAAACCCGTGTGGGTCGTGCAGCGGTTCAGGTCTCTAACCAATAAAGTTAATGTAGAAAATAAACAGAAGTCGAAAAATTAACGAGAAAGGTAAATATGAATGCATATAAAACTAATATACAAAAAACAATAAAGCAAAGGTCATGAAAACGCAAAAAAAAAAAAAAGTAAACGAATAAAAGAACGTAAATCAAAATAATTTACAATAATTTAAAGAAGCGAACAATAAATACAGAGAAGTAATGATGGAAGAAATGTGAGGAAGACGTAGAAAGATAGAAAAATGACTGAGAAAGGTGAATGACACTGGAAGAGATGTATAGAGATGCAGGAAGACTAAAAATTATTTTAGAAAGATTGAGGAGATTGAAAATGATTTAGAAAGATGTGAGAAGGTTGAGAATGATTCAGAGTGATGCAGGATGATTGGAAATTTATTAAAAGGTGAAAGGAAATTGGATATTTTTAAATACAAAAATACTGAAATTGATTCAGAAAGATGCGGGAAGATGGAAAATTATTTACATAGATGTAATAAGAATGGAAAATTTTTAGAGAGATACTGGAAGATTGGAAAAGATTTACAAAGACGAAGGGAGATCGGAAATGATTTAGGAATATGGAGGAAGATTGGAAATGATTTACAAGTACTTAGAATGAAGCGGAAATGGTTTAGAAAGATGCGAGAAGATTGGAAATGATTTACAAACATGTAGAGAGAAAAGAAATGATTTAGAAAGAATAAGCAAAGTGAAAATTTCTTTATGTAAAAAAAGAAAAATATTTGCCAAAGTCTATCTTAACACGAGAAAAAATAAATAGTCGATGTTATATAATACCAATAAATTACAGACTAATAAATATTTATTTTAGTTACGCTTCAATAAATTTCATAATTGTAGTAAGGTTAGGCGAGGTGTCTGAGTGAGCCTGGGAGCAACATGCAAAATTGCTGTACCAATATAATTAAAAAATATTTAACACTAAATTTATATTGAATTTTTTTTTTCGAAAACATATTGCTAGGACAGCCCCGCCTAATTGGCCCATCTGCCGTATTTTCTACACAAAATATACACACAATATACATATATATATATATATATATATATATATATATATATATATATATATATATATATATATATATATATATATATATATATATATATATATATATATATATATATATGTATATATATATATATATATATATATATATATATATATATATATATATATATATATATATATATATATATATATATATGTATATATATATATATATATATATATATATATATATATATATATATATATATATATATATATATATATATATATACATATATATATATATATATATATATATATATATATATATATATATATATATATATATATATATATATGTGTGTGTGTGTGTGTGTGTGTGTGTGTGTGTGTGTGTGTGTGTGTGTGTGTGTGTGTGTGTGTGTGTGTGTGTGTGTGTAAGCAAAGAGGAGAATGCATGAGAACATAGTGGTACCAATGCTTTTAAATGGGTGTGAAGCATGGGTGGTGTATGTTATAACAAGGAAAGGAGAAGGCTGGAGGCAGTGCAGATGTCGTGTCTGAAGGTAATGTGTGGTGTGAATATTATGCAGAGAATCCGTAGCTTGGAAATTGGAAGGAGATGCGGAGTTACTAGAAACATTATCCAGAGGGCTAAAGAGGTGTTATTGAGGTGGTTCGGACTTTTACAGTGGAAGGAACAAAACAGAAAGAAAGACGACAGAGAAGGGGTCGTCCTAAGAAAGGCTGAAGGAACGGGATAAAGGAGGTTTTGTGTGTGAGGGGTTTGGACTTCCAGCAAGCGTGTGTGAGCGTGTAAGATAGGAGCGAGTAGAGGCAAATGTTTTTTATGACTTTACGTGCTGTTGGAGTGTGTGCAAAATAATATTTATGAAGGGATTCAGGGAAACCAGTTAGCCAGACTTGAGTCCTGGAGGTGGGAAGTACAGTGCATGCACTCTGAAGGAGGGGTGTTGATATGTTGCAGTTTTTGAATTGTAGTATCGGCACGTGTCTGGCAAGAAGTCGTGGGGTGAGTGATGGTAAAAGTGTTTTTTTTTTTTTGTCTTTCGGGTCACTCTGCTTTGGTGGAAAACGGCCGATGATGGGATTGATGTGATAAAGACAGAAATGTTAAAAGCGGGTGGGGATATAGTTTTGGAGTGGTTGGTGCTATTATTTAATAAATGTATAGAAGAGGGTAAGGTACCTAGGGATTGGCAGAGAGCGTGCATAGCTCACCCTCCCGAGGGTGTCTGCAGCCAGCACCACCCTCTGTAGGGTGGTGCTGGCTGCAGACACCGCAGATTACTCTGTTCAGACAGAGTGCACTCAGGTGTCCATAACGCTGACACTTGAAACAGCGAACTGGTTCTGCTGTGAAGGTCCTGACATCGTACCTGCCCCAAGAACCGAGGTCCAGCTGGGATGGCAGTGGTCCTACATGCTGAATGAGGACCTGTCCGGTTGGTGCGTTGCCTGCTGTCTTTGCCTTGAGACGTTGAGCTGACACCACACTGGGGTGAGCTGCTACTGCCTCGATGGGCATCATCAGCGGGTATCGCATCACTACACCCTTGGTGATCTTCTGCCTAGAGTCTAGTTCCTCCAGGGTGAATGAGCGATCTGTCTCCATGACTCTCTTCAAGGTGGTGTACATTTCCTTGTTGAGAGGAGTCAATATTTGTTCTCCCCTCAAGTTGAACCATATCTTAAACTTCAGGTTGTGTCGTGATTCCAGGTATGAAACAACGCCATAGTGGGTTCTGTGGTCCCCGTAAGACTTCACCTTGAATTTGCCAGGTCGGTTGAGCTGGTTTGCCTGCTCCTTGGATGGACGGCGCTTCTTCTTGTTGTCCACAGGGGTCCATCCTTCTTGGTTTTCGGGGGGTGGGGTGTTTATTTCCTCCCCTGTTTCCATATTCGCTGGCTCCATGGTTGGAACTGTCAGATCTGCTATAATGTGAGCAGGATCTTCCTCTTCCTCTGATGACACGGAATGGTCTCGCAACTTCTTCGCTAGAATTGCGCCCCACATTTCCAAATCCGAGTCCTCCGTCGTGTTCATGGAGCATCGTGGCCTCTTCTTTTCGGCAGAAGCCATGTGCCTATCTTGTGATAAGGTAGTGAACTGAGTGTGTGAACTGAGTCCGTCGATGATGTCGAGGTACAGGCCATCCTTGCACACATACCTGGGGCGCCCATTACCATCTATAACATTTACAAGAACCCAAGACACACCCTCGACATTACAGAGCTCCTCGCACTAGCAAGCACTGAGTGTATTATTGTGGGTGGAGATTTCAACGCACATCACCCAATAATACCTGTCGGTATTTTATACCATTTTAATGTTCACTCTGTCAGACACTGCAACACAAGGGTATCTTGGTACAGACCTGAAATCAACTTGGACAACTTCTACTAGTGAGAATGGCTGGATTTGAGAGGGAGCTGACCTCCCAACGACTTCATTCTTACCTCTACTGATAGCCTACATCTCACCTCCTGGCGGTATATAAGGCTCCATCCTGTCACTTCAGCTCCATATTGTTTCAGACTATGGAACAATACTCTTCTCCAGACTGGGGACTGACCACCTCAAAACTTCAAGGGTGGTGGACTGATTACAACGTTTTCAAGTCTCTTCTGCTTCTATCAACTTTTCTGTACTCGACTGAAGAAGCCTACTGTGTAGGCGAAACGTTTTGAAATAAAGATACCTAACTGTTGCATATGTGTCTTACCTAACGGAGGTCTTAGGTGATACCCCATCTCAACAGTGGTACCGAGCAGCTACTCGGGGAGAACCCCCTCCATATGATAGAAGCTGGTCCAGAGCGCAGTGTACCGCCATCCATCGGCTTCGTTTGGGCTTTCCCACAGCCAAGATGATGGTAGACAAGGCTGAGGATGAGATGTGCCAGTACTGTCAGCACGTTGTCCAGCGGCCCCCTAACACACTATCTTCTGGAGTGCGAAGTTACTGAGACACTCCGCAGGCAACTAGGAGTGATATTCCCTCCCGAAGAGGACCCAGAGATGACTGCGGCCACACTAGTGTACCATGGAGTCAACGAACCAGACAAGCTGTTACCCGTGATAACGACATATCCTTCTCCTCGCTAGTATCCATAGTTAGGAGTACATATGGTGTTGTCACTTATGATGTGCACCAGTTGAACTGACCAGAAGAGTGCTTGAGCAGCATACGTTGCATCATTGTAGAAACCTTTCTCCCTCGGGAGCCAGAGACGGGTCATCGCAAGATTGAGACCCGTGCCAGGACTACGGTCTTGGCGAACATTATACATACATACTTCAACTCCATATTGTTTCAGACTATAGAACGATACTCTTCTCCAGACTGAGGGACTGACCACCTCAAAACTTCTAGAGTGATGGACTGATTACATCGTCTTCAAGTCTCTTCTATCAACTTTTCTGTACTCGACTGAAGAAGCGTACTGTGTAGGCGAAACGTTTCGAAATAAAGATACCTAACTGTTGCATATGTGTCTTACCTAACAAAAAAAAGATGGAGTTTGATAACGAATATAAAAAAGGAGGAAACGAGATAAATATGGAAGAAGGATGGAAAGAATCCAGAGAGAAAATTATGAATATGACAAAAATATAGAAAAGAGAAAAAGATGGAGGGAAGAAATGCTGGAGGAAAAGAGAAAATATGGAGTGAGGGAGAAAATGACGGGAAGGTGGAAATGATAGAGAGAAGACAGAGGGAGGAAATGATGAGAGAAAGAGAAGATTGAGGAGGAAATAGATGATGGGAGAAAAATGATGAGATGAGAAAGAAAGATTAAGGGAGAAAAAGATGGAGGGAGGAAATGATAAAAAAAAATAAGAGGGAGGGCGGAAAGCAAAAGAAAAATTTGGAAAGAGGGAGAGAAAAAAAAAATGGTGGAAAGGAGTCTTTACAAAAGCAAAATTTTCTTAAAAGATTTATGCTAATTTTAGATATGAACCAAAAAGTCAAAAAGACAGGCAATGTAATAGTACTTTTTTTCTGTGTAACATATTAGGAGGTGACATAGCTTACCTCAGAGAAATACATGGTTCAGAGGTGTATAGCTTGGTGTTAAAGAAATTATAGCCGGAGTACACACAAGCTGGGAAGACTGATTCTTGTTGAATAAGCCAAGTCGGCGAGTTACCAATCGAAAGCACAACGAGTGATAAAGAAGTTTCAAAGCACAACGAGTGATAAAGGAGTTTCAAAGCACAACGAGTGATAAAGGAGTTTCAAAGCACAACGAGTGATAAAGGAGTTTCAAAGCACAACGAGTGATAAAGGAGTTTCAAAGCACAACGAGTGATAAAGGAGTTTCAAAGCACAACGAGTGATAAAGGAGTTTCAAAGCACAACGAGTGATAAAGGAGTTTCAAAGCACAACGAGTGATAAAGGAGCACTACGAGTGATAAAGGAGTTTTCAAAGCACAACGAGTGATAAAAGCAAACAACGAGTGATAAAGGAAGTTTTCAAAGCACAACGAGTGATAAAGGAGTTTCAAAGCACAAAAGTTTCAAACAACGAGTGATAAAGGAGTTTCGAGTGATAAAGGAGTTTCAAAGCACAACGAGTGATAAAGAAGTTTCAAAGCACAACGAGTGATAAAGGAGTTTCAAAGCACAACGAGTGATAAAGAAGTTTCAAAGCACAACGAGTGATAAAGGAGTTTCAAAGCACAACGAGTGATAAAGAAGTTTCAAAGTACGAGTGATGTCAAAGCACAACGAGTGATAAAGAAGTTTCAAAGCACAACGAGTGATAAAGGAGTTTCAAAGCACTACAAGTTTCAAAGCACAACAAGTTTCAAAGCACAACGAGTGATAAAGGAGTTTCAAAGCACAACGAATAGGAGTTTCAAAGAGAGGTGAAAGATGAGAGAGAAAGCGAGTGATAAAATTACAAATGAGAGAGAGAGAGAGAGAGAGGGGGGGCAGGAGAAACACATTATAATGGTCTCAAGCAATGACATATTTGTAACGAAGGAGTGAGAATGACGGCAAGAGTGTACAGAGATGAAGCTCGTTGCCTGGAGTGATACCAGCCTTTACACTGACGGTGAGATCCATTTGATCACAAACACAACTACTGAGTAACATAGTGTTAAAACACACACACACAACTGGCTAAAAAATATATATACAGGCCATCCTCCAATTAACACAGCATAGGAATACCATAATTGTATTTCCTACTTTCTCTCTCTCTCTCTAAGGTATTGATGTCAATAACCAAGCCATCAATGTCCATCATTTCAAATTCAGCAGCTCTTATTCCCAGGACCAGAACATCAATAATAAATAGCCATCAGTATCATCACTAAGACTGATGGTAGTTCCTTTACCCATCATCTATAACGTGAATCGTGTAAGTAATAATGAACATCAACTTCATCGCGAGAGAGCAGACACCAATCAAGGCCTTCATTTTTATATTGGACTACCAACACTTGCAGGTTCCCCAATAAACTGATAAGGTGGCAGCCAGATAATTAGGGTTTTAAAGAGGGGAGGAAGAGGAAGAAGAAGAGGAACATGAGAATGAAGAGGAACAGCGAGAACGATTATAATGGTGATCATAATAATAATAATACTTATTATTATTATAACACTGTTGCTATATTACTACTGATATTAATAAAAATAAAATAATATTAATAGTATATATTAAAATACATAAAATCGCTTCTGTCAACACAATGTTATCAACATTAACGTTAAAAAATGCTGAATATAAAGCAAAGAAAATTATTAACCCCAAAGTCTCGAGACAAACACGAGACCTGAAGTCTCGAAACAAACACGAGACCTGAAGTCTCGAAACAAACACGAGACCTGAAGTCTCGAGACAAACACGAGACCTGAAGTTTCGAGACAAACACGACACCTGAGGTCTCGAGACCCACACGAGATCAAATATCCAGAGACATACAAAAACGAGATCAAAGATAAAGGAAATTCACATAAAACCAAAGATCACGAGGCAAATACGAGACCTAAGATTCCGAAGGAAAATACGAGAACAAAGATCACAAGATATAAATACGAGACCAAAGATTACGAGACATAAATACGAGACCAAAAAACAAGAGAAAAACTGGATGGTATAAACCTAGGTAATAAATACCGACAAGTTGGTTTAGAAAGACACGTAAGCAAACACCATTACATATTTATAAGAAAACGTTTCAAGGTCCCAGGACCGAAACGTTTTCTAACATGTGATAGAAACAGTAAAAACTTTTTATTGGTTATTTTTGTTCCCATCACATGGATTACTTCCACAAATCTCGCGGAAAAGATTAACTGGAATTGCTGTTTAAACATTTACAACAGTATAAATTTACTGTTGTAACAGAGACAAACGTAAGAGAAAAAAAACTTTGAAAAAATAATTAGTTTGTGTGTGTGTGTGTTTAAGAAAAGCATATAAAAGATTTTTTTAACAGAATTCTTTAGAAGAAGAAAAGGAAGAATGAAGAAAATGAAGGAAAAAGAAGAAAAGGAAGAAGAGGAAGAAGAAAAAAGACGAAGAAAGAAGAAGAGGAATGATTTATTAAAAATTCTTGTACGAAACAGAATTCATTGATTAGATTTTGTACAAGTATGGATTAAATTGTTACAAGCAAGGATTTGATTTGCTACAAGGTTGGATTAGATTTGCTACAAGCATGGATTAGATTTGCCACAAACATGGATTAAATTGTTACAAGCATGGATTTGATTTGCTACAAGGTTGGATTAGATTTGCTACAAGCATGGATTAGATTTGCCACAAACATGGATTAAATTGTTACAAGCATGGATTAGATTTGCTACAAACATGGATTAAATTGTTACAAGCATGGATTAAATTGACACAAGCATGGATTGGATTTGCTTCAAGCATGGAGTAGATGTGCTACAAGCATGAATTAGATTTGTTACAAGCATGAATTAGAATTTCTACAAGAATGGATTAAATTGTTACAAGCATGGATTAGATTTGTAACAAACGTTATCAAGTTAATTACGTTTCTGACAGATGTAATTCTCAGGTATTGGAACAGTTGACTGAACTTAAAAACCTTGGACAAAGTAAATATTTAAATATGGGTGAGAATTATAAAAACGTCGGAAGAGACTGAGCCAGGTGTCTCAGTCTCTTCAGGTGTTTCGTGCGTCTAGTAACGGGAGTGTGGTTTGACGCGGGTGTTTACCATGTGATGACCAACTTAGTGACTAAGTAATCGCAGTTTTATTGGCAATGAGAATTAGTGATAAATTACCTGTAGGTTTAACGGTGCTATTTACAAGTCAAACAACGGCAGGCTCACCGGTGTTAAATACCCATGGTGATAGTAGGTTGGTAGACAGCAACCACCCCAGGGAGGTACTACCGTTCTGGCAAAGGAGTGTCAACAGAAATCCGTAATTATTTTACACTATGGCTGGATTACTGGTATAATTTCTCTGTCTCATAAACACGTCCGACGACAGGTACATCTTGCTACTACTACGAAACCCCAGTACATACTGCCTATGCAGTTGTGCATGTACATGTATGTGCATACACATTCACCAGCGTTTCCTCTTAATTTCTTAATAGTTCTTATTTTTATGGTATTCTCTTTCATCTCCATTGGAAACTGGAGAAGAATCCTTCCTCCGTAAGCCATGTGTGTGTCTTAAAAGGTGACTAAAATGCCAGGAACAAGAAGCTAGTAATCCGTTCTTCTATATAAATTACTAAATAAAAAAAAAGAAAATTTAAAACTGGGATGTGTGAATGTGCGTGGGTGAAGTACGATAAGAATAAAAAATATATTGTGAATACTAAGGATGAAAGAAACTGGATGTCCTAGCTCTAAGCGAAACAAAACTGAAGCGGGTAAGATAAATTCAGAGGGGAGAAGTAATTGGAACTAAATCGGGTGTATCTGAGCGAATTAGAGTAAAGGAAAGTGCAGCAGTGAATTTAAATGACCCACTCCGGAAGGCGAAGAAGGGGTATAGATGTATAAATTCAAGAATTATGTGGATTAGAATAAAGGTAAGATGGGAAAAAGTGGGTTATTGAAATATTTACGCATCTGGGTAAGAGAGGGTCGTAGAAAGAACAGAAATTTTGGGAGAAGTTAAACAAGTGTTTAGGAAGTTTTGAACCAAGTGAGAATATAATTGATTTGGGAACTTAACTGTAAATCCGTAAGTGGTAGAAAGTATTGTAGAGGGGTGTAAGAGGTAAGTTTGGAGTGCCAGGGGTAAATAATAATGGGGCTTTCAATAAGACTTTATATAGAAAGAAATCTGGTAATAGGCAATACATATTTTAAGACAAAAAGGATAAGTATATGAGATACGATTTAGGGCATTATGACAGAAGTTTGCTAGACTTCGGACTAGTTTATGAAAGGTTGATGGGTAGATCTGGGGATATACGTATGTTCAGTGAGCCGACAGATTATCTGATAATAATTATTTCGTAGTATCTGCAGTGAGAATAAGATATAGGTCATTAATATTTAAGAGAGAAGTAACAATTATTAAAAAAAGAGACAGTAAGGGCAAAAATCTAAGTAACTGAGAGAAAGGTGGGCTAGAGTCCAGTTAATGAAGAGGAAGTCGAAGAAGTTTGGGGTACATTTAAGACTGTTAGAATGTTCAGCAGAAGTCTGTGAATATAGGAGAGTGTGGGAGGGAAGATGAACGACTGGTGGAATGAAGTAAAGACAGTGGTAAGAGAAAACAAGTTTGCATGCGAAGGCTTTTTAAATGTATACGTAATATACGGATGGCTGAGTGTATGGAGAGAAAAGGAAAGGTTAAATGAGTGTTGTGGGAATGCAAAAGGAGAGCCAGTGAAAGAGTGGGGAAGATTTTATTAAAAAAAATTGTTCAGAATAAGAAAAAGTTTTAGTGAGAGATCAATACATTGAAAAAGCCTGTGGATCAAATGGATTTAATGTTAAAAGAGAAAAGAGGGAAAACATTAGATTGGAAAGTGGAGATTCTGAGAAGAACGGAATATTTTGAGTTGCTAAATACTGATGAAGAAAGGAAGATAGTGATTTCATGCCTTGGGCAGGGAGGTATACCATCATGTAGGAGTAAGGAAAAGCCATATGTGAGTGTGATTATTATGCAGAGAATTTTAAGCCTGGAGATTAAGTGTGGGGCTACAAAAAGTATTACTCAAAGAGCGGAGGAAGAATTGTTGAGGTGAATTTTATATATATATATATATATATATATATATATATATATATATATATATATATATATATATATATATATATATATATATATATATATATATATATACATATAACGAATGGAGCAAAACAGGATGACTAGGAGGGTATATAGCACTGAGATGGAGCCAGAGAGACGTAGGGGTCGTCCGAAGGATTGAAGGGAGGGGATAATGGGAGATATTGAGTCTTAGACATTTGGACATCCAATAGGCTTACGTGAGCAATTTAAACAGGAGTGAAGACAAATGGTTTTTATGATCTAACGTGCTGTTGGAGTGTGAGCAAGGTAACATTTGCGAATGGATTCAGGAAAACCCGTTCGGGTTATCAGAGTTGTGACGTTGGCACGCTTCTGGCAAGACAGAGATCAAATGAATGACAATGAAAGTGTTTCTTTTTTATTCGAATCACCATAACTTGGTGGGAGACGGGTCATGCGTTAAAAATAAATATAATAAACAATGGCAGGCTTACTAGTGCTGCATACCATGGTTAGAGAATGGCAGGCTTACCAGTGCTATATACCATGGTTAGAGAATGGCAGGCTTACCAGTGCTACATACCATGGTTAGAGAATGGCAGGCTTACCAGTGCTATATACCATGGTTAGAGAAAGGCAGGCTTACCAGTGCAATATACCCATGGTTAGAGAATGGCAGGCTTACCAGTGCTATATACCCATGGTTAGAGAATGGCAGGCTTACCAGTGCTACATACCATGGTTAGAGAATGGCAGGCTTACCAGTGCTATATACCCATGGTTAGAGAATGGCATGCTTACCAGTGCTATATACCCATGGTTAGAGAATGGCAGGCTTACCAGTGCTACATACCATGGTTAGAGAATGGCAGGTTTACCAGTGCTATATACCATGGTTAGAGAAAGGCAGGCTTACCAGTGCTATATACCCATGGTTAGAGAATGGCAGGCTTACCAGTGCTATATACCCATGGTTAGAGAATGGCAGGCTTACCAGTGCTATATACCATGGTTAGAGAAAGGCAGGCTTACCAGTGCAATATACCCATGGTTAGAGAATGGCAGGCTTACCAGTGCTATATACCCATGGTTAGAGAATGGCAGGCTTACCAGTGCTACATACCATGGTTAGAGAATGGCAGGCTTACCAGTGCTATATACCCATGGTTAGAGAATGGCAGGCTTACCAGTGCTATATACCCATGGTTAGAGAATGGCA
>NC_091295.1:23000045-23017545 GCF_038502225.1 Cherax quadricarinatus | reverse complement strand
ATCACTTTCTAGGCTATTCCATGGCCTGACTACTCTATGACTGAAGAAATACTTCCTAACATCCCTTTGATTCATCTGAGTCTTCAACTTCCAATTGTGACCTCTTGTGTCTGTGTCCCATCTCTGGAACATCCCGTCTTTGTCCACCTCGTCTATTCCGCGCAGTATTTTATATGTCGTTATCATGTCTCCCCTGACCCTCCTGGCCTCCAGTGTCGTCAGGCCGATTTCCCTCAACCTGTGTGTGTGTGTGTGTGTGTGTGTGTGTGCGTGTGTGTGTGTGTGTGTGTGTGTGTGTGTGTGTGTGTGTGCGGTGTGTACTCACCTAGTTGTACTCACCTAGTTGTGGTTGCAGGGGTCGTGTCATAGCTCGTTGCCCCACCTCTTCACTGGTCGCTACTACGTCACTCATGCTGGTCCATGAGCTTTATCATACCTCTTCTTAAAGCTATGTATGGATCCTGCCTCCATTACATCACTTCCCAGGCTATTCCACTTTCTGTCAACTCTGTGACTGAAGAAATACTTCCTAACATCCCTGTGATTCATCTGAGTCTTCAACTTCCAACTGTGACCCCTTGTTGCTGTGTCCCATCTCTGGAACATCCAGTCTCCGTTCACCTAATCAATTCCTCTCAGTAATTTATATGTCGTTACCATATTCCCCTTATCTCTCCCATCCTCCAGTGTCGTCAGGTCGATTTCCCTTAAACACTCCTCGTAGGACATTCCCCTAAGCTCCGGGACTAGTCTTTTTGCAAACCTTTACACTTTCTCTAATTTCCGTACCTGCTTGACTAGGTGTGGGTTCCAAACTGGTGCTGCATACTCCAATACAGGCCTGACATACACAGTTTACAGGGTCCTGAACGATTCCTTATTGAGATGTCGGAATGCTATTCTTAGGTTTCCTAGACGCCCGTATGCTGCAGCAGTTATTTGGTTTATGTGAGCCTCAGGAGATGTGCCCGGTGTTTTACTCACCCCAAGATCCTTTTCCTTGTGTGAGGTTTGTAGTCTCTGGCCCCCTAGACTGTACTCTGTATGCGGTCTTCTTTGCCCTTCAACAATCTGGGGTTGAACTCCAGGAGCCAGTTTCTGGATCAGGCCTGCAGCCTGTCCAGATCGCTTTGTAGTTCTGCCTGGTCCTCGTCCGATTGAATTCATCTCATCAACTTCACATCATCTGCAAACATGGACACTTCTGAGTCTATTTCTTCCGTCATGTCGTTCACAAGTACCAGAAACAGCACCGGTCCTAGGACTGACCTCTGTGGAACCCCGCTCGTCACAGGCGCCCACTCTGACACCTCGCCATGTACCATTACTCGCTGTTGTCTTCCTGACAGGTATTCCCTGATCCATTGCAATGCCTTCCCTATTATAACTGCCTGGTCCTCCAACTTTTGTATTAATCTCCTGTGTGGAACTGTTTCAAACACCTTTTTTACAGTCCAAGATAACGCCATCTACCCGCCCAGCTCTCTCTCCTATCTTATTGCTGTTACCTTGTCATAGAACTCCAGTAGGTTTGTGACACAGGATTTCCCGTCCCTGAACCCATACTGGCTGACACTGATAAGCTCATTCCTTTCCAGGTGCTCCACCACTCTTCTCCTGATAATCTTTTCCATGACTTTGCATGCTATACATGTCAGTGACACTGGTCTGTAGTTTAATGCTTCGTGTCTGTCTCCTTTTTTAAAAAACTGGGGCTACATTTGCTGTCTTCCATACCTCAGGTAGTCGTTCTGTTTCAATAAGTGTATTGAAGATTGTTGTTAGTGGTACACATAGCGCCTCTGCTCCCTCTCTCAGGACCCACGGAGAGATATTATCCGGCCCCATCGCCTCTGAGGTGTCTAGCTCGCTTAGCAGCCTCTTCATTTCTTCGGTTGTATGTATTGTGTCCAACAATTGATGGTGTACCCCACCTCTCCGTCTTTCTGGAGTCCCTTCTGTCTCCTCTGTGAACACTTCTTTGAATCTCATGTTGAGTTCCTCACATACTTCGCAGTCGTTTCTTGTGATCTCCCCTCCCTCCTTCCTCAACCTGATTACCTGGTCCTTGACTGTTGTTTCCCTCCTGATGTAGCTGCACAACAGCTTCAGGTCAGATTTGGCTTTCGCTGCTATGCTATTCTCGTATTGTCGTTGGGCCTCCTTTCTTACCTGTGCATATTCGTTTCTGGCTCTACGACTGCATTCCTTATTCTCCTGGGTCCTGTGTGTGTGTGTGTGTGTGTGTGTGTGTGTGTGTGTGTGTGTGTGTGTGTGTGTGTGTGTGTGTGTGTGTGTGTGTGTGTGTGTGTGTGTATGTGTGTGTGTATGTGTGGATGATGTGCATAATGACAACGAGAAATTCTGTAGTGTAGCAGAATACAAATATGAGTAGTGTTAAACATGACATGGTGTAAGTCATGCAAGTCCTGCTATGATCACTGGCTGTGGAAAACACCTGCGAGTCATCTGCCTTGTAATCCTGTTAGCTGGAATGTGACACACTGAGCGTCCTCTCACACCTACAATCATTATCATTACTTTCAAAGAGAGCTCCTGTGAAAACAGGAGATAACCAGGTATCTCGGCTGTTTCCCACCAAAGCGGGGTGGTCCGTAAAAGAAAAACGTTCATCATCATTCACTCCATCACTGTCTTGCCAGAGACGTGCTTACTCTATAGTTATAAAACTGCAACATTAACACCCCTCCTTCAGAGTGCAAGCACTGTACTGATTTATTTACTGTGACATTTTTAAATGATACCATCGCTGCACAATAAAATGTGAAGGAAGAACATTTATGGGGTTATACAGGAACCATGGTACCCTGACGTTCGTCATCATGGTTGATTATTGCAGCCCAGATGGCGGGTGAATAAGCTGAAGGTTCATTGTAATAAAGGCTTGAAATTTTGCACAGAGATGGTACATGTAATTAGAAGAACATATTTTATTTATAGGGTCATTAAGGATTTGTCCCTTGGCACATATGACGGCCTGTTTACGACAACAGTGAGATCTCTTCAACACAATAATCCTTTTCGTCCAGTAATTGATAGCACATAACACCGGCATGTTGATGAAGAGAACACATGTGCTACACTCAGGTATCTTTACAGCTGGAACTTCTCGACTAATTCTTCTACCGTCTTCTGTGCTCGACTGAAGAAGATTATTATGCGAGCGAAACGTTTCGGCAGCAAAGACACCACTATGTTGCAGATGTGTTATTCGTCAATATATTTCTTTGTGAATTGAATTTTATCTAATATTTCCTACGTGTTTTATAGAGAAAAAAAAGTGTGTTATCCTACTCACAAAATGTCAATTCAGAAGAAAACAGATATCTGAGACTCACAACTTACTTTTGTGTGTTAGGTAAGACACATATGCAACAGTTAGGTATCTTTATTTCGAAACGTTTCGCCTACACAGTAGGCTTCTTCAGTCGAGTACAGAAAAGTTGATAGAAGCAGAAGATACTTGAAGACGATGTAATCAGTCCATCACCCTTAAAGTTTTGAGGTGGTCAGTCCCTCAGTCTGATGGACTCAGGGTGATGGACTGATTACATCGTCTTCAAGTATCTTCTGCTTCTATCAACTTTTCTGTACTCGACTGAAGAAGCCTACTGTGTAGGCGAAACGTTTCGGAATAAAGATACCTAACTGTTGCATATGTGTCTTACCTAACAATCTGTCGGTATTTTATACCATTTTAATGTTCTTACTTTTGTGTGTTAGAGTGTTCACAAAATCCTTCACAACTGCACAACTGAAAGCTCCCCCGACACAATGAATCATATTTATTCAGATTTTTGTTTTCGTTTTTTTTTTTCTGGTAGTGTGAACCTGCGATTGTTTTTAACCACTTCCGTCCGTCTCGATTCACCTCGGATCACTCGATCCTAACTGACATCAGTACACCAGTACTGACATCAGCACACAAGTACTGATATCAATGCACTAGTATTGACGTCAGTGCACCAGTACTGACATCATCACTGCACTAGTACTGACATCAGGGCACCAGTACAGACAGTGCACCAGTACTGACAGCAATGCACCAATACTGACATCAGCGCACCAATACTGACATCAGTGCACCAGTAATGACATCAGTGCACAAGTATTGACATCAGTGCACCAGTACTGACATCAGTACACCCGTATTGACATCAGTGCACCAGTATTGATATCAGTGCACCAGTATTGACATTAGTGCACCAGTATTGACATCAGTACACCAGTATTGACATCAGTACACCAGTATTGACATCAGTACACCAGTATTGACATCAGTACACCAGTATTGACATCAGTACACCAGTTGCTGGTGTACACATACAAGGTTTAAAACATGAGAAAGTAGATGCGCCCTTATCATGGATCGCGGGTCACCAGCTGATGAACTTGGATCGCGGGTCACCAGCTAATGAACTTGGATCGCGGGTCACCAGCTGATTAACTTGGATCGCGGGTCACCAGCTGATGAACATGGATCGCGGGTCACCAGCTGATGAACTTAGAGTGAATATTACACAAAAGCCGTAGTTGCTGTTGATGTGTACTGACATATTTGTAGTTACATGGGTCGAGTCTTAGCTCCTGGTGTTCCTGCTGTTGTTGTGTCTGCTTGGTTATGTGAAGGTTGATAAATTAGACACATGTGCAACTCTTGGGTATCTTTATTGAGGAAACGTTTCGCCACACAGTGGCTTCATCAGTCCATACAAAGGAGAATCTTGAAGAACAGGAGGAGAGTGAGGTAATCAGTCCTCGTATGGGCCAGTAGGCCTTCTGCAGTGTTCCTACATTCTTATGTTCTCATGTTCTTATGTTCTTGTGCCTCCTGGTTATGCGAAGATTCCATGTGCTGCTGCTCTTGTGTCTGCCGGGTGATGTGAAGAAGGCTCCAGGTGCTGCTACTGTTGTAGTCTGCTGGGTCATGTGAAGGCTGCAGGTGCTGCTACAGCTGTAGTCTGCTGGGTCATGTGAAGACTCCAGATGCTGCTACTGCTGTAGTCTGCCAGGTGATGTGAAGACTCCAGGTGCTGCTACTGCTGTAGTCTGCTGGGTCATGTGAAGGCTGCAGGTGCTGCTACAGCTGTAGTCTGCTGGGTCATGTGAAGACTCCAGATGCTGCTACTGCTGTAGTCTGCCAGGTGATGTGAAGACTCCAGGTGCTGCTACTGCTGTAGTCTGCTGGGTCATGTGAAGGCTCCAGGTGCTGCTACTGCTGTAGTCTGCTGGGTCATGTGAAGGCTGCAGGTGCTGCTACAGCTGTAGTCTGCTGGGTCATGTGAAGACTCCAGATGCTGCTACTGCTGTAGTCTGCCAGGTGATGTGAAGACTCCAGGTGCTGCTACTGCTGTAGTCTGCTGGTTCATGTGAAGGCTGCAGGTGCTGCTACAGCTGTAGTCTGCTGGTTCATGTGAAGGCTGCAGGTGCTGCTACAGCTGTAGTCTGCTGGGTCATGTGAAGGCTCCAGGTGCTGCTACTGCTGTAGTCTGCCAGGTAATATGAAGACTCCAGGTGCTGCTACTGCTCTAGTCTGCTGGGTCATGTGAAGGCTCCAGGTGCTGCTACTGCTGTAGTCTGCCAGGTGATGTGAAGACTCTAGGTGTTGCTACTGCTGTACTCTGCTGGGTCATGTGAAGGTTCCAGGTGCTGCTACTGCTGTAGTCTGCCAGGTGATGTGAAGACTCCAGGTGCTGCTACTGCTGTAGTCTGCTGGGTCATGTGAAGGCTCCAGGTGCTGCTACTGCTGTAGTCTGCCAGGTGATGTGAAGACTCCAGGTGTTGCTACTGCTGTAGTCTGCTGGGTCATGTGAAGGCTCCAAGTGCTGCTACTGCTGTAGTCTACTGGGTCATGTGAAAGGCTCCAGATGTTGCTACTGCTGTAATCTGCCAGGTGATGTGAAGGCTCCAGGTGCTGCTACTGCTGTAGTCTGCTGGGTCATGTGAAGGCTCCAGGTGCTGCTACTGCTGTAGTCTGCTGGGTCATGTGAAGGCTCCAGGTGCTGCTACTGCTGTACTCTGCTGGGTCATGTGAAGGCTCCAGGTGCTGCTACTGCTGTAGTCTGCTGGGTCACGTGAAGGCTCAAGGTGGTGCTACTGCCGTAGTCTGCTGCGTCATGTGAAGGCTCCAGGTGCTGCTACTGCTGTAGTCTGCTGTGTCATGTGAAGGCTCCAAGTGCTGCTACTGCTGTAGTCTGCTGGGTCATGTGAAGGCTCCAGGTGCTGCTACTGCTGTAGTCTGCTGGGTCATGTGAAGGCTCAAGGTTCTGCTACAGCTGTAGTCTTCTGGATCATGTGAAGGCTCAAGGTGGTGCTACTGCTGTAGTCTGCTGGGTCATGTGAAGGCTCCAAGTGCTGCTACTGCTGTAGTCTGCTGGGTCATGTGAAGGCTCCAGGTGCTGCTACTGCTGTAGTCTTCTGGGTCATGTGAAGGCTCAAGGTGGTGCTACTGCTGTAGTCTGCTCGGTCATGTGAAGGCTCCAGGTGCTGCTACTGCTGTAGTCTGCTGGGTCATGTGAAGGCTCAAGGTGCTGCTACTGCTGTAGTCTGCTGGGTCATGTGAAGGCTCAAGGTGCTGCTACAGCTGTAGTCTGGTGGGTCATGTGAAGGCTCAAGGTGCTGCTACTGCTGTAGTCTGCTGGGTCATGTGAAGGCTCCAGGTGCTGCTACTGCTGTAGTCTGCTGGGTCATGTGAAGGCTCAAGGTTCTGCTACAGCTGTAGTCTTCTGGGTCATGTGAAGGCTCAAGGTGGTGCTACTGCTGTAGTCTGCTGGGTCATGTGAAGGCTCCAGGTGCTGCTACTGCTGTAGTCTGCTGGGTCATGTGAAGGCTCCAGGTGCTGCTACTGCTGTAGTCTGCTGGGTCATGTGAAGGCTCCAGGTGCTGCTACTGCTGTAGTCTGCTGGGTCATGTGAAGGCTCAAGGTACTGCTACAGCTGTAGTCTTCTGGGTCATGTGAAGGCTCAAGGTGGTGCTACTGCTGTAGTCTGCTGGGTCATGTGAAGGCTCCAGGTGCTGCTACTGCTGTAGTCTGCTGGGTCATGTGAAGGCTCCAGGTGCTGCTACTGCTGTAGTCTTCTGGGTCATGTGAAGGCTCAAGGTGCTGCTACTGCTGTAGTCTGCTGGGTGATGTGAAGGCTCCAGGTGCTGCTACTGCTGTAGTCTGCTGGGTGATGTGAAGGCTCCAGGTGCTGCTACTGCTGTAGTCTGCTGGGTCATGTGAAGGCTCCAGGTGCTGCTACTGCTGTAGTCTGCTGGGTCATGTGAAGGCTCCAGGTGCTGCTACTGCTGTAGTCTGCTGGGTGATGTGAAGGCTCCAGGTGCTGCTACTGCTGTAGTCTGCTGGGTCATGTGAAGGCTCCAGGTGCTGCTACTGCTGTAGTCTGCTGGGTCATGTGAAGGCTCCAGGTGCTGCTACTGCTGTAGTCTGCTGGGTCATGTGAAGGCTCCAGGTGCTGCTACAGCTGTAGTCTGCTGGGTCATGTGAAGGCTCCAGGTGCTGTTACTGCTGTAGTCTGCTGGGTCATGTGAAGGCTCCAGGTGCTGCTCCTGCTGTAGTCTGCTGGGTCATGTGAAGGCTCCAGGTGCTGCTACTGCTGTAGTCTGCTGGGTGATGTGAAGGCTCCAGGTGCTGCTACTGCTGTAGTCTGCTGGGTCATGTGAAGGCTCCAGGTGCTGCTACTGCTGTAGTCTGCTGGGTCATGTGAAGGCTCCAGGTGCTGCTACAGCTGTAGTCTGCTGGGTCATGTGAAGGCTCCATGTGCTGCTACTGCTGTAGTCTGCTGGGTCATGTGAAGGCTCCAGGTGCTGCTACTGCTGTAGTCTGCTGGGTCATGTGAAGGCTCCAGGTGCTGCTACTGCTGTAGTCTGCTGGGTCATGTGAAGGCTCAAGGTACTGCTACAGCTGTAGTCTTCTGGGTCATGTGAAGGCTCAAGGTGGTGCTACTGCTGTAGTCTGCTGGGTCATGTGAAGGCTCAATGTACTGCTACTGCTGTAGTCTCCTGGGTCATGTGAAGGCTCCAGGTGCTGCTACTTCTGTAGTCTGCTGGGTCATGTGAAGGCTCCAGGTGCTGCTACTTCTGTAGTCTGCTGGGTCATGTGAAGGCTCCAGGTGCTGCTACTTCTGTAGTCTGCTGGGTCATGTGAAGGCTCCAGGTGCTGCTACTGCTGTAGTCTGCTGGGTCATGTGAAGGCTCCAGGTGCTGCTACTACTGTAGTCTCCTGGGTCATGTGAAGGCTCCAGGTGCTGCTACTTCTGTAGTCTGCTGGGTCATGTGAAGGCTCCAGGTGCTGCTACTGCTGTAGTCTGCTGGGTCATGTGAAGGCTCCAGGTGCTGCTACTGCTGTAGTCTGCTGGGTCATGTGAAGGCTCAAGGTGCTGCTACTGCTGTAGTCTGCTGGGTCATGTGAAGGCTCAAGGTGCTGCTACTGCTGTAGTCTGCTGGGTCATGTGAAGGCTCAAGGTGCTGCTACTGCTGTAGTCTGCTGGGTCATGTGAAGGCTCCAGGTGCTGCTACAGCTGTAGTCTGCTGGGTCATGTGAAGGCTCCAGGTGCTGCTACTGCTGTAGTCTGCTGGGTCATGTGAAGGCTCCAGGTGCTGCTACAGCTGTAGTCTGCTGGGTCATGTGAAGGCTCCAGGTGCTGCTACTGCTGTAGTCTGCTGGGTCATGTGAAGGCTCCAGGTGCTGCTACTGCTGTAGTCTGCTGGGTCATGTGAAGGCTCCAGGTGCTGCTACTGCTGTAGTCTGCTGGGTCATGTGAAGGCTCCAGGTGCTGCTACAGCTGTAGTCTGCTGGGTCATGTGAAGGCTCCAGGTGCTGCTACTGCTGTAGTCTCCTGGGTCATGTGAAGGCTCAAGGTGCTGCTACTGCTGTAGTCTGCTGGGTCATGTGAAGGCTCCAGGTGCTGCTACTGCTGTAGTCTGCTGGGTCATGTGAAGGCTCCAGGTGCTGCTACTGCTGTAGTCTCCTGGGTCATGTGAAGGCTCCAGGTGCTGCTACTGCTGTAGTCTTCTGGGTCATGTGAAGGCTCCAGGTGCTGCTACTGCTGTAGTCTGCTGGGTCATGCGAAGGCTCCAGCACAATTAATGCCATTGACAAGTACTAATTAAAAATGGCAGTATTATGAAGATTTCATCAGTTTGGGTTTTACAATGGTAATAAAAGCTTCATCATATTAATCAGTTAAATCATCCTCATCCGTCGTCGTCGACGTCGTCGTCGACCTTTGTCATTATTAACAAATATTCAAGTCATTCCTGGTCGTCCTATACCTGTCATCATACGACAAAGAAGAAAATCTTTTCGCTAAAACTAAAAGTTAGTTATTGTCAAGAAACCATTTCTCTTCTCCGCCCTGCCTACCCTCCCAAACAACCCACTGCCCGTCTCTGTACCTTCTCTCTCTTCCTCACCTTTTCCCCCCTCCCCCTCCAACCCACCTTCAAAACCTCAGCTGAATTTGGCATGAAGGCTAAAAGAGGCGGGATGGAAGGGAAGTTAGCGATGACAGAAAGCTTCGGGTCAAATGGAGAAGACAGCGTGAAATGAGGGAAGATTGTGCAGTTTGGCGGAGGTGCGAGTTAGCCGCAAGTTAGTGAGTTGCACCCCTGGAAGTGTGTGTACTCGAGGGCTGCCTGCAGGAGGGATGGATGGAGAGAGTGAGAGAGTGAGAGAGAGAGAGAGAGAGAGAGAGAGAGAGAGAGAGAGAGAGAGAGAGAGAGAGAGAGAGAGAGAGAGAGAGAGAGAGAGAGAAAGAGAGCATTCACCTATATTTACATATATATATGTGCAAAATAATTGCATACAGACGGTCTTCATGCAGAATAAGCCACATGCGGATGGAAATCTTTAGCTAAAGATCTTTCGCACTCTCTGTTCGTCGTCAGGAGCTATGCATTGTTACAAGGTTAGCAACAAATAGTGGGAGGAAAAATTCTCTTTGAGACAAGACAGAAGCGGAAAGCGTCAGGCCATATCACAGTACTCATCTATATGTGGTTTTAGGGGGTCGAATCTTATCTCCTGGCCCCGCCTCTCAAGTTGACTCTGGCCACATTCACTCCCTCGTAGCCTGGTAGGCCTTATAGTACGTAAACTCCAGCAGATTCATCAGACAGAATATTCTATCACTAAAGTCATGCTGTTTTCTGTAAAGAATTTCAATCTCTACAAGTGCTTTAACATTCTTTTTCCTGATCAGCTTCCCCAGAACTTTTGACAATACACATGTTCGAGATATTCGCTCAAAATTTAGAGTCTTTTGTCTGTCCCCATTTTTATAAATGGGCACCACATTTGCATGCTCCAGTTTTCTGAAAGCATTACTGATCGATGTGTTTAAGCTGAACCTCTTTGCTACCGAATCAGATAGCTGTTTTGCTTCTTCTCTTGGCGCTAGTAATCTGTTGTCTGATCCCATTGCTTTTCTTACATCCAGCTCATGTTGTGCTGGTACTCTCCAGCAACTGATGATCTGTTGTGCTGGTACTCTCCAGCACCTACTGATCTGTTGTGCTGGTACTCTCCAGCACCTACTGATCTGTTTACTGGTACTCTCCAGCATCTACTGATCTGTTGTGCTGGTACTCTCCAGCACCTGCTGATCTGTTGTGCTGGTACTAGTGAGGTCAGACACGTCACTTAAGGGAGGAGCACTGCGTCCGACCTAGTAGCTACTCAGGTCCATTTCACACCCACCCAAACCCACTCATAAGAACAGAAGAACACAAGAAAGAAGGAACACCGCAGCAGGCCCACCGACCCACGCGTAGCAGGTCCATGGTCTTCCCCCCGGATTATCCCAATGAGCCACCTAGTTAGGTCACTTCCACTTAAGGAAGGAGCACGGCATCAGACCTAGTAGCACAAGCTAGTCAGGTCCAACTCACACCCACCCACACCCACTCATGTATTTATCTAACCTATTTTTAAAACTACACAACGTTTATGCCTCAATAAGTTTGTTCCACTCATCCACAACTCTATTACCAAACCATTGCTTTCCTATATCCTTCCTGAATTTGAATTTTTCCAACTTGAAACCATTGCTGCGAGTCCTGTCTTGGCTTGAAATTTTCAGCACGCTATTTACATCCCCTTTATTTATTCCTGTTTTCCATTTATACACCTCGATCATATCCCCCCTAATTCTACGCCTTTCGAGAGAGTACAGATTCAGGGCCCTCAGTCTATCCTCATAGGGAAGATTTCTGATACATGGGATCATCTTGTCATCCTCTTTTTGTACGTTTTCCAGAGCATTTATATCCATTCTGTAATAAAGTGACCAGAACTGAGCAGCATAATCTAAATGAGGCCTAACCAAGGATAAATAGAATTGAAGAACAACCTTAGGACTTCTATTATTTATACTTTTAGATATGAAACCAAGGATTCTGTTAGCTTTATTGCGAACACTAATGCACTGTTGTCTTGGTTTTAGATTACTGCTAACTAGAACTCCTAAATCCTTTTCGCAATCAGTAGTATTAAGATCTACATTATTTAGTTCATATGTGACATGGTTATTTTCCTGTCCATCATTTAGAACTTTGCATTTGTCTATATTAAACTGCATCTGTCACTTCTCTGACCATTGCATCAGTCTATTCAGATCATCCTGGAGCGCTCTAGTGCCCTCATTAGAAAGAATTGGACGGCCTATTTTGGTGTCATCAGCAAATTTGCTTATGTCGCTATTTATTCCCTCATCTATGTCGTTCATGTAAATTGTGAACAACAACGGGCCCAACACTGACCCCTGAGAAACACCGCTTGTGACGTGCCTCCATTCTGATTTCTCCCCATTTATGCAAACTCCCTGCTGCCTATTTGTCAGCCATGCCTCTACCCAGGAAAAAATTTCTCCTCCTATTCCGTGTGCCTTAAGTTTCCTCAATAGCCTCTGATGTGGAACTCTATCGAAAGCCTTACTGAAGTCCATATACACAATATCATATTCATTACCATGATCTACCTCCTCATAAGACAGGAACGCACCTTACTAAAACTGTGTTGAGATTCATTAATCAGTTTATGCCTATCAAGATGGCTACGAATTGCTTCGGCAATTATTGATTCCATAAATTTTCCCACTATTGAGGTAAGGCTTATTGGTCTACAGTTCGAAGCTAAAGACCTATCACCTGCCTTGTAAATAGGTATAACATTTGCCATTTTCCCCTTATCGGGTACTATGCCAGTTTGTAGTGATATGTTGAAAAGATTAGCCAAAGGTATGCTAAGTTCCTCTTTACATTCGTTTAACACCCTTTCAAACAGTTCATCAGGGCCTGGGGATTTGTTAGGTTTTAATTCCTCAATTTGTCTGAGGATCATGTCACTAGTTATCGCAATCGTGCATAGTTTATTATCGTCCTGTTCTACATAATCTATTATTTCAGGAATTTCGCTAGTATTTTCCTGGGTAAAAACTGAGAGGAAGTAAGTAATGAAAATTTCACACATATCCTTATCACTGTCACTGACCTGACCAGAGTTACTCTTAAGTGGGCCTATCTTGTCCCTAATCTTACTTCTGTATACTTGAAAGAACCCTTTTGGGTTAGTCTTCGAATCCCTTGCGACCTTAGCCACATAATTCCTTTTTCCTTTTCTTATTCCCTTTTTTATTTCTCTCTTTAATTGAATATATTGATTTCTTTTGATATGCCTGTATATGACTATCTTTTGACCAATGAGATGTTTTAATCTATTGTTCATCCATTTGGGATCATTTTTGTTAGATCTAATTTCCCTCCTCAGAACAAAAGTTGTCTGGGCAGCTAGAACTATGATCTGAAAAACGTCATACTGGCAACCAAGATCACCTCCCTGACCCATAGTCAGGTTATCCCAATTTAGCCCACCCAGGTAATTTTTCAGTCCCATGAAATCGGCCAAGCGAAAGTCTGGGACAGAGATTTGATTGCAGTTATCTGGGTAATTCCATGATATATTGAAACTGAGTGATTTGTGATCACTTTCCCCAATCTTATCATTAACCTCAAGATTATTAATTAGTGATTCTTTGTTTTCAAAAACCAAGTCAAGCAGATTGTTTCCTCTAGTTGGTTCTGTCACAAACTGTTTTAAAAAGCAATCCTGAACCTTATCAAGAAAGTCACTAGACTCAAGATTTCCTGCCATATTGTTCCAATCAGTTTGTCTAAAGTTAAAATCTCCCATTAACACAACATTTTCATATCTAGATGCCTTATGAATTTCGTCCCATAACAGTTTACTGCACTCCCTATCAAGGTTTGGGGCCTATAAATCACACCTAAAATTAATTTGTCACTACCCTCGAGAAACTGTAGCCAAACAGATTCTGTGTTCGACGTTTCTAATCTTATATCATGTCTAAGACAACAGTTTAAATTATATCTGACATACATCGCCACTCCACCACCCTTCCTGTGGACCCTATCAGTGTGGAATAGTTTATAACCCTGTATGTTGCATTCAGAAGGCATTGGTTGAATCAGGTCTCTGTTATGCTGGTACTCTCTAGCACCTGCTGATCTGTTGTGCTGGTACTCTCCAGCACCTGCTGATGTGTTATGCTGGTACTCTCCAGCACCTGGTGATCTGTTGTGCTGGTACTCTCCAACATCTGCTGATCTGTTGTGCTGGTACTCTCCAGCACCTGCTGATCTGTTATGCTAGTACTCTCCAGCACCTGATGATCTGTTGTGACCACAGCTACTGCCAGCAGCTCTCCACGTTCTTCCCCCCTCAATGGAGGCTCATTAACACTGGCGAGGGGCTCTTAATCTAGGGAATTGGATCTATGTTCCAGTTCCCTGAATTGAGCCCGAATGCCTTCCATTCGTATACTTCTCTGTTATTTTCCATCTGTTTCCTTTCCTCCTTCCTCAGCTGTATCACTTGACCCTTTACAGCAGTGGTTCCCAAACTTTTTCAGCTTGTTACCCAATTTAACATGCCACATAAAGCATGTTACCCCTTTCACAAAATGTTGTTATTATTGATATATATGGCTAAACGTGAACGTATACAGCCTCGCATACTCTGCTAATCCTAGCAAAACCATTGAAAACTTAAGAACCACACATACATTATATACAAAATTAAAAATAGCTACAAATTCACAGTAACAGTGGGTAAATACTAACTATATACTGCACAGGGCAGTACACATACATACCAGCTTATGTCTACCTCGGCTGATGCTCACAGATAAACTGACAGTGTGAAATAGAGGCAGCCTCAGGAAGTGAGTGACGCGTACTGGACAGGTCGATCTGGGCTACTGAGTGACTTTTGTCCTGAAGCATACTTGTCAAAATACTTTTGGGTTTCCACACACTTAGCTATATATTTCTTCTTTTCTAATACTGTATATTAGTTTTTGATGTTTATTGTTATTTGGTTTAACTTTATTACTTACTTATAATAGGTTTACTTTACAACTTTATATACTAAGACAAAGTTAACAATAATCCTCATACCGGGTACCGCATTGTTTTCTTGATTTTCAGAATTCATAACTTTTTTTCTGTCACCCCTCCATTACCCCCCAAAAATGGTTAAATTACCCCCAGGGGGTAATTTACCCCCAGTTTGGGAACCACTGCTTTACAGTCTATTTTTTCTTTACGTGGAGTAACGCTGGTTCAGTTTTGATCTTGGAGGCTATATCATTTTCAAACCGTCTTCAGATCCCCTTCTTTTTCTTGCGTATTCCTTTCTATGTCTTCTTATTCCTCGGTTTTCTGCATTCTGATTCGTTCTATATATTTTTTTTGCAGAGCCCACTTGCTCCTCTTCCCCTTGGCCTCTCTGCTTGCTTGATTAAACCATGATGGCTTCTCCTTGCTTTTCCTGCTTCTTTCCTTCATGTTTGGAATGAATCTTTCCTTTACCTCGTATGTGTGTGTTAGTTACCCCTTTGTCAAAGCACTTGTTGCTCAGACACGTTGCATGTTATGTGTATATATATATATATATATATATATATATATATATATATATATATATATATATATATATATATATATATATATATATATATATATATATATATATATGTATGTATGTGTGTGTGTGTGTGTTTCTGTAAATGTATTCTGTTTATTAATAAATGTTCATATATATATATATATATATATATATATATATATATATATATATATATATATATATATATATATATATATATATATATATATATATATATATATATATATATATATATATATATATATAAGTTGATGAAGGTATCAAACGATTTAAATAAAGAAAATTAGATATTACATTGGAGGGAGGGAATATGGAAGAAGTGAATGTGTTCCGATATTTGGGAGTTTACTTGTCAGCAGATGGGTTTATGAAGGATGAGATTAACCAGAGAAGTGATGTCGGGAAAAAGGTGAATGGTGCGTTGAGGTATCTGTGGAGACAAGAAACTTTGTCCATGGAGGCAAAGAAGGGAATGTATGAGATGTGAAGCATGGGTTGTAAATGCGGCTAGAGGATGTGGAGATGTCGTGTCTAAGGGCAATGTGTGGTGTAAATATTATGTAGATAATTCGTAGTGTGGAAATTAGGAGCAGGTGTTACTAAAAGCATTAGTCAAAGAGCTGAAAAAGGGTTATTGAGGTGGTTTGGTCATTTAGAGAGAATGGAACAACGTAGAATGACTTGGAGAGCGTATAAATCTGTAGGGGAAGGAAGGCGGGGCAGGGGTCGTATTCGAAAAGGTTGGAGGGATGGAGGGAGGGGGTAAAGGAGGTTTAGTGGGCGAGGGGCTTGGCATTCCAGCAAGCGTGCGTGAACGTGTTAGATAGGAGTGAATCGAACGAATGGTTTCTGGGACCTGACGAGCTGTTGGAGTGTGAGCAGGGTAATATTTTTTGAAGGGATGCAGGGAAACCGGTTTGCCGGACTTAAGCCCTGGAAGTAGAAAGTACAATGCCTGCACTAGGAGGGGTTTGGGATATTGGCAGTTTGAGGGACTTCTAAACTGTCGTATCTGAGCTCCTCTGCAAAGACAGTGATTATGTATGAGTGATGGTGAAGGTGTTGAATGATAAAAAAGATTTTTCTTTCTTTTTGGGTTTTTCTTTCTCTCTTGGGTCACCCTGCTTCGGTGGGGTGTTAATGTTGCAGTTTAAAAACTGTAGTGTAAAGCACCCTTCTGGCAAGACAGTGATGGAGTGAATGATGGTGAAAGTTTTTCTTTTTCGGGCCACCCTGCCTTGGTGGGAATCGGCCAGTGTGATAATAAAATAAAAATAAAATAAATATATATATATATATATATATATATATATATATATATATATATATATATATATATATATATATATATATATAAAATGTCCAGCCGGGATTAGTTTCCGCATCACATTCTCCCGCCTCAGGAGACATGGTTAATCCGACGTAAACATTGTTCTGTGTCTTGAGGAGGGAGAATGTGACGCAAGATCTAATCCTGGCTGGCAGCAGTTTGGTATATGATTCATTACCACTTGTGTCATGGCTTCATTGCAATATAAAGTTCTCGTAGAGGCTGGTATTCAAAATTGGACGGGGTTAAAATTAGTCCTGAACATACTGCTATCATGAGTGTCCTCGGCTCATGAACAACACCTAGCTCTGCTGGGTGCATGGTTCTTGCAAGATCGCTGGTTGAGTGGTTAAGGCGACGTGAACATTGTCCTGTATCTTGAGGCGGGAGAATGTGACACGGGATCTAATCCCTGCTGGCCGCAACTTGGTGAATATATATATATATATATATATATATATATATATATATATATATATATATATATATATATATATATATATATATATATATATATATATATATATTTATATATATATATATATATATATATATATATATATATATATATATATATATATATATATATGTGTGTGTGTGTGTGTGTGTGTGTGTGTGTGTGGGTGTGTGTGTGTGTGTATACTCACCTAACTCTGGTTGCAGCGGTCGAGACTCAGCTCCTGGCCCCGCCTCTTCACTGAGTGCTACTAGGTCCTCTCTCTCCCTGCTCTATTAGCTTCATCATGCCTCATCTTAAAGCTATGTATGGTTCCTGCCTCCACTACCTCACTTGCTAGGCTGAAGAAATACTTCCTAACATCCCTTTGACTCATCTGGGTCTTCAACTTCCAACTGTGACCCCCTTGTTTCTGTGTCCCTTCTCTGGAACATCTTGTCTCTGTCCTCCTTGTCTATTCCACGGAGTATTTTGTATGTCGTTATCATGTCTCCCCTAACCCTCCTGTCCTCCAGTGTCGTCTGGCCGATTTCCCTTAATCTTTCTTCGTAGGACATTCCCCTTAGCTCTGGAACTAACCTTGTCGGAAACCTTTGCATTTTTTCTATTTTCTTGACGTGCTTGATCAAGTGTGGGCTCCAAACAGGTGCTGCATACTCCAGTATGGGCCTGACGTACACGGCGTACAGTGTCTTGAACCGATTCC
>NC_091295.1:22920045-22995045 GCF_038502225.1 Cherax quadricarinatus | reverse complement strand
CGTTCACAGTGTAATACAGCGTTTTCCTAGATTATTTAAAATGAAATAAACTTTCATAAATTTAACTTAACCCACCTTAAAAAAATCCCTTTACAATTGTTTAATATCATAGTGTTCTTAAAAAACAACCACACACATGCACACATCAGAATCACTGAGGGTAAACACAAGGTCCAGCCACGCCGGTTCACCTCAGAAAATTAATTTTACTTTTGGCTACACTGATCTGACAACAATTTTACACCTAAATGGCTATGTTGACAATAGTGAGGAACAGACACACAGTGTAGAACAAGATTTTAACGAAGCAAAAGTTTAATCAATTCACGAAAAATTAAACAAGTCAAAGATCTGTCCCGTTAATAACGTGTTTTACCAGACGTATCTCAGTAACTATTTTAAAACAGTAAAGTGACTTATGTAGCATTTCTGACTCTACTTACATGCAAACAGCAAGCTCGCGTAACCTAAAGCGCTAAACCCTGTGGAAGTAGTGCACTCCTGGATTTCGTTTTACAATCGAGTCCATATCTCCGATTTTTAAACCAGAGGGAAGTCTGGACTCCTCGTCTATAGACTGCTCTTGGAAGACAGTAGACACGAAGACTAAAATATAAATCATAATACCATAGTTGGAACAATTCATAACTAACTCTGAGTTCGGAGAAGAAACGTTTGACAACACATCGTTCTTGAAAGTTAAGACACATGTGCAACATCTGGATATCTTTATTGTAGTAGACGTTTCGCCATCCAGTGGCTTTATCAATACAGATTCTAGGACATAATAGGAAGACAGTAGAGCTATATACAAAAGATGAGGTAATCAGTCCCTCGGCCTTGGAGTTAGTGTTCACAGCATCGTGGTGGAGGAGAGTCTGGAGCAAAGGCAAGAAGACTGGCGCTTTTTATAGGCGTCAGTGAATGGGACGGGCAGCAGACGAGGTCAGTCACTGGTGGGCGGGATTCCCCAGTGGAAGTAGGTCCTTCCCAAAGAGATGGGTTAGTTGCAGCAGCCGTGAAGAAGGTCTTGTAGATGTCCTCTGAACCAAGATTCCATGATGTTGCAGTGTCTGACAAGTTGTGCAAAGAAAGGTATAAAATACCGACAATATGAAAGTTAAGACACATGTGCAACATCTGGATATCTTTATTGAGGACATCTACAAGACCTTCTTCACGGCTGCTGCAACTAACCCATCTCTTTGGGAAGGACCTACTTCCACTGGGGAATCCCGCCCACCAGTGACTGACCTCGTCTGCTGCCCGTCCCATTCACTGACGCCTATAAAAAGCGCCAGTCTTCTTGCCTTTGCTCCAGACTCTCCTCCACCACGATGCTGTGAACACTAACTCCAAGGCCGAGGGACTGATTACCTCATCTTTTGTATATAGCTCTACTGTCTTCCTATTATGTCCTAGAATCTGTATTGATAAAGCCACTGGATGGCGAAACGTCTACTACAATAAAGATATCCAGATGTTGCACATGTGTCTTAACTTTCATATTGTCGGTATTTTATACCTTTCTTTGCACAACATCGTTCTTCCCTAACTGCAAACTGATAACGGTCAAAGACGGACAGAGAAATCGTGACCTGTTTTCTCTCCGAGCTATAGATTAGCTGTTGAAGAACAGTCACCCAGGCATAACCTTCTAACACTGCAGATTAACTCAACTGTATTACATAACGTTACCCCCACCTAGCGTCGGGGAGTCACACCCATAACATTACGTACAGCAACACTCATCCCACGTAACAGGACATCAAAGTTCCCTCCTCTAACTTAAAATCCACACGAAATAACACAGCATCATACAACGTAACACAATCAACCGTAATCTCGCGTAACGTAATAACAGAGTTTGGGTGTTGTGGCTTTGACAAGTCAACGCTGAAATCACTGAGAATATTGCGAGGTAATCGCTCCCCGGCGCTCAGCGCCACACGAGGTGGGATTACGGGAAAATACAACAATGTGGATTTATCACGACCCTGTCATTCTAACACGACACCACGACCAAGACATCATGAAGGCTGGTCAAGCTGGTAGGGCAGTTAAGCACGTTAAGATATACCAATCACGGTTATTTACCGATAGGTCATGCAGTGGAAATGGATGAAGAAAACGATGAATAGGAAAAAGATGTGGAGAAGGAATATAAGGAGAAAGAGAAAGAAGAGGAGAAAGAGGAAGAAGAGGAGGATACTTGGCTCTCTTTAAGAATCTTACAGCCATCTCCGATACCCTATTCTTCTATCATTCTCCACTCCTTCCTTCCCTTCTTTCTACCGCTGTTGGCCTGTCTCTGTCACTGTCTCTCTCTCTCTCTCTCTCTCTCTCGGTTACTGGAGCTGCCTGGGCTATACACAGACAACGATAAAGGTGTATGCTAGAAGCTCAACAGAACGGACATAAAGGCATACTGTCATTAGAGCTGAAGGCAGAAGCACAGGTGTAACCTTATAATATAGAATCATTCGGTTCTATGTAAAACTTTGCAATGCTGTCTCAATAAAATAGTGCTTTGCACTTGTGTCGTTTCTTCAAAACTTAAGATTCCACATAGACTTCACTATCAAACATCGCACGATACTGGCAGTTACTGACACCCAAAAAGGCAAGATTTGTCGACCAAATACCAACATATACAAGCATGTAATAATGGCAGAATTACCGACAGAATGTTAGGTAAATAGACAAAGATGCAACTAATGTTATATTTTATTCTGGCAACATTTCGCTCTTCTGGAGAGTGAAATGTTGCCACAACAAAATGTCACATTAGTTTGCATCTACGGCCATTTACCGAACATACACCAACATGGCTACTGAGAGAGCTAGACTTGTTACGGTAGCTGTGTGATTCGTATCTCATAAACCCAGCCCCCCTCTACTTCGAAAGGAACAGTACAGAGTGCGGTACATGGCTCTAATGCAGTCAAATGTCAGCATTAAAAATCTGAAAGTGATCATAGTTAGAAGTCAAAAGTTATCGTTTGGAAAGTAATATCACAATTTTTCCACCGACAAAACCTAAAACTTCTGTGAACTTTCCACCACGTAAGATTCACTTGCTTTGAAAGTTAATTAAAAGCCAATCAGAATCAGAATTTGACTCACGAAATCGTAATGACACGACTGCAAACAAACCCGAGTTCGTCACGGCCACGCTAGCTGGAGATTCGTCTGTAAAAACTTGCATTTGTGGTCACAGTGGTGCCTGTGCTAACCTTCCTATGGTGTAGAAATATACCTAGTTGGATGAATCTTATTGTGGCTAGCTGAACCAGTGGCTAACGCGACGGTCTGGAGTTTTGAGACTCTATGACCGCGGGTTCTAACCCCGCCTTGTGGTATGGTTTAATCAGAATTTGTTACTTATCATACTGAAACCAGTATCCCTATTTGTTCACTAAAACTGGCCAATAAGGTGTTACACAGCCAAGGGGAATATGTTTCTTTCCTGAGCAAAATACACCGACACTTAAAGTTTGAAGCCGCTCGGAGGTTATATTCTCAAGTTAACGTGTTGAAAAAAAAAATCACAATATTTTTAATAAAACTGGGAGAGTGTCACTTGCACAGCCTAGAATCAATCTAAAGTTTATTTATTGAAATACACCAGCGTTTAGAGTTTGAAACCGATCAGAAGAGTCATTCTATAGCTGCAGAGAAATCAGTTTAATAAAACTGACAAATTAAAAACTATACATAACATTGTGAATTTTCCTTGAATAAACCCCATGTTTTAAGTTTGAAGCCGATCACAACAGTTATGACATGGAAACCAATAGTTACATTATTGTTAACTATGCTACTAAAGTTGCAAACTTGAATCTATGCAGCCACATTGTAGGATATCATCCTTGTTTGTAAAATACATCAGGTATGTAAAATACAGTCGTTCAGAAGATGTATACTGAAGTTATTTTACAAACAAATGACTAACCAGTTTAAAACTAATATTGAAGACTGGCATTTACACAGTCTAATAAGGTAAAAACTTTATACACGATCCAATGTACTGAAAGCCTTAATTAAGTCTATCAGAGAACCATTGTCATGTCACTGCATTAAAATATAAATTAAGAATGGCTTTATAAAATTGACAAAATGGCAGGTGTCCTTCCCAATAGTTGGATAAACCTCCTCAGAGTCGTAGTTTACCACCGCTGAAATTTTTGACCAGACGTTAAGAAGTTTTAAGCGATAACTTTTAAGGGGAACAAATATAAGAGAGTTTACGAGCGGCTCTGGTCTGAAGCCATATAGAGATATCAGTTTTTAAAGAGAGAACAGACTTTTTAATTTAAAAACGCTTCCCCTTCCCCCCCAAAAAAAAATACACGATTTTTTTTTAAATTCAATTTTAGTTTCTTTACAGTTCTGTAAGGAAAAAAAATGTCTTTTTTGTGGTTAAGAAATTTGAATTTGCTTACCTGCTGTGAGCTACCAACAAGGACAGTTGAGAGGGACAAATACAATTATACAAGCAATCACATTTCAGTAACAATCCAGAGCTTCATCTGAGATACATCAGCACTGATAGCTTGAAGTCAGTTGAATGAGGCATTCACAGATTATTACACAAATATAACTACTTATTTTTTCTAATATAAATAAAACTGGCAAGTGGGCTCTTACATAGCCCAAGATCAATCCAAAATATTGATAATTATGATACACTAGCATTTATGATTGGAAATCATTTAGAAGATATTCTGCAGTGAATGCACTTAATATAATTGGCAAATTAAAACTTAAACATCTCAAAAACAACGAGGACCTTCCTTTGAGCAAAGTTTACCGACTTTGAAAGTTCTGAGTCAATCAGAAGGTAATGCTGGGAATCCAACGAGTCCAAATTTATTAACTCTGTTCATATATTGGTAAATATGCATAGAAATAACCTATACTTATCGGGCACAATCCTTATATAAGAGGCATCAGGTACAACATTAAAAATTAACGCACTACAAAAAGGGCCAGATCAAGTTATTTCAATCCCAACCTTCTTCTAAGTAGGACACACCCTTGTTGAACATTTTAACCCGATTGCAAGAGGCGTTATCAAGTTAACGAACAGAACCCAAAACAGGCAATGGTTTATATATGACTGACTAAAGGATACTTACAGTGTTCAGTGGTCAGTCGTCACGTGAGGTCACAGACCCTGAGCTGCTTTGGGGATTAGCGTGGACGGTTACAAAGCATGGCTTGCTTCTGCAGTGTTTTAAAAACTGAGGTTGGAGAGTTGAAGGAGGAGGTCTTGCTTCTCCAGGAGGAGATTAGGAGGCTGAAGGTCCACCTCAATGGGCCTGGGAGAGAGTGTGAGGTGGTTGGAGATGTGGGGAATGAGGCTTCTAGCAGTGAGGTGCAGTCTGTCTCTCACTGTGAGGAGGCTGTAGGTGGGGAGGTAGCAACGGCTACCAGCAGTGAGGTGCAGCCCAGCACCTGCTACAAGTGGCGAGTTGTTCACAGTAATGGGAGGCGCATCAGAGTAAGGAAAGTTAAGAGTGAAGATCTGAAGGTACGAAATCGCTTCTCTGTTCTCCAGGATGAATGTACTTCAGTGGCCAGTGAAGGTAAGGGTACTACTGCCCCTGCTAATGAAGGTAAGCGCATTCTTGTGGTTGGTGACTCTCAGGTAAGATATGTTGACCGTGCTTTTTGTAATAGGAATAAGAAGATGAGAGATAGAGTGTGCTTCCCTGGAGCTGGTGTTGGGGACATTGTCAACAGGCTGGATAATATCATGTCAGGTAATGGGAACAAGCCCATTATCTGTCTCAGTGCTGGTGGAAATGATATTGGGAAGGGTAGGAGAGAAGAGCTGCTAGATAAGTACAGGTCAGCTATAGATTTCATTAAGTCTAAGGGAGGGATCCCAATCATATGTAGCATCTTGCCTAGAAGGGGAGTAGGAAATGAATGGTTGTCTAGGGCAATTGGTGTAAATTGCTGGCTAGACAGATACTGCAAGGAACTTGCAATCCCATTCATTGACAACTGGAACAACTTTTATGGCAAACATGATATGTATGCAAGGGATGGGGTACATCTCTCTGGGGCAGGGGTGGTAGCACTTGCAGACTCGATTGAGAAGGCCATTGGTGAAATGCCTATGATTTTAAACTGATGGAAGATAGAGGTATGGGTGTGTGTGGGAAACAAGCAGGTTGCAACACTAGGGTTGGAAACAGTAAATGTATAAAAGGCATTCAGCATGAAGTTATAAATAAAGACAATAGAACAGGTCAGCAAACAAAGGGGGACAGCAGAGGGCAGCAAGGGACTAGCTCCCTTAAGGTTTACTATACTAATAGCAGGAGTGTTAGAAATAAGATAGATGAGCTAAGATTAATTGCAAGTGCAGGAAACATAGATATTATTGCTATAACAGAGACCTGGCTCAATCTGAAAGATAGAGAGATGCCCTCTGAATGTCACATACAAGGCTATAAATTATTCCACACTGACAGGGTCAACAGGAAAGGTGGTGGAGTAGCGATGTCTGTCAGAGACAATTTAAATTGTTGTGTTAGACAAGATATTAAATTAGAAGCGTCAGCCACTGAATCTGTTTGGTTACAGCTTCTCGAGGGCCGAGAAAAACTAATTTTGGGTGTGATTTACAGGGCCCCAAATCTTGATAGGGAGTGCAGTAAACTTCTATGGGACGAAATTCGTAAGGCATCTACATACGAAAATGTTGTGCTAATGGGAGATTTCAACTATAGACAGATTGACTGGAGCAATTTGACAGGAAATTTAGAGTCGGGTGACTTTCTTGATTCGATCCAGGATTGTTTTTTAAAACAGTTTGTGACAGAGCCAACTAGGGGAAATAACCTCCTTGACTTGGTTCTTGCCAGTAGGGAAACACTAATTAATAATCTTGAGGTTAATGATGAGCTTGGGGAGAGTGATCACAAATCACTCAGTTTTAACATATTATGGAATTCCCCTAATAATGGCAATCAAGTCTCCGTCCCTGACTTTCGCTTGGCTGATTTCATAGGACTGAAAAATTACTTAGGTGGGCTGAACTGGAATGACCTGACTAAGGGTCAGGTAGGTGGTGATGGTTGCCGATATGATGCTTTCCAGGGCATAGTTCTAGCTGCTCAGTCAAATTATGTTCCAAATAGGGAAATCAGATCAAACAAAAATGATCCTAAATGGATGAACAATAGATTAAAATATCTGATTGGTCAAAAGAGAGGCATATATAGGCAAATCAAAAGAGGAGAGGGGCAATTAAGAAATCGATATATTCAGTTAAAGAGAGAAATAAAAAAGGGAATTAGAAAAGCAAAAAGAGATTATGAGGTTAAAGTTGCAAGAGAATCGAAGACTAACCCAAAAGGATTCTTTCAGGTATACAGAAGTAAGATCAGGGACAAGATAGGCCCACTCAAAAGTTCCTCGGGTCAGCTCACTGACAGTGATAAGGAAATGTGTAGAATTTTTAACACATACTTCCTCTCAGTTTTTAAACAGGAGGATACCAGTGATATTACAGTAATGATAAATTATGTAGAACAGGACGATAATAAACTGTGCACTATTAGGGTCACAAGTGACATGGTCCTTAGGCAAATAGATAAATTAAAACCTAACAAATCCCCAGGCCCTGATGAACTGTATGCAAGGGTTCTAAAGGAATGTAAAGAGGAGCTTAGCACACCTTTGGCTAATCTTTTCAACATATCACTACAAACTGGCATGGTGCCAGATAAGTGGAAAATGGCAAATGTGATACCTATTTTCAAAACAGGTGACAGGTCCTTAGCTTCGAACTATAGACCAATAAGCCTAACCTCCATAGTGGGAAAATTTATGGAATCAATAATTGCCGAGGCAGTTCGTAGCCACCTTGAAAAGCATAAATTAATCAACGAATCTCAGCATGGTTTTACAAAGGGGCGTTCCTGCCTTACGAATTTATTAACTTTTTTCACTAAGGTATTTGAGGAGGTAGATCATGGTAATGAATATGATATTGTGTATATGGACTTCAGTAAGGCTTTTGACAGGGTCCCACATCAGAGACTATTGAGGAAAATTAAAGCACATGGAATAGGAGGAGAAATTTTTTCCTGGATAGAGGCATGGTTGACAAATAGGCAGCAGAGAGTTTGCATAAATGGGGAGAAATCAGAGTGGGGAAGCGTCACGAGCGGTGTTCCACAGGGGTCAGTGTTGGGCCCCCTGCTGTTCACAATCTACATAAACGACATAGATGAGGGCATAAAGAGCGACATCGGCAAGTTTGCCGATGACACCAAAATAGGCCGTCGAATTCATTCTGACGAGGACATTCGAGCACTCCAGGAAGATTTGAATAGACTGATGCAGTGGTCGGAGAAGTGGCAGATGCAGTTTAATATAGACAAATGCAAAGTTCTAAATGTTGGACAGGACAATAACCATGCCACATATAAACTAAATAATGTAGATCTTAATATTACGGATTGCGAAAAAGATTTAGGAGTTCTGGTTAGCAGTAATCTGAAACCAAGACAACAGTGCATAAGTGTTCGCAATAAAGCTAATAGAATCCTTGGCTTCATATCAATAAGCATAAATAATAGGAGTCCTCAGGTTGTTCTTCAACTCTATACATCCTTGGTTAGGCCTCATTTAGATTATGCTGCACAGTTTTGGTCACCGTATTACAGAATGGATATAAATTCTCTGGAAAATGTACAAAGGAGGATGACAAAGATGATCCCATGTATCAGAAACCTTCCCTATGAGGATAGACTAAGGGCCCTGAAACTGCACTCTCTAGAAAGACGTAGAATTAGGGGGGATATGATTGAGGTGTATAAGTGGAAGACAGGAATAAATAAAGGGGATGTAAATAGTGTGCTGAAAATATCTAGCCTAGACAGGACTCGCAGCAATGGTTTTAAGTTGGAAAAATTCAGATTCAGGAAGGATATAGGAAAGTACTGGTTTGGTAATAGAGTTGTGGATGAGTGGAACAAACTCCCAAATACCGTTATAGAGGCCAGAACGTTGTGTAGCTTTAAAAATAGGTTGGATAAATACATGAGTAGATGTGGGTGGGTGTGAGTTAGACCTGATAGCTTGTGCTAACAGGTCGGTTGCCGTGTTCCTCCCTTAAGTCAATGTGACCTGACCTGACTAGGTTGGGTGCATTGGCTTAAGCCGGTAGGAGACTTGGACCTGCCTCGCATGGGCCAGTAGGCCTTCTGCAGTGTTCCTTCGTTCTTATGTTCTTCTTGTGTTCTTACATACGGCAAAAAAAGCTACAAGAACCTTTGCCTAGTTACAGAGCACTAGTGGTGAAAAAATTGGAATTCGATTGAATCAGGTTCAGAGAACCGACATGTTGTTGAATTAGACACATGTGCTACTCTTGGGTATCTTTACTGAGGAAACGTTTCGCCACACAGTGGCTTCATCAGTCCATACAAAGGAGAAACTTGAAGAACAGGAGGAGAATGAGGTAATCAGTCCCTCAGCCTTGAGTCGATGTGGTCAGTCCATCAATCTTGAATAGAATACGGTATATGAGCGGAGAAGCAACTTATAAACCGTAGACAGGTGAGGGGCAGCAGTCGTAGGTGGTGTCACCTACCCAAGAGTTGCACATGTGTCTAATTCAACAACATGTCGGTTCTCTGAACCATTCATCTACAATCCTGTCAGACACTGCAACTTCTTGGGATCTTAATACTTGGGAATTCTTCACTTGCCTAACCCTTGGGCACGACCTACTTCCACATTGGACAAATGTGACACCACCTACGACTGCTGCACCTCTCCTGTCTACGGTTTATAAGCTGCTTCTCCGCTCATATGCCGTATTCTATTCAAGATTGATGGACTGACCATATCGACTCAAGGCTGAGGGACTGATTACCTCGTTCTCCTCCTGTTCTTCAAGTTTCTCCTTTGTATGGACTGATGAAGCCACTGTGTGGCGAAACGTTTCCTCAATAAAGATACCCAAGAGTTGCACATGTGTCTAATTCAACAAGTTTGAAGCTGTGATGAATGGTTTGAAAAACCGACAAGTTGAAGATTGAGACACTTATGCAGCATATGGGAATCTTTATTCAGGAAACGTTTCGCCACACAGTGGCTTCATCTACAAGATTCTACAAGATTGATGGACTGAACACATCGACTCCAGGCTGAGGGACTGATTACCTCTTACTCCTCCTCTCCTTACGCCTTCCTCTTTGTATTGGACTGATGAAGCCACCGTGTGGCGAAACGTTTCCTGAATGAAGATTCCCATATGCTGCATAAGTGTCTCAATCTTCAAATTTGAAGCTGCTTGAAAGTTGTGTTATCACGTTATTAACATTGATAATTTGAGGCTGACTAGATGAAGCATTCAAAAATTATCCCTTGAAAAACGAGTATTTTAATTTATCCAGTTTCTTCAATAAATCTGGCAAATTTACACCAATACAGCCCAAACTAACTCTTTGCAACCTTTCTCCAAGATACGCCTGTATTTAAGCTTAAAAAATAACTTACATAGTTCAAAATTAATATAAACCTTCCTTTGAGTAGAACCCATCATCCCTGAACATTCTCAGCCAGTTAGAACAACCATTCTTGGGTTATTATTACATATCCAACGATTTCAAGTCTGTTAATTGGCAAATTTGTTTTTATAAAGCCTCAACTTATTAGGTCCAATTCTGCTCATAATATGCATTAACCATTTAAAACTGAAGACGTTCAGAAGAGGTTTACTCAGGTTATTTCACAGAAGTAATGCAACATTTTAAAAAGAAAATTATTACCCACCCACTTCGGTAATAATTCAAACCTTCTAAGTAGGATGCTCTGCTGTATAAAATTGGAAACTGATTAGAGGAGAGCTTGTTGAGTTACCACACGGAAACCTAATCCAGGAATTTTCTATGTAAGGTTACATTAATTTTTCCTTAGTTACCGAACACCAGGTGTGTATCTGTGATTTATTAAACAAACAAGTTGAGAAATGAGACACTTGGGCAACATTTGGGAATCTTTATTTCGTAAACGTTCCGCCACGTGGCTTCTTCAGTCCAATGTAGAGAAAAGTGGATGACGAGGAGTCTTAGGCTGAGGGACTGATTACCTCAAACTCATCTGCCACCTTTCTATGCATTGGGCTGAAGAAGCTACTGCGGGGCGAAACGTTTCCAGGACAAAGATTCTCAGATGTTGCAGAAGTGTCTCATTTACCACCGTACACCAGAGTTGAAAATTTGAAGCAGGTCGGATGATACAATCTCAGGTTATGAACGAGAAACTCTGGACGAGTGCCAGACCTGCACCACTGACATGTAATAAACTGACTCCAAGACTGTTTGAACACACAAAAAAGATACTTAGAGAAAATCAACGCAATTTCAGTAACAGGAGCCTGTGTCCCTAACAGAGGCCTACGACAGGCTGACAGACAAAACAGGATGTAAGGACAGCATATTGGTAGACTGTAAGGAAGCCTCTGACACTGTACCACTTGTGAAATTACTGCACCTTACCTGTGCCTTAGGAGAATTAATGACGATGTTTACAATTAGTGGATTAAAACTTGTAAATACTTTTTTGGGGTATATTTGCTTAACCAGTGTTTTAGAAATGCAATATATATATATATATATATATATATATATATATATATATATATATATATATATATATATATATATATATATATATATATATATATATATATATATATATATATATATATATATACATATATATATATATATATATATATATATATATATATATATATATATATATATATATATATATATATATATATATATATATATATATATATATATATATATATATATATATATATATATATATATATATATATATATATATATATATATATATATATATATATATATATATATATATATATATATATATATATATATATATATATATATATATATATATATATATATGTCGTGCCGAATATGTAAAACTGGTCGATTAGCAAGAACTCATTTAAAACTAAGTCCTTTCTAAAATTTTCTCTTATACATTTAAAGATATATTTTTTTCATTAATGTTAATGTAAAAATTTATAATTTTGCACCAAAAGAATCTTAGAAAACTTACCTAACCTTATTATAACAAGAACAATTTATTTTAGCCTAACCCAACTAAATATATTTTAGATTTGTTTACAATAATTTAATACTAAACAAACACAGTGAAACATATTTTTTTCGTTAGGTTCAGAATGATTTTGGCGAAATTATTGCATACACAAATTTTCACTTGTCCTATATGGCAAGATGAACGTTGCTATTTAAGCCAAGATCGCAAGTTCTGCCTATTCGGCACGACATATATATATATATATATATATATATATAAATATATATGTATATAAATATATATATATATACAAATATATATATATAAATATATATATATATATATATATGAATATATATACATATACATAAATATATATAATATATATACATATATATGTATATATATATATATATATATATATATATATATATATATATATATGTATATATATATATATATATATATATATATATATATATATATATATATATATATATTTAAAAGTTACCGAGGCATAACTTTCCCAAATTAAATCGAGTTGGTGTAGGATCTGGTATTCATGAAAGCATTTTGTGAAGTGCTCTATTGCATTACTAATATTTTCATTGCTGTTTCCTGAAGCTTATTTTACCCCCCAAAAAATGTAAAAAAAAAAAAGAACGTATCAAATTCAATTATCTCTCTCTCTCTCTCTCTCTCTCTCTCTCTCTCTCTCTCTCTCTCTCTCTCTCTCTCTCTCTCTCTCTCTCTCTCTCTCTCTCTCTCTCTCTCTCTGATTCACAGACATACACATGCAAAACACGCACACACACACACACACACACATATACGCACACGCTCACACACACACACACACACACACACACACACACACACACACACACACACACACACATATACGCACACGCACACACACACACACACACACACACACACACACACACACACACACACACACACACACACACACACACACACACACACACACACACACACACACACACACGGATCTATTCAACTAAAGTCACTTGGAAGTAAATCCCATGCCTAACTTGCCTCCGGAAGCACACACAAACCGCGTATGATACAGGAAGTTGTATATGCCACAGAGTAAATGTGATAAAAAGCCTTTAGAAACCTGGAAGAGGAAACATTTAAAGTGATTTTCACCACATACGTAATCAGAGTCCTCGAGGACGCAGGGCAAGCGTGGAACCCACACCATTTTCAACATGAGGTAACACTGAAATATGCAGTAGTATGTTACAAAGGCTCTCTTATAGGCTGGTAGCAGCAATGACTAACGGGAGTTACGAACTGAATCACACGACAGTGGAAGAAAGGAGAGCGAGACATGATCACGACATACAAAATACTCCTGGGAATAGAAAAGATGAACATAGACAGACTGGTTACCCTGGGATGAACCAGAGAGAATAGTCGTAGATGAAAACATATTCCTTGACTGTCGGAAAACCTTCGACACAATACCCCATACAGATTTAACAAGCATGTTGGTGATACAGGCTGTATAACAGACAGGGTACGAGTATAAATAAATGTCTGGACAAAACACAGGTTACGAGAGAAGAAAGTCTCAGTATGTACCATCATAACCGACAGACGCCTTGTACTGTTTCTGACAGACTTACCTTATCTGCTCTGGGAAATAGATAATAGTGGTCGAGGACGACACAAAGTGAATCAGAATAATAAATACAAGAGAAGGATGCAGTAAACTACAGGATTATCTATGTTGCCTGAATGTTAGATAAACACTCTCTAGAATTCAGCGAAACCAGTGTGAAAGTCTGCAAAAATTCCAGGACCAGAGGAAACTACAGGCAACCTGCAACCTGAATCAGCTTTTAATAACAGGGACTTTATTTATTATGTCATATTAATTTTTCTCACATTCTTGCTTATTCCAGAGAATGACCTGTTTCAGTTTGCGGGAAGCTGTTGCTCTGGGTTGTACTGGTATATGTATTTATTATTACCTATGCAAAACAACCACACTGGGAGTTGAATGATAGTTCTAGGACTTTCGTGTTTCAATCAATACATCTCCTGGAGGTAGCAATGTGCAGAAATGGGTAAGAAGTTCAGGTAGGTTCGTTCAGGGGAACGACTCTAACTAGAGCCGTTCTCCTGAACGAATCTTCCTGGATTTCCTGCACATTTCTGCATCATTACAAACTCCTGAAAATGCGTTGATTGCAACACGAAAGGCCTAGAGTTATCATTCAACTCCCCGCGTGGTTGTTTTTCATCGTATATCACTTATCCACGATTATTGCATAATTATTATCATATGTTTTTGATAATTCGGTCTTTTTCAACTAAAAGGTCAATTAAGCCAATTTAATTGATTGATAATGGATTTGTTTTGATACATCAGTACAGGGCAACTATTTAATATTAACTTTAAAAGAGTTTAAAAGTACTGTGAATATTTGGGAACTCTGGAGAAACAATGGATGGCAACACTGAATTAGACGGGCCACCTGCCATTTATCCATAGACGTGTCTCAGTTGCTGTTCTGGTTTGGCTTTCGAGGGCTGTTTTCTGCTTTTTATTACTATGATAATTCCATTAGTGTGCATTTTCTGTGTCCGTACTTGCTATTTAAAGTGCCTTTTTTTTCTTGCAGTTTTATGGTTAGAAAGAAAGTCAGGAGAAATTGATAAAAACAGCGATTTGAGTCCTCGCGAAGTGGGACAGATAATCGTTTTGAGTTATAGCCTTATTAAGGTTTGGGTTCATTCTGACAGAATCAAGGAATTATGCAAAACTTTGATGGTTGGCATGATGCCTACACGGGTTAAAGTACTTATGGATTCTAGGGCTGGTCAGACCAAATATTAATCAATGTGAAATAGTTGACCAATACTTGTGTATGAAATTAAATCCATTAGCAGTCAGTGAAACTGGTTTAATTGATCATTTAGTTGAAAAAGAAAAATATTATTTTTTAAAAAAAATCCATAATATTGCCAGTATACACAGTACGTAGCTGCAAGAGTCGACCTTATGCTTGTCATCTCCAGTTATCTGCTATATGTTTCTTTAATTCACAATAGTTTATCACATTATTTCTTCATTGATTTCCTTGCAGTAATCATCCTCATTCTACACTGATTCTCATGTAGTTTACACAGTCTCTTTTATCTCCCTATTTTAGGTACAAAGAAATTCTTGCTACCTACATATTCACATCCTCTCATAAAGCTACGTGCAGTTATCATGTCTCTCTTCTTTCTGTCTTCAAATGATGGTATTTCCATTTCGGTATGAAACTGGTGCATTAACGACAAACGGATCTCACGAACATGCAACAACGGAGAACAAGAGGAAAGATGATCAGGACATTGAAGATACTCTTGAGAAGAGGGTGTTCTGGGGGTGGTCAACCACTCAAGGAAAGGGGCTCTTGATCTAGGGAATTGGATTTGTGCTCCAGTTCCCTGAATTAATAAGCCTGTATACTTTCCACAACCCTCTTACAGGCGCTGTATAATCCTACGGGTTTAGCGCTTCCCTTTGATTATAATAATAATAATCTGGGGGGGGGGGGGTGAACGCCCTTGCGGCCCGGTCCATGACGAGGCCTCGTAGTGGATCTGGGCCTGATCAACCAGGTATTCACCAGGAGATGAATCTTTTTCGTCACGTGTCTTAAAGTCATCAAGAAGAGTCAGGTGTGGCTGTAGAGGTAATATAGCTGTATACAGACACTCCTGTGAGCAACCCGTCCTTCACACTGTTTACGGTGCGTGCGAAAATTCATGCTCCAAATTTCGCTGCTAAATGTAAGCCACATTTCTTAATTATTGTTGCTGTCAGGCAATTTTTACGGTAATACTGGTTAATATATGTTAACTAAACGAGACTACCTATCGAGAATATATATATATATATATATATATATATATATATATATATATATATATATATATATATATATATATATATATATATATATATATATATATATATATATATATATATATATATATATATATATATATATATATATATATATATATATATATATATATATATATATATATATATTTCCACGAGGTTTCAAAAATGCGGAGATGCACGAAAGGCAATTCGTGTGAAACTGGCTGTCCTTATTGGAGAAGAATTTGGTGCGTGTGTGATTGACTGAAAGATATAATGGCACTGTGTAGACACATCTGTGGGCCACGGTGAAATTGTGGATAAAAGTTCACGTAGATACTGACCTCGGGTACTGTGAGCCAGAACACACACATGACACTCATGACGCGCGTGACACACGCATGACGCACGCATGACACACGCACACAGACGGTTCCATTCAGCGTGAAAACCAGAAATTCAATCTGTGATTATAAAGGAAAGTGAAGCGGCTCAATGGGGCGGTATACCGGGGTGGCACTCCGGGGTGGCACACTGGGGTGGCACACTGGCGTGGCCCAATAGGGTGGTACCCTAGGGTGGCACACTGAGGTGGCACCCTGGGGAGGCACCCAGCTTCCCACCAGGCTCGTCCTGGCTGCTGTAATCCTGGACTGACCAGAGTAATACCAAACTGGCACTTTTTAATTTACTTTCTGATTTTATAATGCTTTAATTTTTTTTATTCATTTCAGTTGGATTTTCATGATCTTTTTTATGGCGTTTTGTACACATGATGTTGATTTTTATGATGGCATTTTTGTTTTTGCTAATTCTTATCTGTTGATGCTGGTGCATCGGTTTAATCTTTGAAATACTATATTAACTGTCGAATTTCATGTCTAATATTAACTTTCATGTTTCATGTCTAATATTAACTGTCAAATTTCGTGTCTAATATTTATATTTTATCGTTTAAAGAGTTATGGTCGCATTTTATCTATCGTTTTCTTTTGTTTGGTGCGAACTACATTGTAATTATTACTTTGCAATGAGTCGCCACGACGGACGAGAGATTAGTGTCTATAACTGGAAGATCGCAGGTTCGATTTTTCCCTGTCGTGAAATGTACGTCGTCCAAGAAAAAGGGATGGATATCCTAGGTTCTGAACCAAGAGAGAAAGAGAGGTGACACTCACTTTCTTGTTCAGAGCTTACAGGAGTAAGTTCATCAGACTTTCTCTCAGTTCCAGTTTCCTTTCCATTTTATCAGGGGTTATGACAAAAGGGCACCTCCGATTACTCCCACAGGCAGAGCTCTTCTTGAAAGATTTAGTGTTCTAGTGTTCTGCTGGCTAATAGCGCTCACTAAGAGCGCTATTAGCACGATCAACATAACTTCCTTCACAATTAAATCACTACCCACGAAAAAAAATCGCCAGTTACGCCGAATCTGAAGCATGAATACATGTGATCTCATGTAGTTTCTTTTATATTTTAAACAGAAACCAACTTTCAAAAAATACACAAATAACCAGCACACAGGAAAAAAAAATATGACTCTCTTTCGGTCCGACTTGGACCATTAACTACTCACACACTAACACACGAAGGTAAGAGAGCCGGATACATCTTCATAAGTTTCTTTCTCCTATGTGCGGGTTGAGGATTATTCCACTCACGGTATTGTGCCTTTTTGTTCTTTGCAAAAATTGGCTACATACAATTCCGCGTCCTCACCACAACAATACCAAAAAGAGCATCGTGATAAAAATTCCTCGGGTCTTATAGGATATCCATTCTACAATTCCTCATAAAAATGAGTGAAAATACCTTACTCAAGCCAGAAACCAGTGCATTTCCCGCTTCGTCGAGGACTGAAAACAAAAGCATGCAACGCGTAATCTCAACAGGAGCAACAATCACACAGCAGAGAAAGCATAAATCAAGTGTATTGTTAAACCTGTCAGCAATGTAGCATCGGATGCGTCCCTGACAATGGCAGGTAGCCAGATTAAAATGCCTACTAACTATTCAACCCTTTGTCAGAAGAAATAAACAGATGGACAACACAACAACGAGTGCAAGAGTTTATATAATAATTTATGGAAAGGTGTGATTAGATCAGTGCAGTGACGGCTTCAGAATTTGTATACATGAAGGGACGAGTGGAAGCAGTGTGGTGTGACTGGACTAGGGAACTTATCTTTAAGTAGCATTATTAATATTTTAATAATTTTATATGTTTTATTATCATTAATTAAAATTATTATTATTATTATTATTATTATTATTATTATTATTATTATTATTATTATTATTATTATTATTATTATTATTATTATTATTATTATTATTTTATTACCTTATTATTTTATTGTATTATTAATTATTATTATTATATTATTATTATTTATTATTTGGTGTAAATTTGAGGGGGCTGATGGATATTATGAGGGTTGAAGGCTCTCCTTGACCCCCCCCATCCCCTTCCTTGTCACTGCCACTGGATAAGAGGATCCTTGGAACTCAGAGCGACGGCGATAAGCACACCTCTGTCCAACTCATGAAACTTTAAGAAGCCAAGTTAGTACAGAGAGAAAGCAACCTATGGTGACTTCAGTGTTTAGAAGCCGTCATTGAGAGTAGTCGCCAACACAATTCCACAAAAAAACTGATGTCAGTAACGCTTCCACGGTTTTGGCAGGTGATGTCTGCTTTCCCTGGATTCTGTAATTAGTATCTGCTGAGCGGAGTGATAATTCCAACATTAATAATAACATTAATAATAATAGTAATAATCCTAACATTGAGAACAGTAATAATCCCAAAATTGAGAACAGTAATAATCCCAACATTGAGAGCAGTAATAATCCCAAAATTGAGAACAGTAATAATCCCAACATTGAGAACAGTAATAATCCCAACATTGAGAGCAGTAATAATCCCAAAATTGAGAACAGTAATAATCCCAACATTGAGAACAGTAATAATCACAACATTGAGAACAGGAATAATCACAACATTGAGAACAGGAATAATCCCAACACTGAGAACAGTAATAATCACAACATTGAGAGCAGTAATAATTACAACATTGAGAACAGTAATAATCACAACATTGAGAACAGGAATAATCACAACATTGAGAACAGGAATAATCCCAACACTGAGAACAGTAATAATCACAACTTTGAAAACAGTAACAATCCCAAAATTGAGAACAGTAATAATCACAACATTGAGAACAGGAATAATCACAACATTGAGAACAGTGATAATCCCAAAAATGAGAACAGCAATAATCACAACATTGAGAACAGTAAGAATCACAACATTGAGATCAGTAATAATCACAACGTTGAGAACAGTAATAATCCCAACATTGAGAACAGTAATAATCACAACATTGAGAACAGTAATAATCACAACATTGAGAACAGTAATAATCACAACATTGAGAACAGTAAGAATCACAACATTGAGATCAATAATAATCACAACGTTGAGAACAGTAATAATCACAACATTGAGAACAGTAATAATCACAACATTGAGAACAGTAAGAATCACAACATTGAGAACAGTAATAATCACAACATTGAGAACAGTAATAATCACAACATTGAGAACAGTAAGAATCACAACATTGAGATCAATAATAATCACAACGTTGAGAACAGTAATAATCACAACATTGAGAACAGTAATAATCACAACATTGAGAACAGTAATAATCACAACATTGAGAACAGTAATATCAACATTGAGAACAGTAATAATCACAACATTGAGAACAGTAATAATCACAACATTGAGAACAGTAATAATCACAACATTGAGAACAGTAATAATCACAACATTGAGAACAGTAATAATCACAACATTGAGAACAGTAATATCAACATTGAGAACAGTAATAATCACAACATTGAGAACAGTAATATCAACATTGAGAACAGTAATAATCACAACATTGAGAACAGTAATAATCACAACATTGAGAACAGTAATAATCACAACATTGAGAACAATAATAATCACAACATTGAGAACAGTAATATCAACATTGAGAACAGTAATAATCACAACATTGAGAACAGTAATATCAACATTGAGAACAGTAATAATCACAACATTGAGAACAGTAATAATCACAACATTGAGAACAGTAATAATCACAACATTGAGAACAGTAATATCAACATTGAGAACAGTAATAATCACAACATTGAGAACAGTAATAATCACAACATTGAGAACAGTAATATCAACATTGAGAACAGTAATAATCACAACATTGAGAACAGTAATAATACCAACATTGAGAACAGGAATAATCACAACACTGAGAACAGTAATAATCACAACATTGAGAGCAGTAATAATTACAACATTGAGAACAGTAATAATCACAACATTGAGAACAGGAATAATCACAACATTGAGAACAGGAATAATCACAACATTGAGAACAGTAATAATCCCAACATTGAGAACAGTAATAATCCCAACTTTGAGAACAGTAATAATCCCAACTTTGAGAACAGTAATAATCACAACATTGAGAACAGGAATAATCACAACATTGAGAACAGGAATAATCACAACATTGAGAACAGTAATAATCCCAACATTGAGAACAGTAATAATCCCAACATTGAGAACAGTAATAATCCCAACTTTGAGAACAGTAATAATCCCAACACTGAGAACAGTAATAATCCCAACATTGAGAACAGTAATAATCACAACATTGAAAGCAATAATAATCACAATATTGAGAACAGTAATAATCACAACATTGAGAACAGTAATAATCACAACATTGAGAACAGTAATAATCACAACATTGAGAACAGTAATAATCACAACATTGAAAGCAATAATAATCACAACATTGAGAACAGTAATAATCACAACATTGAGAACAGTAATAATCACAACACTGAGAACAGTAATAATCACAACATTGAAAACAGTAATAATCACAACATTGAGAACAGTAATAATCACAACACTGAGAACAGTAATAATCACAACACTGAGAACAGTAATAATCACAACATTGAAAACAGTAATAATCACAACATTGAGAGTAATAATAATAATAATCACAACATTGAGAACAGTAATAATCCCAACATTGAGAACAGTAATAATCCCAACTTTGAGAACAGTAATAATTCCAACACTGAGAACAGTAATAATCCCAACATTGAGAACAGTAATAATCACAACATTGAAAGCAATAATAATCACAACATTGAGAACAGTAATAATCACAACATTGAGAACAGTAATAATCCCAACATTGAGAACAGTAATAATCACAACATTGAGAACAGTAATAATTACAACATTGAAAATAATAATAATCACAACATTGAAAACAGGAATAATTGCAACACTGAAGCAATAATAATCAGAACATTGAGAACAGTAATAATTCCAACATTAAGAATAATAGTAATCACAACACTGAGAACAAGTACTGATCAAATTATAATCTGGGAATCTGCTGCTGCTGCTGCTGCTGCTGCTGCTGCTGGTATTACAAGCTTATCAGACTGCTACTGTAGATGGAATATCATGCGCTAAGCTGCCATAAATATACCACACTGTCTCACAAGGACATTGTTAACCAAATGACGTATTAAAATTCGTCACTAGATATAAGATCCTCTTATACACACGAAAATAAAAGTGAAAAAGAATGCCAGGTGGGTTTAGACTCCAGCAGTGGACATGGCACAACACTGATGAAGGCCTACTGGTCCATTTTGGGTAGTTCCAGCTCATACTCTGCTGTTCATACACTCTCCAAACAGTTTTTACTCCTCCACAGAGCTACCCTGTTTGTCAGGACGGGATGGGTCGTTTCAGTTCCCTGGATCAAAAGCCCTTCACCAGTATCGAGGTATCTCCCCCCTCCTCCCCGTAAAGGGTGCAACATAAATTCAATGCGTTTAAAACTTATATACCAGTGACCTAACACAGAAAAAATCTGTGTCCATAGATTTTTCCATTTATCTATCTGCCCCTCTATCCGTCCATTTATCCATTCATCCGCCTATCGATAGTGTCTCTCTGGGCGCCTCACCGAGCAAGATGAAGATGGAGTGGGCACACAGGCGAACATTCAGAGGAAACAATAGCTGCAGGCAGGAATTAAAGTGGGTCATTCTGGCCAGGCCAACCCCGCCAGCAAGATGAAACAAGGCCAATAAAAGGCCGAGGAGCCAGCTCAAGTGCCTGACTCGTGGAGAAACGTGTGTGTATATTTTGTGATTCTGGAACAGCTAGAGACAGTACGAATCATTGAAGTTTTTGTATATCTTAAAGCTTTGCCTCAAGGGTAAACTGATATATAAAACACGCTTCGTTTCGCTCTTTCCAGAGCGAAACGCCGTCTGGGACAGAGGTTTACTCTACACAAAATTCTTTCTAATGTACTGGTTTGCAATACCAGTCGTCCTACAAGCAATGCAAGTTGCACCTGCAAGATAGTGTGCACTATTGGAAGCTGCCATATGAGCGCAGCGCGTCCTGGTAAGTTAGCCTTAATCAACTGACCTTAATTTGGTCTAATCCGCTTAGTTCGATTGCACTAAGTTAGTTTCCCATGGTTCAGACGGTTAACGACATTGCGAGAGAATGTTGTCAACCAATCACCGCTCAGCTTACATATAAAAAAAACAGCGTCAGAATGTTGTTCATCAGTCACTACTAAGCTTACTTATTACTACGACAGAATGTTATCGCTCAGTCATCTCTCAGTTTATGTAGACACAAGGAGAGAATGTTATCACACTATCACAGCTTACCTGACATATGCAGAATCTTCTATGATGCCCTCTGTATTGTTTATTCTAAAAATGAAAGATATATGTGATGAAACAATATGCCACAGTATCCTATGTGAGTTATTACATGGCAATGAACGCTTCTGGGGCAAAAAAAAAAAAAAATCTTTCCAGAGTAGCAAAACACCAGCACTATCATATTATCGTTTAACTGACTCAGGAAAAACTTTACTGGGGAATCTATGCAATACATTCCTTCCCGAATATAACGCTGCATGCAAAATGGGATCCAGTCCCCCCAAACATCTGGCTGCAGATTCACATTTCACAAGGAGAGCACTGGTATGACGCGGTCCCTCGCTCTCTGCTTCCCTCCTACACTCTGGGGAGCTGACACACTCACTCTCACAGGATGATAAATTTATAGAGCAGTCTACTCACCCGAGCTGCTGAAATACAAACTGTATAACAGTTCACAGTGCATCTAAAAAACCGCAGCAGGAAAACTGAAAAGAGGAGGGTTTTAAGGGAGGGAGGGATTGAAGTAGGCTGGAGGGAGGGAAGGAGATCCCTGTATTAGACAGTAGCTTTCAGTTTCTAAGGAGCCAAACTCCTTCAAGGGTTCACTCAAGACCTCCACCTCCTTCAAAAAGTTAACACAAGGACTCTGCCTCCTTCAAGAGTTAAGAGACTCTCAAAGTGTTCGCTCAAGGACTTCGCCAACTGCATGTGTTTACACAATTACTCCACCTTTTTTAAATGTTCACACAATTACTCCACCTTTTTTAAATGTTCACACAAGGACTCCACCTCCTGCAACTGTTCACTCATGGCCTCCACCTCCTCCCAGTATTGAAGGGCCCAGCCTCCTTCAACAGAATCCACGTGCATCTCTCTCGCCTCTCCTTGGCTTAATCTGGCATTCGCTGAGTGTGTGGATGACAAACAGATCAGCGGGGCTCCATCTATTGTATCCGGCAGCAGTTCCATCTTCATCTATCCTCAATGCCTAGCCCCGCCGCCCACCACACTCCCCGACAAGGTGCTGGGAGCACCGATCACGTCATCTACTATGCATGGACTTCTCTTACCGTGTTCTACGACTGTTCCCATCTTCATTATCTTTCTCTTCTGTCTCAGTTTAAGCTTCGTCTATGTACTTCACTTTTATGTACACACAGTATCTCTCGTTACTTGTTGTGTATATGTAACTGTAGCCGCGTTAATCACCGCGTAATACATTTCTACTTTTATTACTATGTAAATGCGTCTCTAGCTATAGTTACTCACTGCGTATATGTGTTTGTTACCGAGTAACCAACGCATCTCTCTAACGTTCAAAAGTCATCACAAGAATAACAGTCTTTCCCCCTATCCTAATATTTTCATTTCCACCATTAAATTTTCTATCATCTATCAGTTATCATTCTATCATCTATCATGCATAGAGAGTCCTTTCAAAAATATTTCATACACTAAAAAAATTTCATCAATTTACTGGAGTCATACGCTTAATTTGTTTTTAATATCATGTATAATAGCGTGACATTATAGTACTAAGTGCTGCAGCAAGTGAGCCGCAAAATAAAACCAGAAGTAATTAGGACGATTCAGTTTTCAGACAAGACCTGAAAGAGGATTTCATTATTGTAGGCACATAATGAAAGTTACAAAAATTTGACTCTTTCACACACACACACACACACACACACACACACATACAGAGTACACTAAATAACTGCTGCAGCATAAGCGTGTCAGGCAAACCTCAGTGAGAACAGCGTTTCGATATCTAAGTATGGAGTCTCTCACGACACTGTACACCGTGTACGTCAGACCCATATTGGAGTTCACAGCACCAGTACAGAACCCACACCTGGGGGGTCAAGCACGTCAAGAAATTAAATAAAGTTCAGTGGTTGAAACAAGACTAGTCCAGGAGCTAAGGGACTTATGAGGAGGGGCTAAGGAAACTCAACCTGATGGAACTCGAGAGCAAGAGAGATAGCGAAAATGTAATAAAGACGAAGAAAATATGGAGAAGAATCGACAGGTGAAAAGGAGCAAAATGTGTCAGAGATGGGACACAGGAATGAGATGGCACGACTGGAAATTGAAAACTCAGAGTCATAGGATGTTAGGAAGTATTCCTTCAATCTTAGGGTTGTCAGGAAGTGGAAGTCTTGGGAGTGAAGTAGTGGAGGCAGGATACATACATAGAAGAGGTACAATAAGGATCTTGGAGCAGGGAGAGAGTGGATTTAGTAGCGACTAGCGAAGAAGCAGAGTCAGGAGCTGTGGATGGACCACTGCAACCAAATATATGAGTACACACACACACGACACCACGAAACGAGTGATTTTTTAATCATTAACCAAACTGCGGCTGGCCAAGACCGGATCCTGCGTCACCTCGTCCCGCCCTGGGGAAGCAGGATGGTTAAAGCATTGCGAACCTTATCCTGCTTTCCACGGGACGGGACAAGGTGACGCGGGATCGAGTCTCGCCCAGGCGCAGTTTCGTTATTGATGTGTGTGTGTGTGTGTGTGTGTGTGTGTGTGTGTGTGTGTGTGTGTGTGTGTGTGTGTGTGTGTGTGTGTGTGTGTGTGTGTGTGTGTGTGTGTGTGTGTGTGTGTGTGTGTGTGTGTGTGTGTGTGTGTGTGTGTGTTTGTGTGTGTGTGTGTGTGTGTGTGTGTGTGTGTGTGTGTGTGTGTGCGTGCGTACGTGCGTGAGTGCGTGCGTGCGTGCGCGCACGCTTCTAAAAGCTCGTAAAAGCATGACTGTTGTTTTCTCAAGGAATTTATGCAGTAATAATGCCATTTTCTCAAAAAAAATCTTGCTCAGTGATGATATTCTTTTGCATATGATAAAATAACTTCTGTTTCCTAGCTGATGTGCTGGTATACTTTAGCAATAAATTGAGCCGTGCCTCTGCAATTTTGCTCTCTTATCCACATTTGGATGCATATACGTAACTGTAAACAGAATGCATTGATTTTACAACATACTTAAGCAAGTTGAGAGTCTAGCCTGCCAGGAAGATGCTTAATATCACGGGTGATACTTCTTGCAGAACTGCACAAAAAATCTGGAGGTCTTTACAAGTAGAGTATTCAAGACTCATTTGCCATTTTAAATTTGATCTGCAAACAAATCTGAGATTGCATGTGCAGTACATTTGTGATAAATATTTATTTATGATTTATTTAATGCAAACCATGCTCACACTGTGAAAATACAGTGTTTGGAATCACACTTGTAGCTGGAACTGTAAAGGCCATTGTCCCTAGAATCATAGTTTAATATTCCTGCATTGTGACGAGAATCCTACTATCTCTTACTTGATTTCAATGCATTGAGACAATTACATTTACCTGTGACCTATTTAAACAAAAGTTGAAAATGACTGTATAATACAACAGAATTACTTTCTCCTTAGTTTTCCTTGCAGTGTCGTCTTGAGAAGAAGCAATAAGGTAATGGTGCTCAGTAGTAAAGTTGAGGCAGTAAAGTTGAAGCAGTAAAGTTGAGGCAGTAAAGTTGAGGCAGTAAAGTTGAGGCAGTAAAGTTGAGGCAGTAAAGTTGAGGCAGTAAAGTTGAGGCAGTAAAGTTGAAGCAGTAAAGTTGAGGCAGTAAAGTTGAGGCAGTAAAGTTGAGGCAGTAAAGTTGAGGCAGTAAAGTTGAGGCAGTAAAGTTGAAGCAGTAAAGTTGAGGCAGTAAAGTTGAGGCAGTAAAGTTGAGGCAGTAAAGTTGAGGCAGTAAAGTTGAGGCAGTAAAGTTGAGGCAGTAAAGTTGAGGCAGTAAAGTTGAAGCAGTAAAGTTGAGGCAGTAAAGTTGAGGCAGTAAAGTTGAAGCAGTAAAGTTGAGGCAGTAAAGTTGAGGCAGTAAAGTTGAAGCAGTAAAGTTGAGGCAGTAAAGTTGAGGCAGTAAAGTTGAAGCAGTAAAGTTGAAGCAGTAAAGTTGAGGCAGTAAAGTTGAAGCAGTAAAGTTGAGGCAGTAAAGTTGAAGCAGTAAAGTTGAGGCAGTAAAGTTGAGGCAGTAAAGTTGAAGCAGTAAAGTTGAGGCAGTAAAGTTGAAGCAGTAAAGTTGAGGCAGTAAAGTTGAAGCAGTAAAGTTGAGGCAGTAAAGTTGAAGCAGTAAAGTTGAGGCAGTAAAGTTGAAGCAGTAAAGTTGAGGCAGTACAACCTGGTTAAAATGGTGTATTTGTCAAGAAGGAAAAACAGAGGCACTGAGGAAGGCAGAACAAAATACCACCTTGATTCAGATGATCGAGGCTGCAAGCAACTTGCAAAGAACGTGCCACTTTTTCTTAGCCTCAATTCTTTCCCTATTCCTATCAATTCCCAAAGATTTAATGATGGTGGTGGCATAGAATAAAACTCTACGAGACAAAGCATCATGAAACATGCCGATAAAAATTCAAAGACACTATGCTGTAAAGAGAGCAAAAAAAAAAAAAAACTGATACTCATAAATTAATTATTAGAGAAAATTCTTAATGCCAACAGCAGTGAGCGGGTGAAACAGTTCTATGTTGTTATGGATCAAGTGGTTTGTTTTATTTGTGAAACAGAAGATATAAAATGAAAACTTGGATCGAAACTCCACAAATATGAAAGATATGCCCACAGAATCGAGGTCTGTCTAGCTTGTGAAGTGTTTGTGATGACCCCATTGATAAGACAATGAAGTATCATCCCGGTTGCATTCATATGATTACAGTAGTTTTCTCTTAACTAGTAACATTCATTCATGAATCAAAACTGTTTTTAGATAGACAAACTTCTGTATATCGTCTGGCAGAACTGCCAAACGTCTACCCTGGAAGACTGCTGCAGCTTGCTATTCAACACTACACACGACTCTTAAGAAGGCTTGCTATACCACATTCCTGGATTAGAGGTTTACAAGATAGAAAGTGACGTATTGTTGGCTTTCAAGGAGGATGTTGCGCCTGTTTTATCAAATGCAAGTGAGTATGTTTACGCAGTTATTATGGGAATGGCTGCGTAGATTCTAAGAAGGCAAATGTTGCAATTTAAAGCCAGCTTCCTAGGAAACTTTGATGCAGGCTATATGGAGAGTTCTCTTTCACAGCAACTTTTGCAATTTACTGCAAGCATTTCCCATTGAACAGATATCAAATCTCTGTTAGAATTTCGCGCATCTGAAGACGACACTGCTGTTTCCCAGTCACTTCAGTTCAACTGTTATAAAACATACAAAGAAAATGCAGTGTTACAATGATATTCACCTGAGCGGAAACCGACTTGCCAGTTTATATGGGGTTTTTCTGTGTATTCAAAGATCTGATAACAACAGCTAGTGAATACAGGTTATAAACATGGAATTAGCATATCATGTGACAGAGTGCTTTAGATTTCAACTCAATTAGATGAAGTAGTGGTTAATAGACATTTGTTCCTCAAAACTGCAGAAACGTAACTTTACAACATATGCAGTTGACAATATTGACTGGATATCAGACTGGAGGGAGAGAGTATGGAGGAGGTGAATGTATTCAGATATTTGGGAGTGGACATGTCAGCGGATGGGTCTATGAAAGATGAGGTGAATCATAGAACTGATCAAGGGAAAAGGGTGAGCGGTGCACTTAAGAGTCTGTGGAGACAAAGAACTTTGTCCTTGGAGGCAAAGAGGGGAATGTATGAGAATATAGTTTTACCAACGCTCTTATAAGGGTGTGAAGCATGGGTGATGAATGTTGCAGCGAGGAGAAGGCTGGAGGCAGTGGAGATGTCATGTCTGAGGGCAATGTGTGGTGTGAATATAATGCAGAGAATTCGTAGTTTGGAAGTTAGGAGGAGGTGCGGGATTACCAAAACTGTTGTCCAGAGGGCTGAGGAAGGGTTGTTGAAGTGGTTCGGACATGTAGAGAGAATGGAGCGAATGACTTCAAGAGTGTATCAGTGTGTAGTGGAAGTAAGGCGGGGTAGGGGTCGGCCTAGGAAAGGTTGGAGGGAGGGGGTAAAGGAGGTTTTGTGTGCGAGGGGCTTGGACTTCCAGCGGGCATGCGTGAGCGTGTTTGATAGGAGTGAATGGAGACAAATGGTTTTTAATACTTGACGTGCTGTTGGAGTGTGAGCAAAGTAACATTTATGAAGGGATTCAGGGAAACCGGCAAGCCGGACTTGAGTCCTGGAGTGAATGTTGGTGAAAGTTTTTCTTTTTCGGGCCACCCTGCCTTGGTGGGAATAGGCCAGTGTGTTAATAAAATTAATAATAAATAAAATATTGATCATAGTCCATCTGTCACAACTGCCTTGTTGTCTTGTCGTGAGATAAACATATCCTAATTTCAGCACCAAACTACAGCTGGCTCTCCCCAAGAAAATCTGACAGCGAACATTAAGCATACCAAAAATACCAGTCTTTCATAAATGTGAAAAAGCAGATGCCAAAGAAGATGACCTATCATACAGGTTATCTGCTTTTCACAAATGTAAAAAGCAGATAACCTGCATGATAGGTCATCCGCTTTGACAAATGTTGATGAGGTCATAAGAAAAAAACATTGTTTATGCGCAAAAAAACAAGCACTTCTGTGCCTCGCCGCCTGCAAGAACAGCTCTACTGCAGCTTACATAGAGCTCAGCTTACCAGGCAGGAAACATCTTTATCAACAGCCGATGCTATCTTCACCTGGCAGCCGGGGATGGAGACAGTATGACGAGGGAACATGGAATGTGTAATGGCCTAACCTGAACCCAGTATCTGAAGAATGTCTTAGGTAACTTTGGAAATGTGCTTGCAAACAGCCACGCAATGGAAGGTGCACCTATTGCAGACCACGGTAGATATACACGTCAATTTGTAACATATTATGTGACGTAGATATCTAGTAATACATACCTCAGTACGATTTTTCTTTTAGCATACGTTGATATCGTAAGCCTTGAATATATACACAGAAAAACATAGAATACAGTTTTCTTAGTATAATTTTAATACACATAATTGTGACGTAATATGTCAAGTGAACTGGTGTCAGTTCATGATATTTGTATAATAAAAATGTCCCAAGTTTATATTTTCTTGTTTCTCTACTGCACTATTTCTGGCTATCGTAAAACCTGCAAAGTTTTACACTGTTGTGTTCTGTTATGATAATATTAAATCAAATGGAAATGCTTCGTTGAATGGAATCCATCTTGAATTTTGCCATTCTCTTGAAGATTTTGAATGGTCAATATTTTTTTCTGGAAATATATCTCTTGGGCAATATGTGGTAAAATTCATTCTTTAATTACATTTTGATTGGCTTTTCCGATTGTCAGGTGCACTAGGCGGTTCTCTTATGCAGTGTAACCTTAATATAACGCATTCACCATCACTCTCTTTCTAGATATTTTTCCACAAGTTTCGGATATCGTGATTCATTGATAAAACACCGAATCAAAACTTTCAAACAACCCTACACCTTGTTAAGTAAAAGGACACATGTGCAACTAATGCGACATTTTACTGTGAAAACGTTTCGCTCTCCAGGAGCTTTAATAATGATTCTGGAAAGTGAAACGGTGCCACAATAAAATACCACATTAGTTGGACATGTTTTCTTTTACTTGCATATTGTTAGCATTTCTACCAACATTATTACAACCTACACCTTATTTCCCACTCTCTAAACTCAGGCCAGCCAAAATCTATAATTCTTTTGTGTATACTGAACTGTTTAAACTCCAATAACTCTCACCTGGACCTAATACGCTCATACATTTCTGTTAGATACTTAATTATACCTGCCAAAACCTCTTCCCTTCCCTCATGTCACATACGTCCCTAACAGCTCACTCCTTATTTCACTTCCTCCTCGAAATTATCTCGTCCCTAATACCTTTACTTTTCCCTTCCGAGTTCCTCAGACGTCCCCATCAACTCCTTCCATCCAGCCCTGACGCTGGAAGACATGAGAACCCAATCTTCCAGGCTTTGTTCGATATTCATTATCAGGCGTTTCGTGGGGAATCACAGGATGCGAAGACCTGGATTACAACACAGAGCAAAATAGAAATAGAAAGAGTGGTGGCATAAAGGTTTAACAGAAGAAAACAGAGGTTAGCTCCAACTTTTATGCACACGAGAGGTTCACCGGCACTACGGCGCTTCCCTTGAAGGGCGGAGAGATAGAACTGTTGTTATCTGCCGGGGTAGAGGAGAAGAAAGTCACGCAGAGAGACTATCTGATATAGAGAAAAAAATTATGCGCAATGAAGGAGGATCAAGTATTCTAAGTAGATTCTGATATATACTATACTGGAATAAGTTTAGGTACAGTGATGGAGCATCAAGGGATCTGTGGACTTACCCAGCACATGAGACGGGAGAAAGATATGGAGAAAATGACAGAAAGAAATGCTGTTCAATGGTTACTGAAGAAATAACCTAGTAACAATTTACAAAGCAGAGTAAACAATGAAATAAGACAATACAACATTATAAATAATCTAAACTCTAGTAAAATACAACAGATTAGCAACTCCCTTAAAACTCTTTCTTATGACCTGTTATATAACCCACGGTAGGAATTCATAAGAAGAAGAAGAAGAACGAAGGAACACTGCAGAAGGCCTACTGGCCCATGCGAGGCAGGTCCAAGTCTCCTACCGGCTTAAGCCAATGCACCCAACCTAGTCAGGTCAGGTCACATTGACTTAAGGGAGGAACACGGCAACCTACCTGTTAGCACAAGCTATCAGGTCTAACTCACACCCACCCACATCTACTCATGTATTTATCCAACCTATTTTTAAAGCTACACAACGTTCTGGCCTCTATAACGGTACTTGGGAGTTTGTTCCACTCATCCACAACTCTATTACCAAACCAGTACTTTCCTATATCCTTCCTGAATCTGAATTTTTCCAACTTAAAACCATTGCTGCGAGTCCTGTCTAGGCTAGATATTTTCAGCACACTATTTACATCCCCTTTATTTATTCCTGTCTTCCATTTATACACCTCAATCATATCCCCCCTAATTCTACGTCTTTCTAGAGAGTGCAGTTTCAGGGCCCTTAGTCTATCCTCATAGGGAAGGTTTCTGATACATGGGATCATCTTTGTCATCCTCCTTTGTACATTTTCCAGAGAATTTATATCCATTCTGTAATACGGTGACCAAAACTGTGCAGCATAATCTAAATGAGGCCTAACCAAGGATGTATAGAGTTGAAGAACAACCTGAGGACTCCTATTATTTATGCTTCTTGATATGAAGCCAAGGATTCTATTAGCTTTATTGCGAACACTTATGCACTGTTGTCTTGGTTTCAGATTACTGGTACATAATCTCACTGGGCTCTTCCATCAGGGTTAGTACGAAACACACGGTAGGAACCTCGGCACATAATCCCTTATCATTATTATTTCCACTTGAAGTACTAACTAGTTGTCAGTAGGGATCATGTAGCATGAAAAAAAAGGAGGGAATCTCCATTTCCTTGCATCAAGAACCCTTCACCGGAATCATGGCAACAGCCTCCTACCCAAAAAAGGGTCAAAATCCAATAGTGTTCACCCTTAACTTAAACGCTAGTATATAAGGAGACGAGGAGGAGGATGCACCCTGATACATCATATATCATATCTGGAACAACCTCCACTGTATTACCCAAATCTTCGCTAATTTCCATAAAGAAGAGATATTGAAGAAGAGGGAGCCGCTTCACCCACAACCAGGGAGAGGAGAGGGAAGCGGACGGGGAAGTGGCAGTGAAGAAATATAATGGAGGGTGGGAGGTTGTGGAGGCCAGGACAGGGGGGTTTTAAAGGAATGGAAGAAAGTGGAGATTAAATAAAAGAGTAGCGAATTAAAGACGGAGGGAAGCGAAAGGTAAGAGGTAAAGGGGAAGGAGGGAGGGAGGGGGATTAAGAACAAAGGATGCTACAACCTTAAGATACCGTGTTACAAGATGCTCTACACTGTTGTCAGATAATCCAAATAAAATTAAAAGTCTCAATATTCAAATTTTCAGTACCTGCCTCTCTCTCTCTCTCTCTCTCTCTCTCTCTCTCTCTCTCTCTCTCTCTCTCTCTCTCTCTCTCTCTCTCTCTCTCTCTCTCTCTCTCTCTCTCTCTCTCTCTCTCTCTCTCTCTCTCTCTCTCTCTCTCTCTCTCTTTCTGCACCAAGCAATCGGTAATGCGAAAAAGATTTTCCCCAGATAATTTTGACCCAAGAAGAGGAAATGGAAAGAGAGTGTTTGTGTATCCCTGTGCCAGACCCACGAGGGTGTAATATAGCCAGACCCACGAGGGTGTAATATAGACAGACCCACGAGGGTGTAATATAGCCAGACCCACGAGGGTGTAATATAGACAGACCCACGAGGGTGTAATATAGCCAGACCCACGAGGGTGTAATATAGACAGACCCACGAGGGTGTAATGTAGACAGACCCACGAGGGTGTAATATAGCCAGACCCACGAGAGTGTAATATAACCAGACCCACGAGAGTGTAATATAGCCAGACCCACGAGAGTGTAATATAGACAGACCCACGAGGGTGTAATATAGCCAGACCCACGAGAGTGTAATACTGCCAGACCGACGAGAGTGTAACATAGTCAGACCCACGAGGGTGTAATCTGGACAGACCCACGAGGGTGTAATATAGCCAGACCCACGAGGGTGTAATACAGCCAGACCCACGAGGGTATAATATAGCAAGACCCACGAGAGTGTAATATAGCCAGACCCACGAGAGTGTAATATAGCCAGACCCACGAGGGTGTAATATAGCCAGACCCACGAGAGTGTAATATAGCCAGAACCACGAGAGTGTAATATAGCCAGACCCACGAGAGTGTAATATAGCCAGACCCACGAGGGTGTAATATAGCCAGACCCACGAGAGTGTAATATAGCCAGACCAACGAGAGTGTAATATAGCCAGAAACACGAGAGTGTAATATAGCCAGACCGACGAGAGTGTAATATAGCCAGAACCACGAGGGTGTAATATAGCCAGACCCACGAGAGTGTAATATAGCCAGAACCACGAGGGTGTAATATACCCAGACCCACGAGGGTGTAATATAGCCAGAACCACGAGGGTGTAATATAGCCAGAACCACGAGGGTGTATTATAGCCAGACCCACGAGGGTGTAATATAGCCAGACGCCACAACAGCGTAATATAGCCAGACCCACGAGGGTGTAATATAGGCAGACGCCACGACGGCATAATATAGCCAGACCCACGAAGGTGTAATTCATGTATAGCCAGACCCACGACGGTGTAATATAGCCAGACCCACGACGGTGTAATAAAGCCAGACCCACGACGGTGTAATATAGCCAGACCCACAAGGGTGTAACATAGCCAGACCCATGAGGGTGTAATATAGCCAGATTCACAAGGGTGTAATATAGCCAGACGCTACGATGATGTAATATAGCCAGACCCACGAGGGTGTAATAAAGCAAGACCCACGAGGGTGTAATTCATGTATAGCTAGGCCAACGAGGGTGTAATATAGCCAGACCCACGAGGGTGTAATATAGCCAGACCCACAAGGGTGTAATATAGCCAGACCCACAAGGGTGTAATATAGCCAGACGCCACGACGGTGTAATATAGCCAAACCCACGAAAGTGTAATTCATGTATAGCCAGACCCACTAGGGTGTAATATGGCCAGACCCAACGACGGTGTAATGCAGCAAGTCCCAAGAGGGTGTAATATAGCCAGACCTACGAGGGTGTAATTCATATATAGCCAGACCCACGACGGTGTAATATAGCCACACCCACGAGGGTGTAATATAGCCACACCCACGAGGGTGTAATACATGTATAGCCAGACCTACGAGGGTGTAATATAGCCAGACCCACGAGGGTGCAATTTAGCCAGACCCATGAGGGTGTAATATAGCTAGACCCATGAGGGTGTAATATAGCCAGACGCCACGACGATGTAATATAGCCAGTCCCGCGAGGGTGTAATACAGCAAGATCCACGAGAGTGTAATATAGCCAGACCCATGAGGGTGTAATATAGCCTGACGCATGAGGGTGTAATATAACCAGACCCACGAGGGTGTAATACAGCCAGACCCACGAGAGTGTAATTCATGTATAGCTAGACCCACGAGGGTGTAATATAGCCAGACCCAAGAGGGTGTAATATAGCCAGACCCACAATCGTGTAATATAGCCAGACCCACGAATGTGTAATAAAGCCAGACCCACGAGTGTGTAATTCATGAAAAGCTAGACCCACGAGGGTGTAATATAGCCAGACCCACGAGGGTGTAATATAGCCAGACCCACGAGGGTGTAATATAGCCAGATCCACGAGGGTGTAATACAGTCAGACTCACGAGGGCGTAATATAGCCAGACTCACGAGGGCGTAATACATGTAAAGCTAGACCCAAGAGGGTGTAATATAGCCAGACCTACGAGGGTGTAATATAGCCAGACCCACGAGGGTGTAATGCAGTCAGACTCACGAGGGCGTAATATAGCCAGACTCACGAGGGCGTAATTCATGTAAAGCTAGACCCAAGAGGGTGTAATATAGCCAGACCCACGAGGGTGTAATATAGCCAGATCCACGAGGGTGTAATATAGCCAAACCCACGAGAGTGTAATATAGCTAGACGCCACGACGGTGTAATGTAGCAAGACCCACAACGGCTTAATATAGGCAGACCCACGAGGGTGTAATATAGCTAGACCCACGAGGGTGTAATACATGTACAGCCAGACCCACGAGGTTGTAATATAGCCAAACCCACGAGGGTGTAATATAGCTAGACCCACGAGGGTGTAATATAGCCAGACCCACGAGGGTGTAATACAGTCAGACTCACGAGGGCGTAATATAGCCAGACTCACGAGGGCGTAATTCATGTAATGCTAGACCCAAGAGGGTGTAATATAGCCAGACCTACGAGGGTGTAATATAGCCAGACCCACGAGGGTGTAATACAGTTAGACTCACGAGGGCGTAATATAGCCAGACTCACGAGGGCGTAATTCATGTAAAGCTAGACCCAAGAGGGTGTAATATAGCCAGATCCACGAGGGTGTAATAAAGCCAAACCCACGAGAGTGTAATATAGCTAGACGCCACGACGGTGTAATGTAGCAAGACCCACAACGGCTTAATATAGGCAGACCCACGAGGGTGTAATATAGCTAGACCCACGAGGGTGTAATACATGTACAGCCAGACCCACGAGGTTGTAATATAGCCAGACCCACGAGGGTGCAATATAGCCAGACCCACGAGAGTGTAATATAGCAAGAGCCACGAGGGTGTAATACCGCCAGACCCACGAGGGTGTAATATAGCCAGACCCACGAGGGTGTAATATAGCCAAACCCACGAGGGTGTAATATAGCTAGACCCACGAGGGTGTAATACATGTACAGCCAGACCCACGAGGTTGCAATATAGCCAGACCCACGAGGGTGCAACATAGCCAGACCCACGAGGGTGTAATATAGCAAGAGCCATGAGGGTGTAATATAGCCTGACGCACGAAGGTGTAATATAACCAGACCCACGAGGGTGTAATACAGCCAGACCCACGAGGGTGTAATATAGACAGACCCACAATGGTGTAATATAGCCAGACCCACGAGGGTGTAATATAGACAGTCCCAACAACGGTTAAATATAGCCAGACTTACTAGGGTGTAATATAGCCAGACCCCACGACGGTGTAATATAGCCAGGCCCATGACAGTGTAATATAGCCAGACCCAGGAGGGTGTAATATAGCCAGACTCACGACAGTGTAATATAGCCAGACCCACGAGAGCGTAATATAGCCAGACCCCTCGAGGGTGTAATATAGCCAGACCCACGAGAGTGTAATATAGCCACACCTCACGAGGGTGTAATATAGCCAGACCCACGAGGGTATAATATAGCCAGACTCCACGAGAGTGTAATATAGCCAGACCCACGAGGGTGTAATATAGCCAGACCCCACGAGGGTGTAACAGCCAGACCAACGAGGGTGTAACATAGCCAGACCCACGAGGGTGTAATATAGCCTGACACCCTGGAGGCCGTAATATAGCCAGACCCCACGAGGGTGTAACATAGCCAGTAACACCAGACACCCTACTTCCATGATGGCGCAGACAGAAACGTGCAGTCCCACATTTGCGAAATTAATTCGTAAATCAGCACGACGTTTTTTCCCCATGAAGTCACGTGAAACATATTTCAGCACACCTCTTCTGAATGACTTCAACATTAATGACGTAGTCATCTAACGGAGAGGCTATTTAGCCTTATGATTTAGCTTTTGTGTGGAGAAATTTGTTGGTTTGGAAAAACAGGTAACAAACACCGGGACATGAGTGAGGTGTGAGTGACGCATGGTGACCTGAGTGAGGTGTGAGTGACGCATGGTGACCTGAGTGAGGTGTGAGTGACGCATGGTGACCTGAGTGAGGTGTGAGTGACGCATGGTGACCTGAGTGAGGTGTGAGTGACGCATGGTGACCTGAGTGAGGTGTGAGTGATGCATGGTGACCTGAGTGAGGTGTGAGTGACGCATGGTGACCTGAGTGAGGTGTGAGTGACGCATGGTGACCTGAGTGAGGTGTGAGTGATGCATGGTGACCTGAGTGAGGTGTGAGTGATGCATGGTGACCTGAGTGAGGTGTGAGTGATGCATGGTGACCTGAGGGAGGTGTGAGTGATGCATGGTGACGTGAGGGAGGTGTGAGTGATGCATGGTGACTTGAGTGAGGTATGAGTGATGCATGGTGACCTGAGTGAGGTGTGAGTGACGCATGGTGACCTGAGTGAGGTGTGAGTAATGCATGGTGACCTGAGTGAGGTGTGAGTGATGCATGGTGACCTGAGTGAGGTGTGAGTGATGCATGGTGACCTGAGTGAGGTGTGAGTGATGCATGGTGACCTGAGTGAGGTGTGAGTGATGCATGGTGACGTGAGGGAGGTGTGAGTGATGCATGGTGACCTGAGTGAGGTGTGAGTGATGCATGGTGACCTGAGTGAGGTGTGAGTGACGCATGGTGACCTGAGTGAGGTGTGAGTGACGCATGGTGACCTGAGTGAGGTGTGAGTGATGCATGGTGACCTGAGTGAGGTGTGAGTGATGCATGGTGACCTGAGTGAGGTGTGAGTGATGCATGGTGACCTGAGGGAGGTGTGAGTGATGCATGGTGACGTGAGGGAGGTGTGAGTGATGCATGGTGACTTGAGTGAGGTATGAGTGATGCATGGTGACCTGAGTGAGGTGTGAGTGACGCATGGTGACCTGAGTGAGGTGTGAGTAATGCATGGTGACCTGAGTGAGGTGTGAGTGATGCATGGTGACCTGAGTGAGGTGTGAGTGATGCATGGTGACCTGAGTGAGGTGTGAGTGATGCATGGTGACCTGAGTGAGGTGTGAGTGATGCATGGTGACGTGAGGGAGGTGTGAGTGATGCATGGTGACCTGAGTGAGGTGTGAGTGATGCATGGTGACCTGAGTGAGGTGTGAGTGATGCATGGTGACCTGAGGGAGGTGTGAGTGATGCATGGTGACCTGAGGGAGGTGTGAGTGATGCATGGTGACCTGAGGGAGGTGTGAGTGATGCATGATGACCTGAGGGAGGTGTGAGTGATGCATGATGACCTGAGGGAGGTGTGAGTGACGCATGGTGACCTGAGTGAGGTGTGAGTGACGCATGGTGACCTGAGTGAGGTGTGAGTAACACATGGTGACCTGAGTGAGGTGTGAGTGACGCATGGTGACCTGAATGAGGTGTGAGTAACACATGGTGACCTGAGTGAGGTGTGAGTGACGCATGGTGACCTGAGTGAGGTGTGAGTGACACATGGTGACCCGAGTGAGGTGTGAGTGACGCATGGTGACCTGAAGAATGACTTATTGGGATGAGGACTCAATTAGTAGAAGAAACAAACTAGGAATAGTTTGGGAATTTGCTAGATAACGGGAGAAATGCTCGTCTGACTGACTTCGTATTTTCTGACCTAGTTAGTGTTCCGGAATCCAAGATTCTTCACTAGCCTCATTTTTCCAGTTTTATTAAATAAAAGGTGATTTTTGGCTACCATTCTGATCGGCTTTAGATTCTTAATGCAAACTTTAAATTTTAATGACATTATTAAATAAATTGGAAAAGTTAGATTCAGGTCAGTTACCAGAGAGTGGTTTTACAGCTAGGTTTCAAACTTTTAGTGTTGCTGGCTTTATTAAAAGAAAGCATTGATTTCACTCTGAACCGTGTAAATTTTAAATTTGCCACTGTTATTAAATAAAATGACTTCCAAGTAATAGCTGGAGAATGCCTCTTCTGATCGGCTTCAAACTCTAAGCTCTGGTATACTTTAACTGAAAGTATTTTTGAATTGAATATGGACTACATAGGACTTTCAAAGGAACCCTTTGTCAAATATTTTGTTTTGTAAGAGTGTAGACAATTTTAAATAAAAAGGCAAAGGAAAACTGATAAATATTGAAATCTCGCGGTTTTCATGACACGGGTTTTATATTCAAAAAAATTATCGAACCATTAAACAATATTTGCTTTCGACTTTCTGTCAGAGTCAAGACAGTGTTCATGTCTTCCGATAATTCACGTCGAGTTCTCAAGTTATAAATGAAAACATTGTAGGAGGAAGAAGATAATAAAAGACGTTGTGTAGGTTTGACTCTTTATTTAAGACGACGTTCTCCCCGCCAGGGAATTTGTCAATTCATGAATCGATAAAGTCCCTGGTGAGCGAAACGTCTTCATTAATAAAATGCCAAAAACCCGCATGCTGTGTCTAAGATACGTATTTTCTGTACAACCGGCAGTTGTATTACCAAGGCACCACGACCGAAGGGTCATCATACACAATAAAATCAACCTTTACCATGTCTTATGTACTGTCTAGAAAAGTTTTTTTTAACAGGGGGTATTAAGTACCCCTTGGGGGTATGAGAACCAATAATGGGGGTATGGGGCTCGATCTCTGAACAATTTAACAAACGTTTTTAGTCGGATTGGAATAAAGTATCAGCTGTTCTGTTGCTATCTATCCATATGTAAAGTAAAATCATCTATCCATATGTAAAGTAAACATCTTTTGGAATCATACTGGTACCTAACAAGACTGGTGATGATTCTTGCAGTCTGGTGAAGGGGGTGTGGGAGCGCTGGGCAATCCATTTGAAGGTCTTGTAATCGTTAAAAGGTAAAGAAACTCTGCTCTAGAAGACGAGCAGTGACAGTACAGGTCGGAGCTGATAAACACTACCCATGCATCCGCAAAGTACACAGTACACAATATAGCATTTTTTCAGACGTCTCCCTCACTCATCCTGTCGTAGAGCCTCCCAGGTATTGCAACGTGAAAGACAGTGTTGCACCACAATGAAATGCTTACTGTCCAATAACACGATGTGTCAGCTCTGTGAGGCCAGACTTGCTGACTGTCCAATATCACAGTCAAGCTAGTCGAAGTGGGGACAGCAGCCGATTGGGTCAGGCCCTAGGGGGGAGGAGATGGGGCGCTAATGACTAATAACAAGGCAGCTGTCAACCAATGAGAGTGACGGTAGCTGCTGGCCAATAGCAGGAGGGTGTCGTCCACCGCAACAGCACTACCGGCATTTATTAGTAGCGTGAAATGCATTGTTTATTTATGGGGCGATGCAGTGTTACCGCAATGAATTTTTACTGTGAGGGAGGGTGAGAAAGGGTGCGTGGTGGGGGTGGGGGTAGTGGAGGAAGAGGGGGAGTTGGGGAGACTCACGAAGCTTGGGGAGAGAGGGAAGGGGAAAGTTGGGAAGTTGGGGAGGATCACGAAGCATGGGGGAGAGTGAAAAGGGTGATATGTGCTGAATGAGTTTTTGTGTGGCCGGTGAAGACCCAAAGAGAACTTTTGTAGGGACGGTGAATAGCATTAGAAATGCAGACAGTTTGCGTGAAGGATAAATACTCAGAAAGAGAGACAGACTTGATTTATATGAACGAAAAACAGACAGGCCATTAATATGAAGAGTGAACAGACAGACAGACAGGGGCGTCCTCTTCAAGTATCCGAGGTAACAGATTTAAGCGTTGACCTGATGCTGTTACTCGCATTTCAGACTTCCAAGTTAGCGATATTAAATGGCGGTTAAGACTTAGGCAATATTGATCGTCAGGGGTGGTGGGATAAGGAGACCGGTCACAGGAGACGGAAATGGGGGGAGGAGGATAGGGGAAATAGAGGGGAAGCATAGCACAGATGGCAATAGGAAGAGATAGAGATGGGAAAGGGTAGGATAGGAAGCGGTAGGGTGGGAGAGCATAAAAAGGGAAGTGGTAGAATAGGAAGGATAAAGAGGGAAATAGGCGGGGAGTATAGTGTAATCTGCAGGAAGGCCAGACATATAATACATGTATCAATGATACCAACTGATACAAGTTGGCCTTGTAGCACAGTTGAAGGAGCCTGTCATCACACATGCCTTAGAAACAACCACCAGACCATGATAAAGAGTATCACGTTCTTCACTCGATAATCAGTAAGGTTTCTAAAAGATTCACACGCATAAAAACTCTTAAAGAAACTGACCGCACATGTTATTAGGGGAAGAATTCTCTCACGGAATAATGCTTGGCTGACTAATTGGCAGCTGTGTGTTTGTATAAATGGCGTGATGTAGAGCATCATCATACTGCACTAGTGATGTAGAGCATCATCATACTGCACTAGTGATGTAGAGCATCATCATACTGCACTAGTGATGTAGAGCATCATCATACAGCACTAGTGATGTAGAGCATCATCATACTGCACTAGTGATGTAGAGCATCATCATACTGCACTAGTGATGTAGAGCATCATCATACTGCACTAGTGATGTAGAGCATCATCATACAGCACTAGTGATGTAGAGCATCATCATACTGCACTAGTGATGTAGATCATCATCATACAGCACTAGTGATGTAGAGCATCATCATACTGCACTAGTGATGTAGAGCATCATCATACAGCACTAGTGATGTAGAGCATCATCATACTGCACTAGTGATGTAGAGCATCATCATACAGCACTAGTGATGTAGAGCATCATCATACTGCACTAGTGATGTAGAGCATCATCATACAGCACTAGTGATGTAGAGCATCATCATACTGCACTAGTGATGTAGATCATCATCATACAGCACTAGTGATGTAGAGCATCATCATACTGCACTAGTGATGTAGAGCATCATCATACAGCACTAGTGATGTAGAGCATCATCATACTGCACTAGTGATGTAGAGCATCATCATACTGCACTAGTGATGTAGATCATCATCATACAGCACTAGTGATGTAGAGCATCATCATACTGCACTAGTGATGTAGAGCATCATCATACTGCACTAGTGATGTAGAGCATCATCATACTGCACTAGTGATGTAGAGCATCATCATACTGCACTAGTGATGTAGATCATCATCATACAGCACTAGTGATGTAGAGCATCATCATACTGCACTAGTGATGTAGAGCATCATCATACAGCACTAGTGATGTAGAGCATCATCATACTGCACTAGTGATGTAGAGCATCATCATACAGCACTAGTGATGTAGAGCATCATCATACTGCACTAGTGATGTAGAGCATCATCATACAGCACTAGTGATGTAGAGCATCATCATACTGCACTAGTGATGTAGATCATCATCATACAGCACTAGTGATGTAGAGCATCATCATACTGCACTAGTGATGTAGAGCATCATCATACTGCACTAGTGATGTAGAGCATCATCATACTGCACTAGTGATGTAGAGCATCATCATACTGCACTAGTGATGTAGAGCATCATCATACAGCACTAGTGATGTAGAGCATCATCATACTGCACTAGTGATGTAGAGCATCATCATACAGCACTAGTGATGTAGAGCATCATCATACTGCACTAGTGATGTAGAGCATCATCATACTGCACTAGTGATGTAGAGCATCATCATACAGCACTAGTGATGTAGAGCATCATCATACTGCACTAGTGATGTAGAGCATCATCATACAGCACTAGTGATGTAGAGCATCATCATACTGCACTAGTGATGTAGAGCATCATCATACTGCACTAGTGATGTAGAGCTTGATCATACAGCACTAGTGATGTAGAGCATCATCATACTGCACTAGTGATGTAGAGCATCATCAAACAGCACTAGTGATGTAGAGCATCATCATACTGCACTAGTGATGTAGAGCATCATCATACTGCACTAGTGATGTAGAGCATCATCATACTGCACTAGTGATGTAGAGCATCATCATACTGCACTAGTGATGTAGAGCATCATCATACTGCACTAGTGATGTAGAGCATCATCATACAGCACTAGTGATGTAGAGCATCATCATACAGCACTAGTGATGTAGAGCATCATCATACTGCACTAGTGATGTAGAGCATCATCATACAGCACTAGTGATGTAGAGCATCATCATACAGCACTAGTGATGTAGAGCATCATCATACTGCACTAGTGATGTAGAGCATCATCATACTGCACTAGTGATGTAGAGCATCATCATACAGCACTAGTGATGTAGAGCATCATCATACTGCACTAGTGATGTAGAGCATCATCATACTGCACTAGTGATGTAGAGCATCATCATACTGCACTAGTGATGTAGAGCATCATCATACAGCACTAGTGATGTAGAGCATCATCATACTGCACTAGTGATGTAGAGCATCATCATACAGCACTAGTGATGTAGAGCATCATCATACTGCACTAGTGATGTAGAGCATCATCATACAGCACTAGTGATGTAGAGCATCATCATACTGCACTAGTGATGTAGATCATCATCATACAGCACTAGTGATGTAGAGCATCATCATACTGCACTAGTGATGTAGATCATCATCATACAGCACTAGTGATGTAGAGCATCATCATACTGCACTAGTGATGTAGAGCATCATCATACTGCACTAGTGATGTAGAGCATCATCATACTGCACTAGTGATGTAGAGCATCATCATACTGCACTAGTGATGTAGAGCATCATCATACTGCACTAGTGATGTAGAGCATCATCATACAGCACTAGTGATGTAGAGCATCATCATACAGCACTAGTGATGTAGAGCATCATCATACTGCACTAGTGATGTAGAGCATCATCATACTGCACTAGTGATGTAGAGCATCATCATACAGCACTAGTGATGTAGAGCATCATCATACAGCACTAGTGATGTAGAGCATCATCATACTGCACTAGTGATGTAGAGCATCATCATACAGCACTAGTGATGTAGAGCATCATCATACTGCACTAGTGATGTAGAGCATCATCATACTGCACTAGTGATGTAGAGCATCATCATACAGCACTAGTGATGTAGGGCATCATCATACAGCACTAGTGATGTAGAGCATCATCATACTGCACTAGTGATGTAGATCATCATCATACAGCACTAGTGATGTAGAGCATCATCATACTGCACTAGTGATGTAGAGCATCATCATACAGCACTAGTGATGTAGAGCATCATCATACAGCACTAGTGATGTAGAGCATCATCATACTGCACTAGTGATGTAGAGCATCATCATACAGCACTAGTGATGTAGAGCATCATCATACAGCACTAGTGATGTAGAGCATCATCATACTGCACTAGTGATGTAGAGCATCATCATACAGCACTAGTGATGTAGAGCATCATCATACTGCACTAGTGATGTAGAGCATCATCATACAGCACTAGTGATGTAGAGCATCATCATACTGCACTAGTGATGTAGAGCATCATCATACTGCACTAGTGATGTAGAGCATCATCATACAGCACTAGTGATGTAGGGCATCATCATACAGCACTAGTGATGTAGAGCATCATCATACTGCACTAGTGATGTAGATCATCATCATACAGCACTAGTGATGTAGAGCATCATCATACTGCACTAGTGATGTAGAGCATCATCATACAGCACTAGTGATGTAGAGCATCATCATACAGCACTAGTGATGTAGAGCATCATCATACAGCACTAGTGATGTAGAGCATCATCATACTGCACTAGTGATGTAGAGCATCATCATACTGCACTAGTGATGTAGAGCATCATCATACTGCACTAGTGATGTAGAGCATCATCATACTGCACTAGTGATGTAGGGCATCATCATACAGCACTAGTGATGTAGAGCATCATCATACTGCACTAGTGATGTAGATCATCATCATACAGCACTAGTGATGTAGAGCATCATCATACTGCACTAGTGATGTAGAGCATCATCATACTGCACTAGTGATGTAGAGCATCATCATACTGCACTAGTGATGTAGATCATCATCATACAGCACTAGTGATGTAGAGCATCATCATACTGCACTAGTGATGTAGAGCATCATCATACTGCACTAGTGATGTAGAGCATCATCATACTGCACTAGTGATGTATAGCATCATCATACTGCACTAGTGATGTAGAGCATCATCATACTGCACTAGTGATGTAGGGCATCATCATACAGCACTAGTGATGTAGAGCATCATCATACTGCACTAGTGATGTAGATCATCATCATACAGCACTAGTGATGTAGAGCATCATCATACTGCACTAGTGATGTAGAGCATCATCATACTGCACTAGTGATGTAGAGCATCATCATACTGCACTAGTGATGTAGATCATCATCATACAGCACTAGTGATGTAGAGCATCATCATACTGCACTAGTGATGTAGAGCATCATCATACTGCACTAGTGATGTAGAGCATCATCATACTGCACTAGTGATGTAGATCATCATCATACAGCACTAGTGATGTAGAGCATCATCATACAGCACTAGTGATGTAGAGCATCATCATACAGCACTAGTGATGTAGAGCATCATCATACTGCACTAGTGATGTAGAGCATCATCATACAGCACTAGTGATGTAGAGCATCATCATACTGCACTAGTGATGTAGAGCATCATCATACAGCACTAGTGATGTAGAGCATCATCATACTGCACTAGTTTAGGTTCCAGCTTAAGCAACGACGTCTTCTGTGGAGCAACTTTATCACCAGGCGAAGAAGAGCTGAAGGAGGCTAGGAGAGAGAGAGAGAGAGATAAGGCGACTGAGGAAGAAGAACAAGAAGATTCGCTGCAATCTTCAAGAAAAAGGAAACGTAAACGGAACTGGAAACTGGAGCATATAAACGGCACTAAGATCAAGAACGTTAGGATTACAAGAGCTGTGGAGACTGCTGTGCTCCACGGCCAATGCAGGACCTATAATATAACAAGAAACCAGGATGACTCTAAGGAGAGTCAAAGAAACGATACAGGTCATCTACTATATTCTGTTGACGAATATTCCTAATAAGTCTTTGTTTTTCTTAATTTCAGTCGTACGCCTTCTCTATAATATTTCTTTCTAAATCTACTACGTGTATTTTCCGTGACAGTCAAAACCTTCCTCGACTTCCCCCAATACTTTCTCACTGGGAAACCCACCTGAGTCTTGCTTCTAAATCCCCGTTTTTGAGTCAGCCACAACGAATCGCACTTCTGAATACCCTTTCCACAGACCCTCTTGTGAACCCCCTTTTGGAATACCTCTTGTTAATCTACTGAGTTCCTCCTTATGCTCACGTCGAATCTCATCCCTCGCAGGAATATTTTTCTTGATCTCGAGACAGTGTCTCTCTCCTTGGATCACCTTTGGCATTCGTAGAACCTACAATTACCTGTGCAGAGCCAGGGTAGAGAGCCAGGAACGGAATCTTTCACCCATCGAGAATTCTTTCTTGCCTGAAGTACTCTCTGCTGCCCCTTGTATAGACGCTTCATCCCAATCTCCATACCCAAATTAAAACACTGAAAGTTGTCTATCTTTCAAGAAGGCTTATATAAACTGCAAGCTGTCTCTCTCACTTTACAGAAGCCTGAATGTTGTGTATCTCACGGTGTAAATGAAATGTTTATAACATTAAAATATGTGCATCTATCAGTGCATAGAAGAGTGAATGATATTGTATGTGTGTCCCAGTATATATGTACAATTATTATACATTGTAAGATACGTATCAATGCTTTTACGAAAACAGGTGAGTTTCTCTCAATGTACGAGTGTGTGTGTGTGTGTGTATTACTGTGGCCACGAAAGAGCGGTATTGAATCAATAACAACACTGCGACTAGCCTAAGATTCGAACCAATGTCGTTTTGGCGCTTCCTCGTGGTGAGCGAAAATCACATGACACTCTAACCCACTGGACCACACAATCCTACAAGAATCAAGCACCCAGCAGAACTAGGGTGCTTGGTGAATCTTATTTGGCCGGCATGGTACAGTGAATAACGCGCTGACCTGCTAATTTTCGCATCGGCTTGCCACAAGTTCGAACCCTCCTCTTGGTAAGTCATATACACAAAGAATATATCTCCGTGTATATAATATCAGTGTGTGTTTATAATTTTTCAATACATGTAAACTGCAAGGTACGTCTCTCTCAGTGAATGTAATACTGAAATGTGTAGTTCTTTCTTTCTCTCTCTCTCTGTATAATACTGAGAATGTGTATTATCTCTTAGTTTATGACTTAAAGTATTTATTTTGTAAATGTGCAAGTTAAATACAATATTAAGAGAGAGAGAGAGAGAGAGAGAGAGAGAGAGAGAGAGAGAGCGAGAGAGAGAGAGAGAGAGAGAGAGAGAGAGAGAGAGAGAGAGAGAGAGTGAGAGAGAGTGAGAGAGAGAGAGAGAGGAGAGAGAGAGAGAGAGAGAGAGAGAGAGAGAGGAGAGAGAGAGAGAGAGAGAGAGAGAGAGAGAGAGAGAGAGAGAGAGAGAGAGAGAGAGAGAGAGAGAGAGAGAGAGAGAGAGAGAGAGAGAGAGAGAGAGAGAGAGAGAGAGAGTATTAATGACACACTTGAAGTCGAAAAGTGTTAAAACTAAGAAAAATAATGACCAAGATGTTTTCGATTGCGCTTAATTTTTTTTTTAGATATATTTATGTGCATTTTATTTTCTCACTAAGAGTTAAGCTTTCACATTTTTTCCCTTCACTTCTTTCCCTAATGCCCGAGCGTTCCGGGAACGGTGATTGGCGAGACTGAATGAAGGGGAATGAAGGAGAGGGAAAGGAAAAGAAAGGGAAGTATTGGGAAGTAAGTCGTGAGGGTACATTGTGCCGTATCATGTATTACAATTTCCTTTGGACCTCCAGTACTATTTATTTTACAGCTCCCTTTTATCTGTGCTCTCCTTCAGCCTCCCCCCCCCCACTCACCCGGCTCTCCCTTTCATTTCCTTCTCCCCGTTTTTTTCCCTTGTGATACAGGTAGTGAAGAAATGACACAATACATCGAACAAGCTTTCACTGGAACTACGTTTCACTTCATGAAGAGATTTGTCATGATTAGTCTTTTCCTGACGTGTACGTCTTTGTTTCACTCATTCTTGTGAATAATTTCCAACCTATGTGTAAAACCTGAGTTATTATTATTTGCTCCGCAGTCTTGCGAGGAAATATAAAACGGCCTAGAATATAGTTAATTAAAATTAAAATGAAACTCAACACTTTGAGTAAATAGTGTGTGCGTGTTTATGAAAAGTTCACAGGTGGATCCTGATTGTGAAGCTTCTGGAAGCTGGCTGGCCGCTGCTCCTCACATCATCAGCTTTCTTGGCAATGCGTTTAACACGAAATCTAGCGCCTCAGGCTGGGATTTGAGTGTAGAAGAACCCAAGTAATCGATCACAGGTACACAAGAAGCTTGTAGAGAGCCATTTTGGCCTCAGGAATGAAATATGCCTCGAGAAACGATCTAGACATTGTTTTCTTCCACTCAGCACGATCACAAACATGATTTTGTAGTATTTTTTTCAGATTTTTTCTTAATATCGCTTCTTCGTAAACCACAATATCTTACTTTTACCTTGTGCAAGGCGCATCGGGAACCTATCCGGCGTCCTTGCAATTGCAGTTCAGCAGCTGTACCGACTTACCTACAAACAGAGATTTTTGTACAGATAGGTTTGACTCACTTCACGAGACTGTCCTCTCCTAGTACAGTTTGGATAACCTTAAAGTAATTTATTACCTACGAATTTAAACTCCCACAATAGTGGACCACCCCATAAATACTTTACTAACAATACGTCAATACCAAGAAAACTTGATAAATTAACGTGGAAGAAGCTACATTTAGTGTCAAAACTCTTCATTATAGAGCCCCAAAGGGTCCACCATTTGCTTTCTAATGTAAATTAACATCGCAAATACGGGCATGTAGTTAGCTCACGAATACGGGCATTTAGCTCACAAAAACACAACACAAATGAATGAATGAAAACTGTGAACTTACGAAGCAATATATATTACTTTTGGGAAACTGAGACGCAATTGCTCGGAACGTAACCCGAGACTTGATGGTTAAGGGGCACGTAAGACCCCTTGTCTTCTAATAACATGTTCACTTTTCCTTAATTCATGAATTAAGGAAAGATCCGAGACTTTACCTTACGAAACAGACAACAAATGCGATAGTAATTATGGACAAGGTTGATTATAGTGGAAAAATGAATAACTTATGAGAAGACGGGGGAACTTACGTGCCTCTTAAGTTCCCTCAGGTTAGCAGTGTTGCAGTTTTATAAACGATGGAATAAATTTCGCTCAGCATAGGATTGGCTAAGGCATAGCTCCTGGGGAGCGAAACGTGTCGTAATGGAACTTTCCAACATCTGCTAGTGTGTCTAATTTATATATTTGATGGCATTATACACCTTGTATGATATACCTTGTATTTGTTATACCTTGTGTGATATACCTTGTATGATACACACTGTGTTATAAAGGAATCAAAAGTAGCAGTATGAGGAACGCAAACGCTGAAGACCCGGGTTCCATTCTCTTAGTTTCTGTGTGATCAGACGAGGAGACAAAGTCGAAAAAATGGAACTTTCCCAGGCGGCGCAGGAACACCAGACGTACGCTGGTGCTCCGCTAACAATAAACCTTCCCTGGCTTTGGAACACTGTCAGTACCCAGGAGGTGCAGGAGCACAGAGCGTACCCAGGGGGTGCAGGAGCACGGAGAGTACCCAGGTGGTGCAGGAGCACGGAGCGCACCCAGGTGGTGCAGGAACACGCTGCCTGGGAACCATCACGTCGTGCAGATCCATTAAGGATCAAGCCGCTCTTCCCAGGAACTCTTCACCAGAATCCATAAAAAGCATCAGATCTCTCTCGACGTTCATATATGATTTTTTTTTTTTTTGCGAACTATATCCTTCATCCATCCTAAAATAATTACCTTTTATGTCAGTCTACAAAGCCTGACTAGAATCAAATTTTCCGCGACAACTGTAAACAAAAAAATCACTAGATGTGCATCGTTCGCTGCGTGATTCGAGTATGGTATCCCCGTGATACATAACCCCAGCCCTTTATACCTTGATGCACGAGATAGGAATAGTGCAGAGTAAGGCATAAGTTTTTAATGTAATTATATCTTAGCACTGAACATTGGATGAGAATCATAAGATGGATGAATTCACATTTTCTCATATGTGAACTAAGAAACTAATATCCCAATTACTCCCCCAAAAACGGCAAAATTAGGACCTCCATAGCTCAGAGCTAATTTATACCCTCCGCCAAGGAGCACCAGCGTTGTACATTACCAATTAATGTGAAGAAGCATTGCCTAGATGTCTCACCGAAATCAGTATTACAAAATACACCAGCACCAAGTTTGAAGACGGTCAGATGTTGCATTATCATGTTACTGAATTCCAGGGTTTGAATCTATTAGGTTGAGGTATTCATAAATGACTAAATAACATCTTTTCGGTATTATATACCATTCTTGTACTACTACTACTACCACCACCTCTTCCTGCCTATATATAGCCGTCCTGCTCCACTTCTGGTTAGTGTGACTTTGTAAATGGTCCAAGTCGGACCGGAACGTCGTCGTAAGCTTCTTTCTTTTATGTGCGGGTTATTTGTGTAGCATAAATGACTCATTATTTAAAATTTTCGAATTTCCTAGCTAAAAGTGGTGAATCCGGACCAATACAGGTCAAACCCAACCCAATATTTACCGTAAGTAAAATTCACCCAGTTTATTTTCTTAAGTTTAAAGCCTATCAGAAGAGACATTCTTCAGATATGTCACTAAAACCAGTTATTGTTAGAAAACTAATGTCGGGAATGATCTATATGAAGCTGAGCAGGACACCTGTATATGCCAAATTATTCAAGGATTATTTTTTCTTCCCCCCCCCCTAGTTGTACCTCACTAGGGATGAAAATTTGAAGTTGTAAAGGAAAGTTTTGAAGGAAATTAGAATAAACTCGCTCAGGAATAAACTAGCATGAAAATAAATTTAATTTAAAACACCATAAAAACTAATTTTTTTTCAATACTTCTCGATTTACCTTCATGTTCCATCATGTTAAAAAAACTTTACAGTTCTATATAAAAAATAAGAAATTCCAAATTAATTTTTTTCATAGTTATTAGAAAATTGGCTCATACACCGCTAAAATTAATTACAATAACACTTCCCATTAAGACACACTTAAGTCCCCCGTCTTCTAATAACATGTTATTAGAAAACGGGGTATAGACGTGTTCTATACTTATTACATGATTTTAATTGAACTGGCATAACAAAATTTACACATCAACAGTGAAAGTTTGAAGCCTTTCAAAGGGAACGTTCTCCAGTAATTGCTCTGAATCCAACGCTTCTAAGTTTTTAAGCAATGTCGACAAGATTTCAAATTTTTATGAACACAGATTAAACTTCTAGTGTATCATTACTGAATGCACCAGCGTTAATGCGTTGAATTCGATCAGAAGAGGCATTCTTTAGCTAGTGAATGGATATCAATATCACGATTTATTAAATAAAGCTTGATAAATTAGACACATGTGCAACTCTTGGGTATCTTTTTTGAGGAAACGTTTCGCCACACAGTGGCTTCATCAGTCCATACAAAGGAGAAACGTGAAGAACAGGAGGAGAATGAGGTTATAAAATTAGACACATGTGTCTAATTTATCAACGTGTCGGTTCTCTGAACCATTCATCTAAATAAAGCTTGCTAACTGAGAACACTGCAGCCCAACTGGAACGTAAATTTTGCGTTCAGGAAAACATACATGACTTTCAAAGTTTGATGCCAACCAGAAGAGTCATTTTCTATCTCTTGCAAGGATTCCAACGATACCAAAAAAAAAAAATCAGTTATTTTGGTATGATGACAATTTTGCCTAGACACACATTAAAGTTAATGAGTACTATAGTTATCATGAGATACATCAGCTGTTAAAGAGTGAAGAACATAGAGCCAGAAGAACGCGTTAAATGATAGAAAACTTGTTCTGTACAGTAGGAAGAACACTAAGTGATATCAGAGAACAGTTGCTTGGTCGTGTAAAAACACTCAGTGTTGCCAGAGAAAATGTGCTCAGTTGTGAATGATGGTAATTGTAAGCATGTGTTTATTAATTAATGAGGAGATTGGTTGAATTCCCATGCTACTGGGTCCCACTGTGGTTGTGAATCTCCCGTTCTAACGGAGATCTGTTATTTGGTCCCATTGTTCTTGTTAAATCAGGATCACTTAAAAGCCTTATTTCTTGTGTGGCAATATCCCGGACATTTTAATCAGGGAACTGGTTGAAATTGAACCCATGGCAGGTTAGTGGTAAAACTCACAGGCCAGTGCGCTAACCACTGGGCCAGCTGGCCATAATAGATTCAAACAACTAGGTATAAGTTTATACACCATAGGACATTCTGTCAAGGAAATCCCCTTGTGCAACCGGAAAGGCAACATATCCTCTACCTGCTTGCAATACCTCAGTTACTGTTACAGGCAGTGACATCCCAATTATAAGACATCAATAGCAGATACTGTTACACTGACATCATGAGGACACTCACGAGACGTCATTAATTGCTGCATAGGCACTGACATTAACAGAATACTCGCAGTTATAATATGGTAACAGTTATGTCGACGTAGAAACGTAGTTATCACAGAGAAGTTGGTTAAATCTGTACGATGAAGACCTAAAGATTAAAATACAGAATGAAGAACACTATCTACATGGGAGCAGTGATGACAACATCAATGGACTGAATAGATTAACTAAAGCATATTGCAGTACAGAAAAAAAATAAGTAGGCAAGGAGAAATGCTTGGAAAATAATCCCGGAGCATATCAAGACGAGTTTCCTACCCCCCCCATCCCGTTCCCCCCCCCCCGGCCCCAGGTTGCTAATCAAGCCATTCCGGTTTGCCACTTCCACCATGATTAAAATAAAATAAATCGGGCAGAGTGATCATTAAAAGCCAGTTCATCACCATACTGTGTGTCAACATGAAAGTCTTCATTACCAATGGTGATGAGCTCACTTACATTTTTCCTGATGCACATCGTCTGGTTATGCAAGGCCTTAGCCAGGTCAGTTCTTATTGAAACACATAGGAAAATATGCTGGCCTTAATTAGTTCGTTGTTTGACTCAGCGTCTCTATCCATTTTTTGTGTTGGAAACATTTCTCGACGATAAAACACACAAAAACGAGAAAGACTCTACCTCCAGTCGACTCCAGGGGTCATTGTGTAGATCTGGCCTTGTCTCTGACGGCCTGAGCAATAAGGCTGTTGGTGCTATTAGCACACAGTCCAACGTAGGCATCACAGCCCAGTTCATGAGGAACCTACCAAGTTTTCTATTGAAGAGAGCCAGAGGCGTACGAACTCATGGAGGTTTTCTGCAGTGTGCTTCAGTAAATTCATTCACTTCCTGTCCACTGATGTCATCGCTGATCACATGCAGATAATGGTCTTCATTCTATACCCTAATCAGAGAATATACTAACTAATGTCTTCAGTGTACAAATCTAACCAACCTCTATGACAGCTAAACATATTTCTACGTCAGCTATGTTAACTGTTACCTTATTTTAACTTTGAGTGACCTCAACCAGTTCCTTAGAGTAACTATGATTAATTCTTCAGAGTTTTCGATGCAACTAACACTTCCACTCACATGTCCTGCAAGTTTCTCGGAGAAATCAAGACTCACGAAGAGAGAAAGTAACAGACTGGCTGGATACATCGACTGATCAGACGACAAGGGTGTCCTCACTATGACTCACGAAATCGTAATGACACGATTGCAAACAAACCACGGTACGGGTGAGGATTGAACTCGCAGCTAGTGAGCGTCGGTCTGGAGTTTTACGACTCACTAGCCGCGAGTTCAATCCTCACCCGTGCCGCGGTCTGGCTTCGCTCCACGGAACATCCCACCCACCTAAGTGGGTAGGATGTTCAACCATTCTCACCTACCTAAGTGGGTGGGTGGGAATGGTCGGTTTAAAGAAGCTCCTGCCTAATTTGGGCCGGAAGGCCTGTTGCAGTATTACTCTGATCTTATGTTCTTATGTTCTTATGTTCTTAAGAAAGAAACAACTTGTAGAACCTACTTGTGGGAAAACGAACACTGGCAAGGCCATCAATGCAAAAGTTACTTCCTATAGTAATTCCTTCCTTTCTGTAGTGACTCCTTCCTCTATTGTTCCTTCTTTTTTACAGTAGCCCTTCTAGTGATGAATGGGTTGAACTTTTTTGGTGATTATACTCTGACAGTGAATGAGAGGAGGAAGAAAATTCCTTCACTAGTTATCTTCTGAATTACCAGAACAAGTCCAGTCCTCATCAGCAGTATGTAACCAAAAACTGGAGCAAGTAGGATTTTTAGGATTTTACCCTGAGAGGCAAGTTAATCGGAGAGTGAATCATCCTTTATGTGAGAATACCACCTTAAGCTGTACAGTACAGTACAGTGTCAGCTGACCAGTTATTAGCGATACCGACTCCATTCTTGACTGTTTCAATTGACAGTTAAGAGAATGTGTTTACAGGTATCGCTACCTTCACAAATTTCCATTACCTACAGCAATGCGTATTCTTGTAAAATGCTTTCTGACTTAGCAACAACACATGTGTATACTTTTCATATACATCTGTAGCACTGTTTATATACTCGGGTAATCTGCTATATTCTAAGGCACAGTGCCGGAAATGTGTTTTATTTCTCCCCATTACATTGTTTTTACATTGTCTTGCCACTCTCTTGGAACTGCTTCACAATGCTGCCTCATGTTCTGGTAACTTAAAGGAATCCTGGCCTAGTCTCCCCTCTTCTGTTTCTACTTTTCTTATATACATCTGCTTCATCAACTGTTATCTTATTTTAATAATATACAAATTCACTATTGATTAACACACTTTATTTTCTGAATTCATCCTCTAGAATTTTTCATTTGAATTATCCCTGTAATTTGCTGCAGTATTGCTCGAGACCCATTATGTATATATTCTTGTTTTCCTATTGTAGCCATCAGCTGCCCTGGCTGGCGGAACATTCCTGACTGGCAGCTCTGGCTAGCGAAGCTGGCCTGACTTTTTTTTTTTTATGTGGCTGTCGTTGCTGTCATGTCTGGCATTGCTTTGTGCACTGGTTTGCCTCTAAGGTTGTCATGGCCTGCCAGGGCAGCTATTGCAGCCAGCCAGGTAGGGCATGATATCCTAAGAGGCAAGCCAGTGCAGAAAGCAATGCCAGACAGGACACCAACAATAGCCGGAAAGGCTCCGTAAACAAAATTACCGAGCTTCCGGTCAGGCCAGCTTCGCTAGCCAGAGCGGCTAGTCAGGATTGTTACGCCAGATTTTTTTTGACAAAAATAAGAAAAGTTGGCCTGAGCTTGCTACCACCTGCAGCTCATTAGACTGTCATCCCCACGAGCCCCTTTGGGGAGGGGCAGATGGCAGACCAGAGGCCTAGCTTCTCCCTACGAGCTCCGTGAGGGCGGTCGCTGTGGCTAGGCCTGGGGACAGTTAGTCCCAAAGATGAGGGGGTACTTGTACCTCCTCCAATGGGAGACTTAGGTCTTGAGATACTCCCCAGATAGGGAGCCAAGGCCGGGTCACCACTACTTGGAAAAGACCCGGCCCGGGAGAGTACCGGCGAATAAGAAAAAAAAAAGTTCTCTTATTCTCTGTGATGGTTAACTAAGATGGCATCTATCTCAGTTAACCATCAGAGGGAATAACAGATTTACATTTCTCATGTGCTCTACAAGAGCGAAATTGACATTTCTGTAGTTGCAGTTACAAAATCCTGTTACTGAGACTGAAGATACAGCTGAGTCGATGTTTTTACTACTTTAGTAGCCAATTTAGGAACAACTAATTCAATCTCGGCTGTTGATACCCAATAGTGGACTCTACAGACTTTTCAAGATGCCTGAAAGACTCTCGTTTCCACACACATTATGAGGTGATCCAGGATCTAGTGATCCTCCATTAGTCTTTTTGTTGATAATGATAAAGTTTTCAGCCCTCGTTACAAATGTATTTGAAATTAAGACACATGTGCAACATCTGGGTATCTTAATTGTAGACGTTTCGCCATCCAGTGGCTTTATTAATACAAATTCCAGGACATAACTTGAAGATAGTGGAACTATGTACAGAAGATGAGGTAATCAGTCCCTCAACCTAGGAGTAGGTGCGAAGAGCACGACTACGGTGCTCTTCGCACCTACTCCTAGGTTGAGGGACTGATTACCTCATCTTCTGTACATAGTTCCACTATCTTCAAGTTATGTCCTGGAATTTGTATTGATAAAGCCACTGGATGGCGAAACGTCTACAATTAAGATACCCAGATATTGCACATGTGTCTTAATTTCATCTTGTCGGTATTGTACACCATTCTTGTACAAATGTATTTGACCATCACATTTTTCATTCAGATATCCATAAAATTATCTTACCTTCTCCCACAAAGGACTCCCTGTAATGCCCTTAATGCTCTGCAGTTCATAATAATGTACGTTTTAAAAGGGACTATTTTTACACAATTTTCCTGATGCTGCACATCATTAAGCCCAATTTTACTTTCTCTGTAAGGAAGGTTGACTAAATTAGTTCTTAACAACTTAGTGGCAAAACTAGGAAACATGAAACACCTTCACGAGCGAACTTGTGAATCATATAGCAGTAAGTATGTAACCAAACACCATGAGAGGGTAGTATGTAACCAAACACCAAGGGAGATAGTATGTAACCAAATGCCGGAGGAGGTAACATGTAACCAAACACATATCAGTGGTGTACAATACCGACAAGTTGACGAATTAGACACAGGAGCAACATGGAAATATAAGCATATATGCAGTATAATGTAATCCTTTATTGACAACGTTTCGCCCACACAATGGGCTTTTTCAAGTCACAAACAGATCTACCTGGGTGGAAGGTACGCGAGTATTTATAGCCAGGTTCAGAATGCAGTGGTCAGGTGGAGAATGCTGCATCTGGAATCATCGCCTATCTCTATATCCAACAACTTCAACCAGAACAATGGCTTCTATAACATAGCTGAACCACTTGCCAAGAAACTTCTTCATCGCTATCCCACATAAGAACATAGGAATGGAGGAAAACTGCAGAAGGTCTGCTCACAAACTTATCCAGTCTCCCTTCCAAGCTACCCAAGATTTTAGACTCTATAACCCCACTCGGTACATCATCAGATGCAGCATTCTCCACCTGACCACAACATTCTGAACCTGGCTATAAATACTCGCGTACCTTCCACCTAGGTAGATCTGTTTGTGACTTGAAAAAGCCCATTGTGTGGGCGAAACGTTGTCAATAAAGGATTACATTATACTGCCTATGTGTTTATATTTCCATTGTGTCGGTATTTTATACCATTTATTTCCACAGGAGCAACATCTTGGTATCTTCACCTTACAGACGTTTTGTCATCCAGTAACTTTATCAATGCGATATTGGAACATAAACCGAAGAATGCAGAAGAGTAGGTAACTAGGCCCTCAACCTAGCAGGTGTTTTGCACCGTATTAATTAGATTCTTCAAGACTACTACGCTCAACATCTGCTCCTAGACTGAGGGACTGATTAACTTCTCCTTTATAGTCATGCGGTTATGTCCTTGTATTGATAAAGCCACTGGTTGGCGAAACATCTACAAAATAAATATACAAAGATGTTGCATATATGTCTAATTCATCACAGGAAGAAGTACAGTGATCATCTTTTGATCCATGGTAAGAATCTTAACAGACACTCCAGTTACTGAGTGCTCGAAGTATCTTAAGAACTAATATTCTTAATTCTGCAGACAAACATGATGGTTAATGTGAAGAGAGGGAGGGAGGGGGGGGAGTGATGAAGACTGTGGCCCAGTCTAGAGTGAGGGAGTGTGCTGTGTCCTCAGTCACGTTCTTGTGTGGAGGGTCGTCCTCCCTCCAACCTCTGACCCTCCATCACACGCCCTCCTTCCATCCTCTGACCCTCTGACCCTCCATCCTCTGTCCCTCCATCACATGCCCTCCCTAAATCCTCTGACTTATAAATACACACACACACACACACACACACACACACACACACACACACACACACACACACACACACACACACACACACACACACACACACACACACAACCAGCAAGACTGGACCTCATATTCACATTGAGTAGATCAGACATTGTGGACATCACATATGAAAGGTCCCCCAGAGCTTCTGATCACATGGTCCTGAGCTTCAAATACACTGTAGAGTTAAACGTATAGGATGGGAGAAACCAAACTACGAAAGAAGGGACTACACAGACATAAGGAATTTTCTGCATAGGTACAGTGTTAAAGAGAACTGATGGGAAGAATGCAGCAATACGAGAATAACATAGCATCAACAGCCAGATCTGACTCAAAACTATTATATAGACACAAGATGAGGAAATCAGAAGTTAAGGACCAGGTAATCCGGCTGAGGAAGGAAGGGAGATCACACGAAACAACAAAGTATGTGAAGCTCTCAACACGAGATTTAAGGAAGTATTTTCAGTGGAGACAGAAAGGGCTCCAGCAAACCGGAATGGGGGAAGGGGAGGGAGGTACACTAATAAGTGCTGGGCATACTATACAAACGAGGAGGAGGTAAAGAGGCTGCTAAGTGAGCTAGATACCTCGAAGGCAGTGAGACAAGACAACATCTCTCTGTGGGTCCTGAGAGAAAAAGCAGAGGCACTGTGTGTACCACTATCAACAATCTTCAAAACATCTATCGAAACAAGACAACCACCTGAGATGTGAAAGACAGGAAATATAGTGCGAGGCCTTTCGAAAGGAGATAGGCAGGTATCGTTACACTACAGACCGGTGGCATTGACATGTACATTATGTCATGGAGAAGCTTATCAGGAAAAGACTGGTGGAGCACCTAGAAACAATGAACTTACACACGATAACGAGCACGGTTTCAGGGGGGAGGGGGGGAATCATGATGTGTCATAAAGCTACTTGAGTTTACGACAAGGCGACAGAAGTAAGGCAGGAGAAAGAGGGCTGGGTAGAATGCATATTCTTGAACTGTAAAATGGCTTTCTACACAGTTCCGCACAAGAGAATAGTTCAGAAGCTAGAGGAGGAGCAGGCAGGAATAACAGGAAAAGCACTACACTGGATCAGAGAATACCTGACAGGAAGGAAGCAACGAGTGATGGTACTTGACGAAGAGTCAGAGTGGGCGCCTGTGGCGAGTGGGGTTCCACAAGAATCAGTCCAAGTGCCGGTGCTGTTTCTGGTATACGTGAATGACATGACGGCACGGACAGATTCAGAGGTGTCCCTGTTTGAAGACGATGTGAAGGTAATGCGGGGAATTCAAGTAGATGAGGATCAGGTAGTACAACAAAGGAATCTGAACAGGCTACAAGCCTGGTCCAACAAATGGTTTCCGTTGTTTAACCCCGCCATGTGCAAAATCATGAAGATTGTGGAAGGGCTAAGAATATCGCAGACAGAGTACAGTCTAGGGGGCCAAAGACTGCAAACCTCACAAAAGGAAAATAATTTTGGGGTGAGTATAATACCGAGCACATCTCCTGAGGCGCACATAATTGGAATTCAAAAATCATGTGAGTCACAGAGATGTTAGGAAGTATTTCTTCAGACATAAAGTTGTCAGGAAGTGGAACAATCTGGAGAGTGATGTAGGGGAGGCAGGATCTATACATAGTTTCAAGAAGAGATACAATAAAGCTCATGGAGCAGAGCAGCAAAGAGGCGAGGCCAAGAGCTGTGAATTGATTCCTGCATCCACAAATAGGTGAGTACACACACACACACACACACACACACACACATTGCATCAGCCTAAAAGACTTCTTCCTCGGCTCCTAACACTGGGCCCCCCTCACTGTGGGCACTCCTCCTCAATGAGGCCTTCACATATTGCCAGTGCACATACGGGGCCCTTAATCCTCCTCAATGAGGCTTTCACATATTGCCGATGCACATACGGGGCCCTTAATACGGCTCTTCACGTATTGGCAACAAACACACGGAACCTCACACTAAAGCCTCCACGTCTTGGTAATACACACACGGGGGCCCCACACTAGGGGCCTCTACGTATTGACAGCGCACACACACACACTGGGACCCTCACGTAATTATCTGTTACAAATCCCCTTTTCTTCCTTAACTAATCCAAAGGGGATGGTACGAAATAACTCCTTTGTAATGTACTTAAGTGCTATTATCACACTCGTTGCTCATTTCCCAAGATATCTCTATGAACGTTATTAATCTATTTATATAAATGTATATTTTTTATTTTTTATAAACATATCAGCCGTCTCCCACCAAGGCAGGGTGGCCCAAAAAAGAAAAACCTTCATCATCATTCACCCCATCACTGTCTTGCCAGAGGGGTGCTTACACTACAGTTATAAAACGGCAACATTAACACCCCTCCTTCAGAGTGCAGACACTGCTTCCTATCTCCAGGACTCGAGTCCGGCCTGCCGGTTTCCCTGAATCCCTTCATAAATGTTACTTTGCTCACACTCCAACAGCACGTCAAGTATTAAAAGCCATTTGTCTCCATTCACTATCAAATACGTTCACGCAAGCTTGCTGGAAGTCCAAGCCCCTCGCACACAAAATCTCCTTAAGCCCCTCCCTCCAACCATTCCTAGGTCTACCCTTACCCAGCCTTCCCTCCACTACAGATTTATACACTCTCGAAGTCATTATGTTTTGTTCCATTCTCTCTACATGTCCGAAACACCTCATCAGCCCCTTCTCAGCCCTCTGGATAATAGTATTGGTAATTCTGCACCTCCTCCTAATTTCCAAACTATGAATTCTCTGCATTATATTCACACCACACATTGCCCTCAGACATGACATCTCCACTGCCTCTAGCCTTCTCTAGTTGCAACATTCGTCACCCATGCTCCACACCCATATCAGAGTGTTAGTATAACTATAGACTACTCTCATAGATTCCCTTCTTTGCTTCCACAGACTCCTAAGTGCACCACTCACCCTTTTTCCCTCATCAATTCTATGATTCACCGAATCCTTCATAGATCCATCTGCAGACACGTCCACTCCTAAATATCTGAATACATTCACCTCCTCCATACTGTCTCTCCCTCCAATCTGATATCCAGTCTTTCGTCACATAATATTTTTGTTATCCTCATCACTTTTCTTTTTCCTGTATTCACTTTTAATTTTCTTCTTTTACATACCTTACCAAATTCATCCACCAACCTCTGCAACTTCTCTTCAGAAACTCCCTAAAGCACAGTGTCATCAGTAAAGAGCAATTGTGACAACTACCACTTTGTGTTAGATTCTTCATCTTTTAACTCCACACCTCTTGCCAAGACTCTCGCATTCACTTCTCTTACAACCCCATCTATATATATATTGGAAAACCAAGGTGACATCATGCATCCTTGTCTAAGGCCTACTTTTACTGGGAAATAATCTCCCTCTCTCCTACATACTCTAACCTGAGCCTCACTGTCCTCGTAAAAGCTCTTCACTGCTTACAGTAACCTACCTCCTGTACCATACACCTGCAACATCTGCCACATTGTACCCTTATTCACCCTGTTATACGCCTTTTCCTAATCCATAAATGCTACAAAAGCCTTTTTAATCTTATCTAAATACTGTTCACCTATATATTTCACTGTAAACACTTGGTCTACACACGCCCTACCTTACCTAAAGCCTCCTTGTTCATCTTCTATCCTACTCTCCGTCATAATTCTTTCAATAATAATTCTACCATACACTTTACCAGGTATACTCAGCAGACTTATTCCCCTATAATTTTTGCACTCTCTTTTGTCTCCTTTGCCTTTATACAAAGGAACTATGCACGCTCTCTGCCAGATACCTTACCCTCTTCCACACATTTGTTAAATAATAGCACCAACTACTCCAAATCTATATCCCTACCTGCTTTTTAACATATTATATATATATATATACATATATATATATATATATATATATATATATATATATATATTATTGTAACCACACTGCAACTAGCCGAGGATTCGAACCGATGTCGTTTTGGCTCGCCTCACGGTGAATAACAATATACGACGCTCTAACCCACAGGACCATACAAGGATTGTATGGACCTGTGAGTTATAGCGTCGTGTATTTTCGCTCACCATGAGGCGGGCTAAAACAACACGGGTTCGTTCCCCCGGCTAGTCGCAGTTTGTTCACCGTGTGTATAGTGTATATAGTCTATAGTGTATAGCGCATAGTATGTGCATGGTATGCGCATAGCATGTGAAGTGTATAGCGGTGTGTCGTTGATAGTGGGGGCTGTGCACAGAGCATAGTGGTGTATAGTAACATGTGCACTGAGCATCGTGGTGTATAGTGACTTGTCCTGGGAGGGAGTGAGTGCCCTACTCCGCCTTAGCACACATCCTCCACTCCTCCCTTTCTTCCACCGCCCTCCACAAGGACTGGACACCCCTCTCCTCCCCCCCCACCACCATGAACCACATGCGGAATGTGCCATGCGCCATTTTCCCTTCAGCTTGGGCTTATCACACAGTTTGAGGTATGGCAGACGATGAAGCCAGCCAGCCACAAAGCCAGGGAAACAATGCACCCAACAATGAAAGAAGAGGCACATGTCAGGTGTGTGGAGAGTTTCGAGCACGCAACAGGGACGGCCATATTCGTGCACACAATGGGTGTGCGGGATCTCATATGCCCCCAGCAGAGAGCAGCCCACAGCCTCCACAGGCAGATGACAATTCCAATGGCAACCTCGTCACTTGCGATAACCTTCTGTTGGCATTCAAATCCACTGCTAGCAGTACACTATCCCACATCCCTAAAGCGGCTCGCCTATATGCAGCAGAGAAATTCACAGACCTTCTTAAGCGGGTGAATGGAGGTTCCACCAACTTAGAAGCCCGAGGCACCATCCAAGCATGGCGCAACCTTCTCTTGTTCGGCAATGTCTGTCTTGCAGTTCCTGAAAGACGAGGCAAACTGCTAACCACGTCAGCTATCAAGGCAGTGCGCAACTACCCAAGAACGGATAACTGTGTCCCTCTGCCCTATCATCGCAGGAATCAAAGAGGCAGACCCAAGAAAAGTCCTACTGAAAACGAGAAAATCTGCGCACAGGTTAGCAAAAAAATTGAAGTAGGTAACACAGTGGGAGCAATAAGAATAATTACAAGTGACGACACTGTAGCCCCCAAGGATGAGACCACAGCCCAAGCACTAAGAGACAAGCATCCAACCAGGGACACCATAGCCATCAACGACAACCCTGAGGAAGACCCCATCACTGAACAATTAATTTTGCCAGAATCGGAAGTCTATAAGGCGATCGTGTCATTTCCAGCAGGATCTGCAGGAGGTTACACTGGAATTCGACCTCAGCACCTCAAAGAGATGGTAAATCCAGTACTCGGTGAATCTGCATCAATTTTTCTCACCGAGTTAACAACTTTCGTCAACAATTGCCTGGCTGGGCGAATCCCAGAAGAAATTAAACCTTTCTTTTTTGGAGCCTCACTATGTGCTTTGAAGAAGAGGGATGGGGGAATCAGACCCATTGCAGTTGGAAACACTCTTCGCCGTCTCGTTGCCAAAGCAGCAGTGAGAAACATTCGCCTAGAAGCTGCCACTTTACTCCAGCCACACCAACTGGGCTTTGGGGTCTCTCAAGGCAGTGAAGCTGCAGCTCATGCAGCAAGGGCCTACATCAGGGACCTACCAGAAGACAAGGCCATAGTCAAACTTGATTTTAGAAATGACTTTAATATGGTGAAGAGAGATGCTGTTTTGTCAGCTGTTCGGGTTCGGTTCCCCAGTCTCTTTCCCTTCATTTCAGCCGGCTACAGCAAACCCTCAATTCTTTTGTTTGGAGAACATGAAATTCAATCATCAGAGGGTGTGCAGCAGGGTGACCCACTCGCTCCACTTCTCTTCTGCTTGGCAGTAAGAGAACTAACTTCCAGCCTACGCAGTGAGCTCAATATCTGGTACCTGGATGACGGCACTCTGGCAGGTACTGAAGAGTCCCTCGTGGGGGACCTACAACTGGTGAAAACACAGGGAGAAGACTTGGGACTCATCCTCAATCCCTCCAAGTGTGAAATCATCACAGCGAACCAGGAAATAATCAATGCTGTGCAAAGAATCCTCCCGGAAGTCTCAACTACAACTCCGTCCAACAGTACCCTCTTGGGGGCACCGCTGGGTTACCAGGCCATTGATACTGTCCTCAGGGACAAACTGAATGACCTGATGAGAATGGAGGAGAGAATAAGCGATCTTGATGCCCATGATGCTCTGTATCTCCTCACAAGGAGTCTTACTATGCCAAGACTCACTTACTTCTTGAGGTGTGCACCCTCTTTTGACAACCCAACACTCGATGAATGTGACTCACACCTGAGATCAACTTTTAAGAAGGCACTGAACCTGTCACTAGAGGATGAGCAATGGGATCAGGCAACCCTCCCAGTGCGACTGGGAGGTATAGGAGTGCGTAAAGTAACGCATGTTGCTTTATCTGCTTTTCTGTCTTCGTGTTTGGCTTCCAGTGCATTAGTCAAGAAAATAGTGCCCGAACGCTTGAGAGACTTGGTAGGAGCTCAAGACCCTAGGTTTACTGAAGCAGCGATTCGGTGGGACACCCTTACAAACTCCTCCAGTAGACCAGCTCCTCCCAAACAGCACAAACAGTCCCACTGGGACAAACCGATCATGGAAAAAATCGCCAACACAATGCTCTCCAATGCTTCAGGAAAGAACAAAGCTCGTCTCCTGGCAGTGAAGGCACCACACACAGGAGATTTCCTGTTAGCTGTTCCCAATTCCTCCCTGGGCACCCGTCTCGACCCACAGGCCATTCGGATTGGCGTTGCTCTTCGCCTAGGCGCCCCCATCCTCACCGAACATAGGTGTATTTGCGGCAGGGCGACAGCTGATCAATTCGGACTTCATGGTCTCGTGTGCCAAACAGCAGAAGGGAAGTATGCCAGACATGAGGAGATCAATGACATAATAAAGAGAAGCCTCGCCACACCCCGTTGCCCAGCTCAACGGTAACCCCAAGTACAGAGGTCTGATGGAAGTCAAAAGCGTCCTGATGGAGCCACTATGCTACCCTGGAAGGATGGAAAGCAGATTGCCTGGGACTACACCTGTGCTGCCACATTGGCAGACACCTACTTGCCATACTCTGTAGTGGAAGAGGGTGGAGCTGCCAGCCACAGGGAGACCCAGAAGATCCGAAAATATGAAGACCTTCCCCCTTGCTATAACTTCATTCCAATAGGGTCGGAGACCCTTGGAGCATGGGGCAAGTGTGCTCTAAAGTTCCTCAAAGAGCTGGGTGAAAAGCTCATCATGGAAACCAAGGACCACAGGGCGACCAGCTTCCTCTTTCAGAGACTCAGTGTTGCGATCCAGAGAGGAAATGCCTGCAGCATTATGGGCACGCGGCCCACCGCAGGGGAGCTGGACGAAGTATTCGAGATGTAGCTCTGAGTTACCTATGTTGTTTTACTTTCTGATGTATTTTTGTGAATGTTTGGCCAATGTATTTTGTCTTTAAATAAAACATACCTGAAATATAGGGGGTGGTAGGAGAAAATTCTCAAACAGCTTCAGGGAGAACCTTGAGTTTTCCCTGAAGCAAGTTAATTCTTTTCTCTGAGGATGAGGGTCCCTATAACAGTTCTAGAGGTGGTACCTCTCTCTATATATATATATATATATATATATATATATATATATATATATATATATATATATATATATATATATATATATATATATATATATATATATATATATATATATATATATATATATATATATATATATATATATATATATATATATATATATATATATATATATATATTTATATATATATATATATATATATATATGCAATAAGATCACAGTAAACAGGTGATTTCAAAATATGCAAAACAACCACTCTGAAAGAATAGAAAAATTCCAAGCGCTTTCGTGACTACTCACATTATCAAGGAACTATGAAAGTGAAGCATCCAAGGAAGCTATATAAGGGGGTCCGGCCAGCACCTCACTATCAGATCCCACAACGGTTAAACACGTGACGCGCGACGAGCCAACTTGGATAGGTCCTTTGCAAAACTCACCCCCAAGCTATTTATTTGTCCAGTGTATTATTAAATTCTTCCCAAATTCTATTAATTATAAATGGATCTAATTTATATAAATAGTTTTGACAATAATATGAATATTTCCTTTGGTTTATATAAATTAGATCCATTTATAATTAATAGAATTTGGGAAGAATTTAATAATACACTGGACAAATAAATAGCTTGGGGGTGAGTTTTGAAAAGGACCTATCCAAGTTGGCTCGTCGCGCGTCACGTGTTTAACCGTTGTGGGATCTGATAGTGAGGTGCTGGCCGGACCCCCTTATATAGCTTCCTTGGATGCTTCACTTTCATAGTTCCTTGATAATGTGAGTAGTCACGAAAGCGCTTGGAATTTTTCTATTCTTTCAGAGTGGTTGTTTTGCATATATATATATATATATATATATATATATATATATATATATATATATATATATATATATATATATATATATATATATATATATATATATATATATATATATATGTATATATGTATATATATATATATGTATGTATATGTCGTGCCGAATAGGCAGAACTTGCGATCTTGGCTTAAATAGCAACGTTCATCTTGCCATATAGGACAAGTGAAAATTTGTGTATGCAATAATTTCACCAAAATCATTCTGAACCTAACGAAAAAAATACATTTCACTGTGTTTGTTTAGTATTAAATTATTGTAAACAAATCTAAAATATATTTAGTTGGGTTAGGCTTAAAAAAAAATTCTTGTTACAATAAGGTTAGGTAAGTTTTCTAAGATTCTTTTGGAGTAAAATTAAATTTTTTTACATTAACATTAATGAAAAAAATATATCTTTAAACGTATAAGAGAAAATTTTAGAAAGGACTTAATATTAAATAAGTTCTTGCTAATTGACCAGTTTTACATATTCGGCACGACATATGTATATATATATATATATATATATATATATATATATATATATATATATATATATATATATATATATATATATATATATATATATATATATATATATATATTATATGTATATATATATATATATATATATATATATATATATATATATATATATATATATATATATATATATATATATATATATATATATGTCGTGCCGAATAGGCAGAACTTGCGATCTTGGCTTAAATAGCAACGCTCATCTTGCCATATAGGACAAGTGAAAATTTGTGTATGCAATAATTTAGTCAAAATCATTCTTAACCTAATGAAAAAAAATATATTTCACTGTGTTTGTTTAGTATTAAATTATTGTAAACAAATCTAAAATATATTTAGTTGGGTTAGGCTAAAATAAATTGTTCTTGTTATAATAAGGTTAGGTAAGTTTTCTAAGATTCTTTTGGTGCAAAATTAAATTTTTTTGCATTAACATTAATGATAAAAATATATTACCTGGAGTTTACCTGGAGAGAGTTCCGGGGGTCAACGCCCCCGCGGCCCGGTCTGAGACCAGGCCTCCTGGTGGATCAGAGCCTGATCAACCAGGCTGTTGCTGCTGGCTGCACGCAAACCAACGTACGAGCCACAGCCCGGCTGATCCGGAACTGACTTTAGGTGCTTGTCCAGTGCCAGCTTGAAGACTGCCAGGGGTCTGTTGGTAATCCCCCTTATGTGTGCTGGGAGGCAGTTGAACAGTCTCGGGCCCCTGACACTTATTGTATGGTCTCTTAACGTGCTAGTGACACCCCTGCTTTTCATTGGGGGGATGGTGCATCGTCTGCCAAGTCTTTTGCTTTCGTAGTGAGTGATTTTCGTGTGCAAGTTCGGTACTAGTCCCTCTAGGATTTTCCAGGTGTATATAATCATGTATCTTTCCCTCCTGCGTTCCAGGGAATACAGGTTTAGAAACCTCAAGCGCTCCCAGTAATTGAGGTGTTTTATCTCCGTTATGCGCGCCGTGAAAGTTCTCTGTACATTTTCTAGGTCGGCAATTTCACCTGCCTTGAAAGGTGCTGTTAGTGTGCAGCAATATTCCAGCCTAGATAGAACAAGTGACCTGAAGAGTGTCATCATGGGCTTGGCCTCCCTAGTTTTGAAGGTTCTCATTATCCATCCTGTCATTTTTCTAGCAGATCCGATTGATACAATGTTATGGTCCTTGAAGGTGAGATCCTCCGACATAATCACTCCCAGGTCTTTGACGTTGGTGTTTCGCTCTATTTTGTGGCCAGAATTTGTTTTGTACTCTGATGAAGATTTAATTTCCTCATGTTTACCATATCTGAGTAATTGAAATTTCTCATCGTTGAACTTCATATTGTTTTCTGCAGCCCACTGAAAGATTTGGTTGATGTCTGCCTGGAGCTTTGCAGTGTCTGCAATGGAAGACACTGTCATACAGATTCGGGTGTCATCTGCAAAGGAAGACACGGTGCTGTGGCTGACATCCTTGTCTATGTCGGATATAAGGATGAGGAACAAGATGGGAGCGAGTACTGTGCCTTGTGGAACAGAGCTTTTCACCGTAGCTGCCTCGGACTTTACTCTGTTGACGACTACTCTCTGTGTTCTGTTAGTGAGGAAATTATAGATCCATCGACCGACTTTTCCTGTTATTCCTTTAGCACGCATTTTGTGCGCTATTACGCCATGGTCACACTTGTCGAAGGCTTTTGCAAAGTCTGTATATATTACATCTGCATTCTTTTTGTCTTCTAGTGCATTTAGGACCTTGTCGTAGTGGTCCAATAGTTGAGACAGACAGGAGCGACCTGTTCTAAACCCATGTTGCCCTGGGTTGTGTAACTGATGGGTTTCTAGATGCGTGGTGATCTTGCTTCTTAGGACCCTTTCAAAGATTTTTATGATATGGGATGTTAGTGCTATTGGTCTGTAGTTCTTTGCTGTTGCTTTACTGCCCCCTTTGTGGAGTGGGGCTATGTCTGTTGTTTTTAGTAACTGTGGGACGACCCCCGTGTCCATGCTCCCTCTCCATAGGATGGAAAAGGCTCGTGATAGGGGCTTCTTGCAGTTCTTGATGAACACAGAGTTCCATGAGTCTGGCCCTGGGGCAGCGTGCATGGGCATGTCATTTATCGCCTGTTCGAAGTCATTTGGCGTCAGGATAACATCGGATAGGCTTGTGTTAATCAAATTTTGTGGCTCTCTCATAAAAAATTAATTTTGATCTTCGACTCTCAGTCTGGTTAGCGGCTTGCTAAAAACTGAGTCATATTGGGACTTGAGTAGCTCACTCATTTCCTTGCTGTCATCTGTGTAGGACCCATCTTGTTTAAGTAGGGGCCCAATACTGGACGTTGTTCTCGATTTTGATTTGGCATAGGAGAAGAAATACTTTGGGTTTCTTTCGATTTCATTTATGGCTTTTAGTTCTTCCCGCGATTCCTGACTCCTAAAGGATTCTTTTAGCTTAAGTTCGATGCTTGCTATTTCTCTGACCAGTGTCTCCCTACGCATTTCAGATATATTGACCTCTTTTAGCCGCTCTGTTATTCTTTTCCGTCGCCTGTAAAGGGAGCGCCTGTCTCTTTCTGTTTTACATCTACTCCTCCTTTTTCTTAGAGGAATAAGCCTTGTGCATACATCGAGTGCCACCGAGTTAATCTGTTCTAGGCATAAGTTGGGGTCTGTGTTGCTTAGTATATCTTCCCAGCTTATATCGGTTAGGACTTGGTTTACTTGGTCCCACTTTATGTTTTTGTTATTGAAGTTGAATTTGGTGAATGCTCCCTCGTGACTAATCTCATTATGGCGGTCTGGGGCTCCGCGCATACATGACTGAACCTCAATTATGTTGTGATCTGAGTATATTGTTTTTGATATGGTGATATTTCTTATCAGATCATCATTGTTAGTGAAGATGAGGTCTAGTGTATTCTCCAGTCTAGTAGGCTCTATTATTTGCTGGTTTAAATTGAATTTTGTGCAGAGATTTAAAAGCTCGCGTGAGTGTGAGTTTTCATCAGAGCTGCCTCCTGGTGTTATTACTGCAACAATATTATTTGCTATATTCCTCCATTTTAGGTGCCTTAAGTTGAAATCCCCCAGGAGCAAGATGTTGGGTGCAGGAGCTGGAAGGTTTTCCAGACAGTGGTCAATTTTTAACAGCTGTTCCTGGAATTGCTGGGATGTTGCATCCGGAGGCTTGTAGACTATCACAATGACTAGGTTTTGGTTCTCGACCTTTACTGCTAAAACTTCCACTACATCATTTGAGGCATTTAGCAGTTCTGTGCAAACAAGTGACTCTGCAATGTACAGGCCAACCCCCCCCCCCCTTTTGCCTGTTCACTCTGTCACATCTGTATAGGTTGTAACCTGGGATCCATATTTCGTTGTCCAAGTGATCCTTTATGTGGGTCTCAGTGAAAGCCGCGAACATTGCCTTTGCCTCTGCAAGCAGTCCACGGATGAAAGGTATTTTGTTGTTTGTTGCTGGCTTTTGACCCTGTATATTTGCAAAGAAGAATGTTATCGGACTGGTGGTATTGTTGGTACTGGGGGGGGGGGATTTTTTTTCCGGCATTAGTATCTGTATCTGTTGGTTTGGAGTGGAGGCCATCGACTGTGGTTCCACTCCAGGAATGACTGGATTTGGTGTACGATTTCTGCCATTTCCTGCCAGTTTTTTTTCCTTCCTGGCACTAAAAAACCTCTCCCTCTTGAGTGGCTGTGGCTACCCAGGTTTTCCCATGGCCTGCATGTTTTGTATCTTTTTGTCCCCTTTAGATGGTATGCCTGGCAATTTAAGTTGTAGCACAGTCTTTCCTGTACTGAAGAGGGACACAGTTCAGGGTGAAAAAGCTTACAGGAAGGGAGTTTGCATTTTCCTGTTGTCATATGGGCATGGCATTTCCTAGGGTGGTCATAGTTGCACGTCCCATCTGTTTTTCCAGATTTCCCATGCCAGCAGATACCGAGTGCATAGTATGTGCACAGGCTTGGTTTCCGTTTGCCTTGGGTTTCTGTGACTGTATTCCCTGTTGGTGCATGTTTCCCTGTCTTACTTCTATCCTCCCTAGCACCAACAATGGAGCTCCCACCAGTTGTTTTTGGTAATATATCCTCACTATTGCTAGTGGAGTCCTCTTGTTTGCTATTTCCTGCGGTATTTCTAGTTTGCAATATTGGTTTTATCTTATCTTTGACTACACTTGTTTCCCTACTATGGCTCCTGTCCCCTATGAGGTCATTTATATGTATTCCTTCCTGCGTATAATTCCCGACTCCCTGGACAAAATCTCCAGCTTCACCATTACTGTCTCCCAGGACAGCATCTCCAGCTTCCCCATTACTGTCTCCCAGGACAGCATCTCCAGCTTCACCATTACTGTCTCCCAGGACAGCACCTCTAGCTTCACCATTACTGTCTCCCAGGACAGCACCTCCAGCTTCCCCATTACTGTCTCCCAGGACAGCACTATCAGCCCCCCATTTACTGACTACCAGGACATCATCTCCAGCCTTACAGTTTCTGACTACATGGCCAGTATCAAGGGCAGTACCATTCAGCCCGGACTTTTTATGTTCCCATCTGTTGTAGAAAGCTTCCAGGTTTTCTATGAAAGCAGCTTTGATGTTGACCTCTTTTAATACCCTTGTGATTTTAGTCCACAGATTTATCTCATTTGGGCATACCCAAAAACACTTCCCTGTTTTAATACTGCTTGTAGCTAGTTCTTGGATATCTGCACAAGGGGCGTGACACCAATTTCCACAGAAATGACAATTTATGCATGTGGAAGCCCGTTTGTTTGACTGACCACAGACTACACACAGCTTCATAATGATTTGAATGGTTGATTTACTGCAATTCTACTAGCAACCTCTTGAATATTCTATTAATAACCTGCTAGGTGGTGCACAACGAAACCGTTTGAAACCAGTCCAGGGTTCGGACCAGTCAAGGGTTCGGACCAGTCAAGGGTTCGGACCAGTCAAGGGTTCGGACCAGTCTATCTGATCTGATCAGTGGGTCACTTATTTAAACCATACTGGTCGGTGATTTGAGCTAACACATGAAGGATCTACTGGAAATTATCTACCCGAGTAATATGTGATTTGATTGATACAAAAGTATAACTTGCGTGTTGAAGAGCCGGTGACTGCTGGCACTCCTACAATGATGAACGGTCGACCTCCACCCTTGTTTATCAATCGCTGTATCTAGCTTCTCTATTTTTTTTTCTTCTCCACCACAATAAATGCTATATTATCACTATAGTTGACTGGTGCAAATTTTGGAGGAAGGACGCTTTTTCTGTAGTAATAATTTGCTACTCGTTGTGTATATTGCGACCGCTGGTAACTACAGGTTATATGAAATTCACAGTAACGACTGGTATTTCAAGAAAAAGAAACTAATGAAAGTCACTCCACTCCACTAAGTACCATTATAATACTGGTTAGTTGCTACTACAACACTGTATTCTGCTATTCACTGGTATCACTAGATTATATGCGAGTACACTAGCAGGCCAGGAAGATTATTAAAAACAGCTGACCTGTGGTAAGTTTCTGGCGACTTCTGGCACCTGCCTCTATAGGCTTATCACTTCATTTACAAATTCACGTGTTTTCAAATGACACTTTAGAGTTTATCATCAATATACTAGGGAGCCACTGTAGTATACACTATACACTATGTATACTCAATGCTTTCAGGGAGACTTTCTTTCCTCTGACACAAAGTTCAATTATTATTATTTTTTTTCACACGGGACACAGGCCTATGATTCCCCTCTGGCAGTAAACTCTGCTAGGAAGTGCACACTAATTCTCCTTTTTTGACTCGGTATATAATGTTTTCCGCCTAAGATTGGTTCCAGGCGCTAGAGGGATGTATCGTATAGGATTGATGACACAAATTAAAGTTCTAGCACGTAAGAGCGACCGTGAAAACACCAGAAAACCGGGAGCACAACGAGGCACGCTGACACTGTCACGCTATAAGAGAAAATTTTAGAAAGGACTTAATTTTAAATGAGTTCCTGCTAATTGACCAGTTTTACATATTCGGCACGACATATATATATATATATATATATATATATATATATATATATATATATATATATATATATATATATATATATATATATATATATATATATATATATATATATATATATATATATATATATATATATATATATATATATATATATATATATATATATATATATATATATATATATATATATATGTCGTGCTGAATATGTAAAACTTGCGATCTTGGCTTAAATAGCAATGCTCATCTTGCCATATAGGACAAGTGAAAATTTGTGTATGCAAAAATTTCGCAAAAATCATTCTGAACCTAACGAAAAAAAATGTATTTCATTGTGTTTGTTAAGTATTAAATTACTGTAAACGTATTTAAAATATATTTAGTTGGATTAGGCTAAAATAAATTGCACTTGTTATAATAAAGTTAGTTAAGTTTTCTAAGTTACATTTGGTGCAAAATTAAAATTTGTTACATTAACATTAATGAAAAAAAATGTATCTTTAAATGTATAAGAGAAAATTTTGGAAAGGACTTAATTTTAAATGAGTTCTTTCTAATTGACCAGTTTTACATATTCGGCACGACACACACACACACACACACACATATATATATATATATATATATATATATATATATATATATATATATATATATATATATATATATATATATATATATATATATATATATATATATATATATATATATATATATATATATATATATATATATATATATATATATATATATATATATATATATATGTCGTGCCGAATAGGCAGAACTTGCGATCTTGGCTTAAATAGCAACGCTCATCTTGCCATATAGGACAAGTGAAAATTTGTGTATGCAAAAATTTCGCCAAAATCATTCTGAACCTAACTAAAAAAATAAGTTTGATTGTGTTTGTTTAATACTAAATTATTGCAAACGTATTTAAAATATATTTAGTTGGGTTAGGCTAAAATAAATTGTTCTTGTTATAATAAGGTTAGGTAAGTTTTCTAAGATTCTTTCGGTGCAAAATTAAAATTTTTTACATTAACATTAATGAAAAAAATATATCTTTAAACGTATAAGTGAAAATTTCAAAAAGGACTTAATTTTAAATGAGTTCTTGCTATTTGACCAGTTTTACATATTCGGCACGACATATATATTTATATATATATATATATACATATATATATATATATATATATATATATATATATATATATGTCGTGCCGAATAGGCAGAACTTGCGATCTTGGCTTAAATAGCAGCGTTCATCATGCCATATAGGACAAGCGAAAATTTATGTATGCAATAATTTCTCCAAAATAATTCTGAACCTAACGAAAAAAATATATTTCACTGTGCTTTTTAGTATTAAATTATTGAAAACAAATCTAAATTATATTTAGCTGGGTTAGGCTAAAATAAATTGTTCTTGTTATAATAAGGTTAGGTAAGTTTTCTAAGATTCTTTTGGAGCAAAATTAAAATTTTTTACATTAACATTAATGAAAAATATATATTTTTAAACGTATAAGAGAAAATTTCAGAAAGGACTTAATTTTAAATGA